>NC_046170.1:6706521-7306521 GCF_011064425.1 Rattus rattus | reverse complement strand
GTTGTTTGGGGATATCTATCAAATTCTGAAATTACATAACATAGTAATCTCATAAAACATACGTATATATTTTATAAACATTAGTGATTATTTTAAATGTCTTTCTTGTCTCAGTTTGTATTTGAAATCAAGAGTTTTTAAAGACTCATAAAATTAGAAGCAAATTAAATTTAGTTACATCTAAATTTACAAAGAAAAATAAATCCTCTAAAGCAAAATTTCTGACTTCATGACATAAGTATAAACAGTAAGAATTTGGTGTCAGTGGGTGTGTGTGAAGATGAAGAGAGATATATTCCCTAAATAATATTGAATTATAAATTAAGTAATTATAATTCCTGGAATGCTTTTCCCTGTAAAAGTATTAAATTTACCCTAAAAATAAAAGTCATTCAAATCTGTTAGCAAACTGTACTTTTTTATAATCAAGTAGCTTTTATTATATAATTTAATCTCTGCCCTAGTTTTGAAGAGGAACATGAGAAAGTGATATCAAAATATTAAATTCCAGAGATAACTTGTAAAATTTAGAAGATGACGAAATATTGTGAAATATTTTAATTTTATTTGGCAGCCACTATTCATCTTTGTCACACTAACTTGAATAGATAATGTTTTATGACTATTCATATAGTAAAGTAAATTTAATCATATTTGTTACCAAATTAAAAAGGAATGAATGCTCAAGTTTAAACTGGTTATAAGAAATATATGTATGATAATTCCTTGTTGTTTAAAATTTAATGGAATTATAACAAATACCATCTTTTAGTATTTATTACTTTTATGTTTGCTCTTAATGTGTTGGTTCGAGTTCAAGTTTATTTGATTTACATATAAGCAAAATTCACCATCTGTAAGTCTCATTTTAATCATGTCTAATATTAATAGAATATTCTAGCATAAAGTAATTTTAAGGAGTATTGTGCTCTCTCTCTTTCTCTCTCTCTCTCTCTCTCTCTCTCTCTCTCTCTCTCTCTCTCTCTCTCTCTCTCTCTCTCTCCCTCTCTCTCTCTCTCTCTGTGTTTGTGTGTGTGTGTGTGTGTGTGTGTGTGTGTGTGTGTGTGTTATATTTTTTAGTGCTTGCCTTTGGTGATGTGGGCAGTCATGGAGACGAGAAGTTGATATTAGGATGTCTTCTCTGGGTTGGGTTTTGAGATCGACTCTTCACTGAAAATCAAGTTGCAGTTTCCATTTAATCCCCGGAATTTGCCTACTCCCTCAGGTCTGAGTCAGAAATGCCTACCACCATGTCCAGTTTAACATAGATGCTGGGAATAAAAACCCAGGATTTTATATTTTGTGGCAAGTACTTTACACACTTTGCATTCTTCCCAGCTTTCTGAACAGAATATATCAATTAAACAGCAGTTACATACAAGTTTTGGGCAGTTTACTAAAAATATTAAGTCCTTATTCTCCAATTGAGAACATACTCAAACAAAATGCTTGATAGAATACATTTCATCAAAAAGGAAAAAAAATCAACTATTAAAGCTTCTAGGTTTGATATTGTGTGTTGTTATCTACAACTAAAGAATATACAAAGAATTTCTATCACTTAGGGAAGAATTCTCCAAGGGAGTAACATCATCAGTACAGTGAACTATGGAGTATTTAATTCTCATTTTGCTCACACATGTACCCAAATTTGTTTCTGAATGGATTATTTAATAAACTTAGAGATTGGTTGAGAAATTTCTACCTACAGGGTTAGAAAACAAATATATAGCAACCTAAGTCCTCTTTGTACATGAGTACCATATTGGATATTGAGCTAGAAATTTGGGACAAGATTCTCAAGTGTCTCCTTAAGAAAGGAGGTTCAACTGGAGATCAGCATGTAGAGGAATGCAAATTGATCCATTCTTATCTCCTTGTACAAAGCTTAAGTCCAATTGGATTAAGGACCTCTACATAAAACCAGATACACTCAAACAAGTAGAAGAAAAAGTGGGGAAGAGCCTTGAACACAAGAGAACTGGGGAAAATTTCCTGAACAGAACAGAAATGACTTATGCTCTAAGATCAGGAATCAACAAATGGGACCTCATAAAATTGCTAAGCTTCTGTAAGGCCCAGGACACTGTCATTAGGACAAAATGGCAACCAACAGATTGGGGAAAGATCTTTACCAATCCTACATCTGATCACAGCTAATATCCATTATATACAAAGAACTTAAGAAGGTAGACTCTAGAGAATCGAATAACTCTATTAAAAACTGGGGTACAGAGCTAAACAAAGAATTCTCAGCTGAGGAGTATCAAATGGCTGAGGAGTACCTAATGTTCAACATTCTTGGTCATCAGGGAAATGCAAATCAAAACAACCCTGAGATTCCACCTCATCTTAGTAGGAATGGCTAAGATCAAAAAGTCAGGTGACAACAGATGCTGGCGAAGATGTTTTGAAAGAGGAACACTCCTCCGTTGTTGGTTGGATTGCAAGCTTGTACAACCACTCTGAAAAACAGTCTGGAGGTTTCTCAGAAAATTGCACATAGTACTACAGGAGGATCCAGCTATAACACTCCAGGCATATATCCAAACAATGCTCCAACATATATCAGGGACACATGTTCCACTCTCTTCATAGCAACCTTATTTATAATAACCAGAAGCTGAAAAGATACATACAGCCACCAAACCCAGAAAATATTGCTGATGCCAAGAAGTGCATGCTGACAGGAGCCTGATACAGCTGTCTCCTGAGAGCCTCTGCCAGAGCATAGCAAATACAGAGGTAAATGCTTGCAGCCAACCATTGAACAGAGAATGGGGTTCTTATTGGAAGAGCTATAAAAAGGATTGAAGGAGCTGAAGGTATTTGCAATCCCATAAGAAAAACAATACCAACCAACAAGAGCTCCCAGGGACTAAACCACCATCCAAAGACTACACAGGGACAGACCCTTGGTTCCAGCTACATATGTAGTAGAGAATGGCCTTGTTGGGCACCAATGGAAGGAGAAGACCTTGGTCGTGCCAAGGCTGGATCCCTCAGTATAGGGGAATGTCAGGTCGGGGAGACAGGAAGTGGTGGGTGGTCAGGTGGGGGAAAGGGGATAATATTTGCAATGTAAATAAAAAATACCCAATAAAATAAAAAGAAGATTCTCAAACTGGAGATTCAGGATCAAATAAATAAGTAAATCTATAAATAAAATGAAATGATGAATTATAAAAATAAATATGGAACTTACCTAGTAAGGTTCCCTGCAATGTAGTTGTTAATTAACTATGGAAATCGAGAGAATTAGGCCTATGTGTGATTACAAACTATTACCTAAAAATATAAGGAAGGGTTTATTTGGCAATAGTTCATTGAGGAGAGCAATGAGAGAAACTTCAGACACGGGGATAGGCATGTATTGTATAGTTAGATGGAAGAGTGTCTGACCATCTTCAATAAAATCCTGAGTCTGACCCTCAATGACACATCAAAAAAGCAAGTAAAATTAAAATCAAAACACCTAAAATAGCAAGGGAATCAAAGAAGTAAACAAACATGGAAACAAATTTAAAACAGGAAGATATATATCCCCCCAAAATATGACTGGAATGAAAAGGTGTTGGTATTACAGCTGAGAGAGAACTCAGGAATGCAACTAAGGAAGGTAATGGGTTGAGCTCAAGCCGAAACAAATGAGCAGAGAACTTCATCAAGTGATATGAAGGTAGGAAAATACTGACAAACAGAAATTACAGATATGAACAATATCTTTACTCAACTTAAAACTCTAGTGCAGAGATTTGACCTAAATTAAATCGACGACAAGTCTTTTAGTCTGAACTCCATCAAACAAGAAAAGCCACATGATTCTCATGTTGCAAGAGATGACAGAAAGAAGGATGGCATGAAGGTTTGTAAAGAGTGCTGACAGAAAACTTCTGAAGTTTGGAGAAGGAACTACAAGGTCTGGGAAGTCCATAGAACAGCAAATAACACGAGATCTATAACATGGTACATAATAGCCAAATTGTCAAAACTTAAAGATAATATTGAGAACAGCAGGAAAAGAGAAGTCCAGTGAACAGATAACACAGCAGAAAACTTGAAGACCAGAATGAATAGGAGTAGTTTATAAAATCCTTGAACTAAACTATCAATTATGTGAAATATTCTACCAAGGATTTCTGACTTTCAATAATAAAGTTGCACACTGGAGGAAATTCAGGCACAAAGAGTGGAGCAGATACTGAAGGAAAGGCCATCCAGAGACTGCCCCATCTGGGGATCCATTGCATATGCAGTCACCAAGCCCAGTCACTGTTGCTGATGCCAAGAAGTGCTTGCTGACTGGAGCCTGATATGCATGTCTACTGAGGGGCTTTGCCAGAGCCTTACTGATACAGATGAGGATGCTTGCAGCTGACTTTTGAACTGAGCACAGGGACCCCAATGGATGAGTTAGAGAAAGGACTGAAGGAGCTGAAGGGGTTTGCAATCCCATAGAAAGAATAACAATATGAACCAAGTAGACAACCTCCCAGAGTTCCCAGGGACTAAACTACCAACCAAAGAGTACACATAGTGCAACCCCTGGCTCCAGCTGCACATGTAGCAGAGGATGGCATTGTCTGTCATCAATAGGAGGAGAGGCCCTTTGTCCTGTGAAGGCTCATTTCCTCAGTGTAGAGAAATGCCAGGGCGTTGAGGTGGGAATGGGTGGTTGGGAGGGGAGCATCCTCAAAGAAAAAGGGGGAGGGAGCATGGGAGAGAGGGTAACCAGGAAAGGGGATCGTATTTGAAATGTAAATACATAAACTATCCAATAAAAAAAAGAATAAAGCTACAAAAAGAGTATTTTGTTACATAAATAAAAGTTTACAGTCAGAACTCACCCATTATAAAATGGCTATAAAAATAAATTTAGTAACTTTAAACAAGTGATTAGTAATATAAGAAAGTATACTCATCTCTGATAAATGTAGTAGTTCTACCAAATATGAAGCTGTAATGTATGGCAGTTCAACTATATCTATAATAAATAAATATAGATAGTGTCTTAGTTAGGGTTTTACTGCTGTGAACAGACATCATAACCAAGGCAACTCTTATAAGAACAACATTTAATTGGACCTGACTTACAGGTTCAGATGTTCAGTCCATTATCATCAAGGTAAGAACACAGCATCATTCAGGCAGGCATGGTGCAGGAGGAGCTGAAAGTTCTACATCTTCATCTGAAAGCTGCTGTGGGAATAATGACTCCCTGGCAGCTAGGGCCAGGGTTTTAAAGCCCACACCCACAAGGCCACACCTACTCCAACAAGGCCATACCTCCAAACAGTGCTACTCCTTGGGCCAAGCATATAGAAACCATCACAGATAGATAGATAGATAGATAGATAGATAGATAGATAGATAGATAGATAGATAGATAGATAGATAGACGATTGATAAATAGATACCTTTTTGATATATATTTTTAGAAAAATGTTTTACTAATATATTAATATATATTAGAATATGTGAAACTATTATATGTGTGAATATAAAGGGGGAGAATTTCGTCATGTGAATAATAGCAAGTTATTGGCTTAGGTTATTTACTAAATGTATCTTTTAATATAAACTTTAGCATAGTCTTTGATCATAGACCTTTAGAGAAACACATAAAAGCAAGAAAAGGAGAATGATAAATTCCTGCCACTGCAGAAAATCAGCTCCTATAAGAAAAGAAAGAGAAAAAAGGGACAAATGATCTACAAAACAGCTCAAAGACAAGTCACACAGTACAAGGAGTCTATGTCTGTTAATGTTTCCCACAGTTAAGCAGAATGAGATTCCTTTAAGATTCCTCTTTCTATATGGGCAGAAATGGGCTATAAAGACCAGAATAATGGTCCTTTCTGTGTTTGAAAGCCCAAGACACAAGGTTCGATTATACTTACTAACATAAGATAGAGTTTGGATCCAGAACCATTAACAAACATTGAGACATGTTCCCTGTGATAAATGAGTCTAACATCTGTAAACATGTATTGATGTAAAATGAAAACGCCCATCTATTCATTAATATGAGTAGCTATGAAAAGTGCTCAGGCTATGCTATGGGAAGAATGGGAATTATACTTTATCATTCTTAGGTAATCTCAATCGAAAATTAACATAAAGTATTTAACAATGTCCTAAGCCAGAGCTTCTTATGCAAAGGATTGTGACCCCATGTGACTGTTAAGATTACAAATAAATTTGACAACCATAAAGGGTTTTCTAATAGCACAATGAACAAAATTGAATTTACAACACATAAAGAAACTGTGGTGTTTCTGACAGAGCTAATCCATTTTGCATACCTCAACTTCACCATAGCCTTGGTTGTGTACACATAACATATGCACTCTACATGAGGAATGTGCCTAAACCATACAGTGCAAATTGACGCTGCATGAAACATCTTAGAATGTATTACAGATTACTGGATGTTTTTTAAATTACAATATTTGTATTGCCAATTCACATTTTCCTCCTTTTACAAAGAAACTTTTCATTATGTAACCCAAAGATTTTAATGCGTTCCTACAATTACTTCTTCGAATATAAAGATTAAGTTAGCAAAGCTTATGATTATTCAGTGATAAAATATTTTTTATTTAAAATTAGCTGAATGAGTTGTTGACTTAGTTTTCAAAAACACCCAAAATAATTATCAGCATGTTATTACAATGGAATTTCTAACCATTTCTAAATAGGCCTAATATGTATTTATGTGATATGGCGTTCGTGATGTTAGCGATAAGAAATAAATTTAAAATATCAATCAACTCTGAAAACACTGAATATGGTCTGTGCCCTGAAGTATTAAGTATTTATTCAAGTTTAAAGCCTTATATAAAGATATACAGCATGCATTTCATACTACTTATGTGAATATGCTCTTTTAATAAATGACAAATTGTATTTGTGTCAAAGAATTATATTAAAATCCTTTCTTTCTAATTTATTATCAGCACATGTTTGATGTGAATACTTATGTAATATATCTTTTGTATTTATTTGACTTCTCAGGCATGAAGAAGCTCTAAGTGAATACAGTTTAAGAAATTCTAGAACAAATGGAGGTGTCAGACATGTATATAACATGTTATAAAATAAGTGAAAGACACATTAATCACATTGGGGCCTGGAAATATCTATAAAGAAACTATCTTTCAAACTTTGAAACAAGTTTCACAGCAGTTTAAGATAGGAAATCCTACTGAATATAGTTTTCTTAGCCACAATGGAATCAATACATCTTATCAACAAAAAGATATTTCGAAACTGGGATTAAGTGGCCACCTTCTTAAGCCAGGCAGGGCTTCCAGTGGAGGGAACGAGACATCAACTCACATACAACAGCTTCCAGTCAACATTCATAATGCCTCCGGAGTGGACAGGGATAAAGATGGAGTAGAGATTAAGAGAACCAACGGCTAGCCCAACTTGAGACCCATTCCATGAGAGAGGGCCAACCCCTGACATTAACTATTAATATATGCAGACAGGAGACTAGCATAAATGATTCCCGAGAGGCTTTATCTGGGAGTAGTTGAAAACAGATGCAGAGACCCACAGCTAAACATCAGGCAGAGCTCGGAAGAACATGGAAGAGTAGGGGCATGTGATTGGATGGTTGATGATGTCGGTGTCCAGGACACCACAAGAAGACTTACAAAGTCAAATGACCTGGGCCCTTGGGAGCTTGCACACAGTGAATGAACAACAGAAGGGTGTGGGAGGGCTGGACCTAGTACGACCCTATACGACTTTGTAGCAGATGTATAGCTTTGTTTTCACTTGAGCATCCCCTAACAACTGAAGCTAGGGCTGCCTCTGACTTTCTTGTCTACCATTGGATCCCCTTCTCCTAGCTAAACTGCCTGGTTGGACTTCAGTGGGAGAGAATGCACTTAGTCCTGCTGAAACTTGATGTCTCAGGGTGGCACCCAAGGGGGTTCCCATTCCCTAAGGAGAAGGGAGAAGGCAATGTGGGGCGATTCACAAGAGTAGCCTGGCGGAAGAGGAGGAAGGGTGCTGTGACTGGGATGTAAAGTCAATAAATGAGTGAATTAATGAAAAATACAAAAATGAGTGCAAAGAAAAAAAGAAAGAATTTCAAGATTCCTTAATAGGATTGGGGGAAAAAGCAAAAATATCTAATTGAATGAGAGAGACAAATTTATTGTGAGAAAGAAGTTTCCTGTAGTTGTTACCATTTTCAAAAGATCTGAACAATGAATATAATTAATAAGCCACATAAATTCATAAAAACTAACTATGAAAGAAGAAACTATGAGAGCAGAAATAAACCAAGCATTGGGAAACATAAACAAAGGAGAGACAAAAGCAAGTGAAACTTAGACCATGAAGAAAACACATAGAAGATTAAACAGACAAAACTGGCCCTTCGAAAAAATGAACAGATTTTATAAACTTTATTTAACTCAGTAGATGAGAGAGAAGACTCAAATGAATACAAGACGGGACACCACAACCATTCGAAATAAAATCGTACAACCATTCGAATAGGCATCAGAAACTTCACAAACAGCTGTAGACTACAAATTAGAAAATAGAGAAGAAAATGATAAATTCAACCCCGCAAGATGGAACCATTACAATATAAAAAATATGCACTGGTCAAGAGTGGGTAATGAAAGAAGACAGAAAATAGAAATTCTGCAAACCTGTCAAAGAATAGTTATTACTAAATCTTCCCCAGAGCATCTAAGAAGTTAAAGAGATGGAAGTTCTCTGTTAGACAAACACTAGCCTGACACTATAACCAACACAGAGAGAGAGAGAGAGAGAGAGAGAGAGAGAGAGAGAGAGAGAAACGGACAGACAATTATATCTCAGTGTAGACTATATCAAGGGAACAGGGAAGAAATTTTTAAGACAGAGAAAAGAAGACAGGAGTGAAGGAAGGAAAGAACAGAAGGGGAAGGGGAGAATTTTTCTGACGTTTTGTAGAAAGCACTGCCTAATACGAATTGTGTCACATTGCCAAGGATAGCCTATGGAAGATGAAACACCATCCCACCTTCTCTCTGTTTGTTGCATGAACCCTTGACTGTAATCTTTGGCTCATGCCAATTCCTTGACTCATATTTAAATCATCAGAGACACATATATGCTTTAATCACCTGAGATTTTTACTTTTATTACAACACATTCGATTCACTTACATAAACTTATACTAGCTTTTATCTTTCAATTTTTTTTCCTTCTATAGTTTGAAAAGAATAAATGGCTGAAGATTCCATTACATTGAGTATTTTTAGAATCTATAAAAAGGTACATTGCAGAAATCTGAGGCTGATTGTTTTGCTGGGAGTTTGATATTATTTACTGCCACCTTGAAATGAAAGCAAAATGCTCTGTACATTACATTAATTGGATGGCACCTAACTACATTTGGAGTGCTTGAATTATAGGGGTAATGCTTTTAAATTGTTATCACATTACAAGAGGTACCTCTGAGTCAATCAAATGTAAATTTACTTCTTTATATGTTTATTTTTTCCCCAATGCGTACTACAGTGAATCATATTTATGCTAATGAGTGCATTTAGATAAGCTTGTATTTACATTTTATGTAACACTAGTCACTAAACAGTGAATACTTATATTTTTCCAATATACAGTTGCAGTGTCAAAACAGGGTCATTCCTTGAGGAAACTGAGTGTAATGAAAACTTCAAATAGATTTTCTCTGGAGGCCCATGGCATAAACCCTCCTCAGATGTTTTCATTGACTATTAAGCATGCTAAAACCTACTTTTATTGCGACAAAAGTAATTTAAAAGCAAAGTAGTATTCATTTCACCTAGGCAATATTGCTAATAACCAAGTGGAGAGTAATTTGGGTAAAAACAAGCCCCTTAAAGAACATAAGAAGTATATGATTTGCACTCTTAAGCCGTTCTCATATTCCCAGGTAGGAAACACTGTCAAATCTCTAAAAATTGCAAAATAATATGTTGAATAAAATAAGTGGTAGTAAGCCTCATATATTTTCATGGCTTGGCTCTCTAAATCAGGTCAATGTAATAGCTGTAAATGGCCTTGCAAAAAGTGAACCACTTCCTAGAGGTCTTTCTGTGGAAATGACAGCATTGTACAAAGTGTTTATAAGGCAAACAAATTCCTTATACCTAATTACCTATGATTATTTTATATCACATTATTAATGTCATGTGCACAAAGAGACTTACTGCTCCACAATATTTCTTTGTTCCCTTGGTCATGTTGAGACCTTGGAAATTCAGATTAACGTTTTCTAGCAATCATAGTCTATCAGCACAACATCCTGACTACTCTTCATTAGGATGAGCTCCGTTTCTAACTCTTCAAAGTTCATGTACAGAAACAGCTCTTACAGAGATGAAGTTAGGAAGTACTAAGAGATACAACCTTTGAATATTCGATTTATATGAGTTCATGAGGATGGAGTAATCACTATGAGATCACTGCCCTTTGGTAAACATAACTACATGTTTCCTCTTTCACTGAATACCTGGAATAAAGCTCTCTCCCAAATTAAATTTTCTAGACCATGACAGTAACATTAGCATATAGAACTTTAAAGTCATGTCTAAGTTATATACCCTAAGTATCTTGTGTTATTACAGCCCAAATTAAGAATTCATTCATTACACCAGAAAAATAATTTGTGTATGTGTCCTAAGTTAAATCGTTGTAAAATTTGATGCTTCAACCATTCATTTTGGGTTTTTAGGAACCAGCTCTGCAGCAGCAATATGTAAAAATAAAAGGTTACCTGAGGATTGTGAATGTTTCAAAGACAAAAAGGAGAAAAGTTAGGAAATAGGCGATTAAATATCGTAATGATTTTCCTTAAAGAACACCCATATTAGAGTTCAAAATTAATTTCACTTTACTCCTTCCTATTCATGTAAGGAAAGCCCAACGATCATATTTCCAGTCAGCATCCACCCTATTCTAATGCTTCTTAGGGAGCACCGCTTACCAGAGAGTTGGCCACCCTTGTTTAAAGCTAAGTGAAGAAGAGATTGCTGCAGAAGAAGATAGTATGAACCTAAAATTTAAGAGCCAGAGGGGGGCATATAAAACATAAGATAAGCTGGGGTAGAGAATACAAAAGCTAAATCTGAGACTGAATTTCCCAGGCAAAGTTTTCTTGAGTTCATCTGTCCTCACACATGCCTCTTTGACAGCTGCATCATCTGGGTGTATTCTAGCTACTCTGTAGCTGATGATAATGTACTTGCACACTACCCAGTCACTCGTCAATGGAATAATATGATACAATCCTTGTGACTTATGCAAATACAAAATTTTTGAAAAAGACTAGTATTGCTCCAATGAGACAAATTATCACTGTACAAAACAGCAGTGTATAAACCTACACCAAAATAGAAACAAGGGCTCGGAATATGGAATAAAACCTTGGAGTCAAGAGAGAAACAGGATGAGGGACAAGAACTGGATCGTGTGTGTGTGTGTGTGTGTGTGTGTGTGTGTGTGTGTGTGTATGTATGCAAGCACATGATAAAAATTTTTATCATCAAATGGATAGAAATTTCTATTCATTCAAATAAAACATCTTTAGAACTCGGACTGCCATGAACAAGGTATACGCACACACACACACACACACACACACACACACACACACACACACACACACACACACACACGGGGTTGGGGGGAGAGGGAGAGAAAGGGAGAAAGGAGAATCTATTTGCAATATTTGATAAAAATATCCATTTCATTTATAAGTGCTTCTCTGTGATTATTTTGACTAAAATATTTTGAGTGTAGAATTCATCATAATTTCAGTTCAGCTTGTTATGAATTTCCAAAGCTTTTCTTACTTTGAAGAGATAATGACGACATGCTAATGACCACAGGCATTATTTGATTAGTTGCTTTTGGAAACATACCTCTTCTTGGTGAACATTATTGATGCTTTCAAGCTTTGCTCCTTGATTAATTCTGGCAATTCAAGATGATCACCACCCCATTATTTGGACATTTTATTTTCTATTTATCTTTTCTCTATGTAAATGTCCTTTGTCTAATATTTTATTTTACCAAGCTTGTGGTCTTCTAAATAATTTATTGGGATTGAGATTAAAGAAAGAGTTTTGACAACCCTCACTGCCCTACAAGTAATCTACCTATTTGGGACTTGTTCAGGCCTTTTAACACCATGCGTTTTGCTTGAATACTATCATTTGAAACTTTTTTCCAGAAAGAGGATAACTTAAACGCAAAAGTAAATAGAGGTTGCAGATGTACTGATCACATAAAGATTACTAAGAACCCTGAACAAATAAAAGTAATTATATTTTAAGTTAGTCTAAAAAAGATGGATTGGGAGCTAGTTCAAGTAATAAATATTTGCTGTGCAGACATGAGTTCCTGAGTTATGATTCCCAGCACTTCCATAAAAATGGAGGCAGGGCAATATGAGACTTATTGTAAACCAGTACTAATGATGCAGAGATGGGGGATCTGGGGAGGAAACTAAAACTAAAATAAAATAAAAATGTAGAGACAGGGGGATCCTGGGATAGATCAATCACAGATTGCAGAGAGCCAGATTTCTAAGACCAGGGTCAGGAGATTGCAAGTATACAGTGGAATAATAAAGATTACTTAATCAAGACACAGATGTGCCTATTTCATCTCGAGGTAGCATCCAAGTGGCAGGATATCCCTGGAATGACAGCAGAGGGTAAAACGAAAAGCCCACATGGAAACCTGCCGCTTTCATTTATTGTCAATTTTCATGGACTAGTGCTGTGAAGAATAGGGTAGTTGTAGGATGCAGGAAAGGTTGCAGCTTTCCAACTGCTTTAAAACAAAGGGTGTGTGTAAGGTACACCTCCTTTGAGTAGACTGTACTTGTAATAAATTATATTTAGTGGTTGAGGAGTATTACATACATTTCCTATCTATTTGTGGTAAACTCCTCCACTTCTTCAATTGCCTGTAGGTCTGTGCCTGTATTATTTTATAATTGTAGGATAAGTCATTCTAAAAGAATAACAACAGCCACAGATGAGATCATCAAATTGGTTGACAACATCTATTTGAAACATAGTGGGGGTGGGGGGATATGGGGAAGTCAGCTGAAGCTCCTTATTGACATTTTTCTCCAAGGAAAAGCTTCCCATGCCTGAACTCCAGGCTTCTCTTTCTTCATGATGCATCACAGGGTAACAATAGTAACAGCTACTGTAAATGCTTCACCACCTAATTGTCTCCAAGGTTACAGTAGTTTTACAACTGTACATTTCACCTTTTCTTTCCTTCAAGTCACAGAGTAAGGATGTGCAGTCCAAACCCAGATATACTCTTCCATAGGATCCTCACAGCCATGCTTTTTTCTGACAGGATGGGTGGGGCAACCCTCCTTCAGAGATCACACTTGGGGAGCTCAAACAACATGTGCAGATTAGGCAATTGATGAAATGTATGCCACAATTAAGTTTTCCTTGGTCCCTTTGTCTCAATTGACTTCAGCATTCAAAAATCCATCCAAACTAATAAAGTTTTAGCTTGACATGCTGTGAAGAGTAATTTTTAAAAAGATACTTTTAGGTTTTCCATAAGGAGTGGCAGGTGGTCCAGGCAGCACAATGTGTCTTTTCTGCTAGGGTGGTTTTAGGAGTCTGACATTCTTGTAAGTAGACAAATAAATGGGATATAGATATTTCAAACTGTCAGATTGTATCAACGAATACTTATGGGAAAAGTAGAAAGCACGCTGAGCTATTGTTATGTCATTCATTGGCATTAAATCTAAGAATTTATGTGGAGGAAATAAAATAAAGTTTACAAATGAAGATCAGTTTCAGTCACTATCTGGGATTCAAGTGGAAATGTGGTATTCTTTCTATCTAGATTTATCTTTAGAGGAAAATTTGTCTTTTCTCCTAGACACACAACAATAATTAACCTTTTTGTACTACAACACAAATAACTGGAACAATATAACAAATACTCTAAATAACCTTAATAATTAAAAAATGAGTGTAGTAAACATTTGATATATTTGTGTAGCCAGACTTATAATTAGAACATGACATTAATTAGTGTGCAAAATAAGACAAGAAATAAAATATTATTTACTTTCTTTGTTAGTAAATTGGATGGCCTTTAAAAGTTGTTGTATCTGCTTAGTTCTCAGACTTGAAGACTGTCAGGTGAAATTGAGTCATTTCTGAAGATGCTTTATGATAAATTGAAACTTATATGCATAAACACCAAAGGCTGAAACTTACAACATGGAAGAAAATGAAGCAACAACATATTCCAATAATTTCAAAATAGTTTAGAATAAAAGACAACACAGAGAGAAATTAAAAATGGACATCAGGTTCTGCATTCTGCCTGTGCCCAGAACTAGCAGGATCCCACAGCTCTCTGTACCCAAATTTCATAGGGGAGAGAACTGGCCTCTCAGACGTACAGAAAGTCCTAAGAGGGGAGTCCACCTATTCTGCTCACATTCCTGGACCAAGAGGAATGCTCCTAGAGCCCTTAAGACTCTCCTTCAGGTTTCTGCCTGTGCCTAGAGCTGACATTGTGTGGGCTCCTGTACCCAGATCCCTATAGGAGAAAGCCTTTCTCCAGGAGTGCTGACACAGGGCGTTACTGGAGGGTCAATCCACTGTCAGGGACATTAAGAACAGCTAACACCAGAGATAACCAAATGGCAAGGGACAAGCACAGGAACCTAAGCAACAGAAACAAAGACTACTTGGCATCATCAGAGCCCAGTTCTCCCACCAAAGCAAGCACTGGATATCCCAACACACTGGAAAAGAAAGATTTGAATTGAAAATCACATCTCATGATGATGATAGAGGACTTGAAGAAGGACATAAATAACTCTCTTAAAGAAATACAACAACACAGGTAAATATGAGAAGCCCTTAAAGAGGAAACACAAAAATTACTTAAAGAATTACAAAAACACAACCAAACATGTGAACAAAACTATACAGGATCTAAAAATGAACTAGAAACAGTAAAGAAATCACAATGGGAGACCACACAACAGATAAAAAGCTTAGGAAAGAGATCAGGAGTCATAGACACAAACATCAACAACAGAAAACAAGAGATAGAAGAGAGAACATCAGGGGTAGATAAAAACATTGACACAACCTTCAAAGAAAATGCAAAATGCAAAAACCTCCAAACCTAAAACACCAGGAAAACTCAGAGCACAATAAAAAACCATATGTAAAAAGTATAGGCATAGAGGGGAACGAAGATTCCCAGCTCAAAGGACAATGAGAAGATCAAACCTAAGGATAATAGGTATAGAAAAGAGAGGAGATTCTCAACTTAAAGGACCAGTAAATATCTTCAACAATATTATAGAAGAAAACTCCCCTAACCTAAAGAAAGGAATGCTTATAAACATAAAATTGGCCTACAGAACTGCAAAAAGATTGGATCAGAAAAGAACTTCCTCCTGTCACATAATAGTCAAAACACCAAACACACAAAATAAAGAAAGAATATTAAAAGCAGTAAAGGAAAAAGGTCAAGTAACATATAAAGGCAGACCTATTGGAATTACACCAGACTTCTCAATAGAGACTATGAAAACAAAATATCCTGGACAGATGTCATACAGACCCTAAGAGAACAAAAATTTGGGCCCAGACTATATCCAGCAAAACTATCAATTAACATAGATGGAGAAAGCAAGACATCCCATGGCAAAACCAAATTTACAAAATATCTTTCCACAAATCCAGCCCTACAAAGGATAATAGATGGAAAACTCCAACACATGGAAGGAAACTACACCCTAGACAAATCAAGAAAGTAATCTTGCAACAAACCCAAAAGAGGAGAGACACTCAAACATAAATATACCTTTAACAGCAAAAATAGCAGGGAACAACCATTACTATTCCTTGATATCTCTTAAAATCAATGGACTCAATTCCCCAATTAGAAGACATAGACTAATTTCCAGAATGGTTGTAGCAGTCTGCAACCCCACCAACAATGGAGGAGTGTTCCCCTTTCTCCACACCCACTACCCAAAGACTATACATGGACTGACCCTGACTCTGACCTCGTAGGTTGCAAAATGAATATCCTAGTAAGAGCACCAGTGGAAGGGGGGAAGCCCCAATCCTGCTAAGACTGAACCCCTAGTGAACTAGACTGTTGGGGAGAGGGCAGCATGGGGGAGGGTTGGGGGAACACCATAAGGAAGGGAGGGGGAGGGATGTTTGGTTCGAAACCTGAAAGGAATAACACTGAAATGTATATAAGAAATACTCAAGTTAATAATAATAAAAAAAAAAAAAGAAGACATAGACTAAGAGACTGGTTATGTAAACAAGACCCAACATTTTCCTGTTTACAGGACAAAGTGACAAAGACAGACAGTACCTCAGAGAAAAGTGTTGGAAACAATTTTCCAATCAAATGATACTAGGAAACAAGCTGGAGTAGCCATTCTAATATCTAATAAAACAATTTTCAACCGAAAGTTATCAGAAAAGATAAGAAAGGACACGTTATATTCATCAAAGGAAAAATCCACCAAGATGAACTCTCAATCCTGAATACCTATGCTCCAATTGCAAGGGCTCTTATATTAAAAAAAAAAACAAACAAACAAAAACCCTACTAAAGCTCAAAGCAAACATTGAACCTTACACAATAATAGTGGGAGACTTCAACACCCCACTCTCATCAATGGACAGATCATGGAAATACAAAACAAACACAGACACAAAGAAACAATAGAAATTATGAACCAAATGGATTTAACAGATATTTATAGAATATTTCATCCTAAAACAAAAGGGGTACCTTCTCAGCACCTCATGAACCATCTCCAAATTGACCATAAAGTTGATCCCAAAACAGGCCTAAATAAATACAAGAAGATTGAAATAATCCCATACATCGTATCATCTCACCACAGACTAAGGCTGGTCTTAAATAACAAAATCTACAGAAAGCCTTTGTATATATGGAAGACGAACAATGCTCTACTCAATGATAACTTGGTCAAGGAAGAAATAAAAAAATAAAGACCTTTTAGATTTCAATGAAAATGAAAGCACAACATACTCAAACTAATGGGACACAATGAAGGCAGTGCTAAGAGGAAAACTCATAGCTCTAAGTTCCTCCAAAAAGAAACTGGAGAAAGCATACACTAGTAGCTTGACAGCACACCTGAAAGTTCTAGGACAAAAAGAAGCAAATACATCCAAGAGAAGTAGACTAAGGGCTGAAATCAACCAAGTAGAAACAAAAAGGACTGTACAAAGAATCAATAAAACCAGGAGCTGGTTCTTTGAGAAAATCATAAGATAGATAAACCCTTAGCCAAAATAACCAGAGGGCACATGAAGTGTATCCAAATTAACAAAATCAGAAATGAAAAGTGAGACATAACCACAGAATCTGAGGAAATTAAAAAAATCATCAGATCCTACTACAAAAGCCTATATTCATCAAAACTACAAAGTCTGGATGATAGGAACATTTTTTAGACAGATACCAGGTACCAAAGGTAAATCAGGATGATATAAACCAAATAAATAGTCCAATAACTACTGAAGAAATAGAAGCAGTTATTAAAAGTCTCCCAAACAGAAAAAGCCCAGTACCAGATGGATTTAGTGCGGAATTCTATCAATCTTTCATTGAAAACCTAACACCAATACTCTCCAAACTATTCCAAAAAAATAGAAACAGAAGGAACACTACCCGATTCCTTCTATGAAACCACAGATATGCTTATACCAAAACCATACAGAGACCCAAGAAAGGAAGAGAACTTCAGACCAATTTCCCTTAGGAATATCGATGCAAAAATATTCAATAAAACTCTCACAAACTGAATTAAAGAACACATAAAAAATCATCCATCATAATCAAGTAGGCTTCATCTCAAGGATGCAGGGATATTTCAATATATGGAAATGCATCAATGTACTCCACTGTATAAACAAACTCGAAAGAAAAAAAAAAACAACATGATCATCTCGTTAGGTCTGAGAAAGCATTTGACAATATTCAATACCCTTTAAGGCTAAAGGTCTGGGGAAGATCAGGAATTCAAGGCCCGTATCTAAACAAAGCAAAAGCAAGAGATAGCAAACCAGTAGCCAACATCAAACTAAATGGAGAGAACAATGAAGCAATCCCACTACAATCAGGGACTAGACAAGGCTGCCCACTCTCTCCCTACTTATTCAATATAGTACTGAAAGTAGTATCCAGAGCAATCAGACAACAAAAGGTAGTCAAAGAGATACAGATTGGAAAGGAAGTACCCAATATATCACTATAAGCATATTACATAATAGTATAATTAAGTGACCCCAAAAGTTCCACCAGAGATCTACTAAATCTGATAAACACCTTCAGCAAAGTATCTTGGTATAAAATTAACTCAAACAAATCAGTAACCTTCCTCTACACAAAAGATAAACAGGCTCAGAAAGAAATTATGAAAAGGACACCTTTCATAATAGTCCAACATCATATAAAATACCTTGGTGTGACTGTAACCAAACAAGTGAAAGATCAGTATGATAAGAACTTCAAGTCTCTGAAGAAAGAAATTGAAAATCTCAGAAGATGGAAAGAACTCCCATGCTCATGGACTGGCAGGATTAACACTGTAAAAATGGCCATATTTCCAAAAGCAATCTACAGATTCAATGCAATCTCAATCAAAGTTCCAACTAAATTCTATGCAGAGTTAGGAATAGCAATTGGCAAATTCATTTGGAGTGAAAAAAAAAAACCCAGGATAGCGAAAAATGTTCTAACATTAAAAGAATTTCTGGTGGAATCACCATCTCTGACCTCAAGCTTTATTACAGAATAATAGTGATTTTAAAAAACAAAACAAAACAAAACAAAAAAACAAACAAACAAAATAGCAAAACAAAACAGAACAAAAAACCTACAAAGCAAAACAAAACAAAAACAAAAAAACTGTATGGTGCTGGTACAGAGACAGGCAGGTAGATAAATGGAATAGAATTGAAGACTGAGAAATGAATGCTAACACCTATGGTCATTTGATCTTTGAAAAAGAAGCTGAAACCATCCAGTGGGAAAAAGATAGCTTTTTCAACAAATGGTGCTGGTTCGACTGGTGATCAGCATGTAGATCCATTCCTATCATACTTTGCAAAGCCCAAGTCCAAGTGGATCAAGGACCTCCTCATCAAACTAGATACTCTCAAACTGATAGAAGAAAAAGTGGGGAACAATCTCTAACACATGGGCACTGGGGAAAATTTCCTGACAAAACACCAGTGGCTTATATTCTAACATCAAGAATCGACAAATGTGACTTTATAAAATTGCAAAGCTTCTGTATTTCAAAGGACACTGTCATTAGGACAAAACAGCAATCAATAGATTGGGAAAATATCTTTACCAACCCTACATCTGATAAAGGGTAATATCCAATTTATACAAAAAATTCAAGAAGATAAACCCCAGACCATCAAAAAAAACCCTATTAAAAATAGGGTGCAGATCTAAACAAATAATTCTCAGCTGAGGAATATGGAATTCCTGAGAGATACCAAAATAAATGTTCAATATCCTTAGTCATCAAGGAAATGCAAGTCAAAACAATCCTAAGATGCCATCTCACACCAGTCAGGATGATTAAGATGAAAAACTCATTTGACGGCAGATGCTGAAGAGGATGTGAAGAAAGAGGAACACTCCTCCATTGTTGGATTGCAAGCTCATACAACCACTCTTGAAATCAGGGGTTTCCTCAGAAAATTACACACATTACTACTTGAGGACCCAGCTGTACCACTCCTGGGCATATACCCAAACGATGCTCCAACATATAACATGCACACATTCTTCTCTATGTTCATATCAGCCTTATTTATAATAGCCAGAAGCTGGAAAGAACCCAGATATCCTTCAACAGAGGAATGGATACAGAAAATGGGGTACATCTACACAATGGAATATTACTCAGCTATCAAAAACAATGACTTTGTGAAATTCATAGGCAAATGGATTGAACTAGAAAATATCCTGGGTGAAGTAACCCAATCCCAAAAATTTTACCTTGTATTCACGCCTTAATAAGTAGTTTTAGCCCAAAAGCTTGGATTACCCAATATACGATCCACAGAACACATGAAGCTCAAGAAGAGAGATGACCAAAGTGTGGATGCATCAGTCCTTCTTAGAAGGAGGGACAAAAATATTCAAAGGGGGAAACACAGAAACAAAGTTTAGAGCAGAGACTGAAGGAATGGCCATTCAAAGCCTGTTCCACCTGGGGATCCAGCCCATATGCATACAGCTGCCAAAGCCAGACAATACTGATACTAAGAAGTACATGATGACAGGAGACTGGTATTCCTGTCTCCTGAGGGGCTCTGCCAGAGCAAGATGAGTAGAGAGTCGAATGCTTGCAGCCAACCATTGAACTGAGAACAGGGTCCCCATTGGAGGAGTTACCGAAAGATTTAAAGGAGCTAAAGGGATTTGCAACCCCATAAGGAAAAGATGCCAACCAACCAGAGTTCCCAGGAACAAAACCACCATCCAAAGAGTACACATGGACAGACCCACAGTTACAGCTGCATATGTAGCAGAGGATGGCGTTGTTGCACACCAATGGGAGGAGAAGCCGTTGGTCCTGCCAAGACTGGACCACCATCCCCCACCCTTGTGTAGGGGAAAGTAGGGCAGGGAGGTGAGAATGGGTGGGTGGATGGGTGGGGTAACACCCTCATAGAAGAAGGGGGTTGGGATATTGGAAAGGGTGTTTTTGGATGCAAAACCAGGAAAGGAGACAACATTTGAAAGAGAAATAAAAATAATCCCCCCAAAAATGTTAAAAATAAAAGAATAGACTTCAATTTCTAATGGCCTGAAAGGAATAATCCCAAATGTTTCTAATTTGATTTCAATAACATTTTGAATAAATGTAACTGACTATGTTCTAGGTGTTAAACCAATAGAATCAAACAAACAAAAGATCTGTTCTTAAATATGTTTTCGTAAGCTTGTTAGTTTATTTTCTTCAATTGCACTGAGTAAAATTAACTTTGAAGAAAAAAAGGAATCTTCAAAATAACAGTCAATGCTTGTATTTTCTTGTTCATAAGCAAACCAAATAGTTTAGGCCTCACGAATCATAAAACCAAGTTTATTTTCTCAAAACTCCAGAAGCTGGGAATTTCAAGATTAAGCAGGTGTGGGTGTACTTGGTTCTCAGGATGCACCCTCAGATCTATAGCGTCCTCTGTGTAGGTTTACAAAATCCTATTGGGTCTAATTAGTGGCATTTGGGGAATATTCACTTCAGAATAACTCTGACTGATATCTGCTCTTTAATATCTCTCTTCATTGACTTTTATTATACGCTAGCATGCTAATTATTTAAATGTTTTAGTTTTGTTTTTTGTCATGCTATAAAGTTCAAATCCAGGTAAATATTTTATTCTCATATGTGTCTGCAGATGCCAGAGGATAGCAACTGAGGCAAACTAAAGTCTATTTAAAGCCTCTTCTATTGAAGCCTTACTTCTATTTTCAGAAGAGAAGCTGCAATGAGATTTTTGATATCCCAACTCCTAAGATGCCACACTGGCTATCCAAGAGTTTGGGAGAGGGTATGAACCATCAATAAGAGAAAAAATGAAAAAAGGTGACATTTCAGTAAGATATAAATACAACATTACAATTAATATTTCAACCTTAATTCATCCTTGGATAGAAAGCAATTACTGAGGATGTTTTAGGAGGTAGGAAATAACTAACTATGACTTCCAAGGTAAAATGAGATGGCACCAAACTTCCTTTTATGGATTTAAGTCTATTTCTATAAAAAAAATTAATGGTCTTAACCTTAGTTAGACAAGTTTTTCTTTCCAATGTACAGTAGTAAAGACTGAGAGGCATGGCTGCTCAAGGTACTGAGGATACCCGCCTGTAGAGTGCTCAGTCCTAATGAGAACATTTCTAGCACCCGCTCTAAGGTTCATGGGAGGAATTTGTAGACTGGAATGAGCTACAAAATGAAATCTTTTGGGCATGACACAGCAAATAAAATCACAAAGTCATAACTGTTAAAATTGACTATAATGTGCCTCTTTAAGATTGTTTGGGTCAACAGTCAAAGACGTGTGAGAGCTACACTTTGTCTTGCTGCACTACTGACCACTCATGGATGCCAGGAGACTGTCAGACATTGTCTTCAGTTACTATGCACTGATGATTTCTTCATGCTCCATTGAATTACACTAATACCGTGGCCACATCGATTATTCAATGAGTAAGAAAATAATAAAGAAAGACACAGTATTCATAAGGGTCCTCTAAAAGAACAGAACTCAGAGAATGAGTATATATTGGGGAAGGATTATTAAATGTACTTATATTTACTAAAATGTCTTATAGGCTGTGGTCTAATTAGTCCAAAATGACTGTCTACCAACAGAAGTTCCTACAATCCAGTAGTTTCTCATTTCGTGAGGGGTATCATGAGCTGGTCTTCAGTATACACCAGAATTCTGAAAAAGTAAATTCTACTAAAAGTGCAGGAAGGGACTTGATGAGAAAAAGAGAAAATGCAGAGCATTTCTTTCTTCCATGTCTGTTATATAGGCTGCCAACAGAAGGTGTAGTCAAGGAGTCTCTTCCCACCTCAAATTTAAGGATTAAAGGTCTAATAAAGAAAAATCGAAGAAACAAACAAACCTCATTTTGGATTTGGTCTTTAGATAATTTCAAATGCAGTCATGCTGAAAACCAAGAATAGTTATAACAGACATAAATGGGGAGGGGTAATTTTAGGGAGAAGATGGTAAAAGTTTTAGGGTGATTCAAATGTGACTGTAGGTGTGTTGGGTATAATTTCTATTTACAAAATGTTAAAGAGTAAATTTAATACTATTTATTTTTAAAAGTTCACCAAAAGGTGAGTGTGTTTATGCATAATGTTTGTGTGTGTATGATAATGGGGGTTTGAGATATCTACCTCTCTCTCCCTCTCTCTCCCTTCCTCCTTCTCTCCATATCTCTCTCTCTCTCTCTCTCTCTCTCTCTCTCTCTCTCCCCCCTCCCTCCCTCCCTTCCTCCATCCCTCCCCCCCCTCCAGATAGACTTTTTTGTTTGTTGTTTTGTTTTGTTTTTTACCAAATCTAGACCTTTTTCATTTGATCATTTGGCTACCCATTTAGCTCCAAAGACCAACCTATCTCTACCATCCCAAGTCAGAAAGGGGTGTTACCACCATCAACTGTGGATTTGAACTCAGATTCTTACGATTTTTGCAGCAAAGATTTAAACAGATGGACCATCTCCCTGTGCCAGATTACTCATTCATTCCTTCCAGGTTTATAAATGACACCTCCACGAAGGCACTTGACACTTTTATAGGAGCATCATTTTCTTTTCTCTCATGACAAAATATTCAGACAAACTATCACTGCTTACTCCTCCTGTAGAACTACTGTTAGAATTCTATGTTCTACAATCATCAAATACGTGAAAGATCTGATTTAATAAGCACTCTCAACAGCAGGCAATAAAACAAAGAAAAAAAATAGAATCTATTTTGTGGCCTTTAAATTTCATATCTAATTTGTCCCACAATGACATATTATTTTATTGCTAATTTACATGGTAGACCACTAATTCTAATATGATTGTGCAAGATAAAATTAAATTCTGTTTTTGACTGAAGAACGAAAGACATAAAAGGTTGAAATGTACTGAATATAGTATTATACAAAGACATCTTCCTTTAAAGCACATGTTTTACTGAAATGACATGGATGAAAAAGCAAAATCAGTGTCAAAGATTTAATCTACATGATTATTTTACTTAGTGTATGACCTTGTATTTTAGTTTGGTATTAAAAATGGCATTTCATTTAATGTATAGCTCAAGGTTGCTTTAGATTCTGTGATGACATTACATATACTATATATTTTCTGAATTAGAAAAATAACAAGCTATAATACCTTCCTTAAGGTCATGATTTTTAATATGTATTGATTACTTCCCTATAAATCATGACCAATATAAAACATACGTCTTACTCTTTGCATTTTGAAGTTTTAGTATGAATATAAGAATTACACATTTACATGTTCATAGATGCAAATATGATTTTTAAACTGTATTTTTCCTTTGATGAATTAACAATGCGTAATGTATTTCCTATCTCCATCTTTTCTGTAACTTGGGATACTATTCAAAAATGAAAATGTTACAAATAATAGTATTCCTGAAAGTTATTACATAAGTTGTAATAGTCACGATATTAATTTTGTGGTTGTGAGTATGGGTGTATGTTGAAGAATGATGAGTTTTGGGATCTAATTTAAGACAAATAAATTTCACTGGAACATTATAACTGTACTATAATTTATACCATCTTCACATCTACCACAGAAAATACTTATAGAACATACAGAGAAAAAGGAGAGAAGAAAACCAAAACATGTCACTATACAGAGAAAAATAAAAGAATCAAGGCAGATTATACACAACAGTAACACAGAACTTTGGAGGCAGAGGTAAGGGAATCCTGAGCTCGAAGCTATGGGGCTATGTGGCAGATTTGAGAACAACCTGGTCTACTTGAAAACTGTCTTGTAAGGGACAAAAAAAAGCCACAAACCATCCATGAATCCCAGAGAAAGCCTGTAAGATTAAAAAGTAGCAAAAAAGAAGAAAGTGTTTTAAAAATAAAATCTAAAAAGCTACACACAGTGTTATACTATTTTGCAGCAAACTTTTTTTTTTCAGTGGAAATGGGTTGTAATCAATTACGTAGTGTATCAGTAGATTATTATGAACAACAATTAACTCATGTTAAAAAGGTAAAGTCAAAACAGTTATCATGTAAATGTTCTAAATGTAAGAACTCCTTTATATAGAAAGTAAAACCAAAAAGAATGGAGTAATTGAAAGCAATATATTTATAGTAGGAATCCTGTGACCCTGATTTCAATAGAAATATTCTCAGGAGAATATATTTACAGGGAAACCAGTAAGGGAATCCTTATTTTCAACAAATCTACTGAGTAGTTGAATTTAAGGAATATAGAACACAAACAGAATGAAACATTGTTTGAAATTGATCACAGACTGATAACGCATTGGTTGGGGACACAGTTATATTTATTATTTCACACAAAAACATCCCTTGAGCATATTGTGTAGTCATATCTGCACAAATTTAATGTGTTTTAATCGTACCAAGTATTACTTCTGACTATAATTAAATGTGATCGTTCATAATAATGAGAAATCTGGAAATCTTACAAATATGCGAAAAATATCTTGCTTTCTACAGTCAATTAATCAAAAAAGGGTAAAAGAGTAAGCTGGGGAAAATCTCAATGCAACATATATTTCTACATAAATAGATTCTAAGATGCAGAAAAATACATTGATAATATCTGTAGCTATGTACAGTTATATCTTTATAATATCTCAAATAAATGTATAGGTATCATATCTCAAAGAAATATTACAAAGAACCAAAACCAACCAGTAAAGAAAAGAAAATATATTACATTGAGAGTAAAGCAATAGATAGATGATAGGTGATAACAATAGACATATAGGTAGATAGATGGATAGATAGATGGATGGATGGATGGATGGATGGATGGATGGATAGATAGATAGATAGATAGATAGATAGATAGGTAGATAGATACATAGATAGATACATAGATAGATAGATGATAGACAGACAGACAGATAGATAGATAGATGATAGACAGACAGACAGATACAACAGCAATACTAAACAATTGAATGAAGTCTTGTTTAAAAGCAAGAGTAAACTTGATAAGGTTTTATTAAATTTTTTGAAAAGACCAAACAGGCAAAATCAGGAAAGATATTTCCAGATATGTACAAAAGAGGATAATGAGAAAATGTAAATTATCACAAGCGTCTAAACCACCATGACTCTGTTTTTCTACAAAAGTAACAAACGCACTCAAGAGGAGCCTGCGAACCGCAGCCTAAGGGAAACTTCAACCACGGAGCAGGACAATAAATGGCTGCACTCATCAAATGGTTCATTGTTGAGAGAATTAAAATCAACTCTCTACTGGTTACAGTACTGATGAAGTTGGAACATTTTCTCTTTCTGACATACAAGTCTGCTTGATACTAAAATAGTAAAAAAAAAAACTGAATAAAATAAGCAGCCAATATCTTATCTTATTTCATCCTTTTCTGCTGTTCTTCTGTATGTTTTATTGAATTTCTCACAGTATTTTATATCTTCCTTCAGGCCTTTTGACATTTCCTTCCAGAAAAATTATTATATATTATATCAGAGGAATTTTTATTTCTCCAGTACTACTGAAGAATAAGTTTAAAGAGTGTGGTTTCTTCCTAGGTTAGTGGGCTAAATCTCTCTCTGTCTCTGTCTCTGTCTCTGTCTATGTCTCTCTGTCTCTCTGTCTCTCTCTCCATACATATATATATATATATATATATATATATATATAATGATTTCTCCTTCCCTCTACCACATCCCTTACCCTCTCCATCTCCCCAACCCTGCATCTCTCCCACACATTTCTGCATGTGTGTTTGGGTGTTTGCCTGTGGCTGAGTCATTATTTAGATTTTCCTTGTGTCTTGGCATTTACCTACATAGCACTCTCGGAGTCTTGAATCTTGTTTCGATCCTTGGCACTGATGCATTTATTCTGCCCCTTTCTTTCTGCTTCTTCTGGAATTTTGACTAAGCAATCACTTGTAATTGTCTCGTGCCCCTTATTGTCCTATCAACAGAGCCTCGGCCATTTTTAGTTCTCAGGTTTGGAGGCCTGCATTAGTTAGTGTGAAACTGAGAAACTCATTTCTATCCATGTCTGCTTTTCTAATAAATCAGTACAGGTAATTGTTTGGCTTAGCCTACTACATTACAGTTGAGTTCTGGTACTTCCATTTAATTCTTTCATGGATTTTTAACCCTTTGTTTACCATGACCACTTGTGCTTGCATGCTATCTTATGCGTACAATATATGTTTTTAGGATTTTTTTGTTGTTGTTTTTGTTGTTGTTGGTTGGTTGCTTGTTTGGTTTTTTTTTTTTTTTTTTTTTGGTTTTGGGGTTGTTGTTGTTGTTGTTGTTGTTGTTGTTGTTGTTTTGCCTGTTACAGTTGCTTCTGCCATATGCAATTCTAGTGCTTTCTCTAGTTTTTCATGTTGTGGTGTGCTTTTTGTTTTCCCCTAATCTGTGTGACTCTGAACTGGCCTGTTCTCCTCTGGGGATAGTTGGAAGGATCAGCTCCAGCTATTTAGTTTCTCCAGAGAAATCCACGTTAAGAAGGAAACCTGTATTTTTGCATATGGAACTTTCTTTTCTTCTCCCTTGAGCTTTGCTTCTGATTTCCTGCTGTTAGATGTCAGTACCTGGTCAAATGGGTAGAGCTGAGTCATGGAATATTGCAGAAGTTTTATGTTCCACCTCCCTTGGTAGTTTTAGTTCAAAATAGGCCACATTAAGCTTCGCGCAATTTCCCAGACTCAATTCTTGTTTTCTCTATTCCTCCAGTGGCTCTCCCAGTCCTCTCTCTTTTCAATAGTGTGGAGTATGGTTTTCCTAGACTCTTTAATAAGCACCTAAACAGAACTGTTTTTTGATTACTCTGTGTGTGTGTGTGTGTGTGATTTTTTTTCTCTTTACATCCTGATCACTTTCCCTTCTCCTGATGCCCCACTCCCATAGTCCCTCCCTCTTTTGCCCTCTCCTTCTCCCCTGAGAGAGTAGAGGCCCTGCTCCTGCGTATCCCCCAACCCTGGCACATCAACTCTCTGCATGACTTTAAGTCTCCCACTAAGGCCAGACAAGACAGAAGAATTAATGGAACAGATTACACAGACAAGCAGCAGCTTTAGGGATAGCCCTGCCAACAGCTCCATTTGTTTGGGACCCAATTGAAGACTGAGCTGCACATCTGCTACATATATGCCAGAGGCCTAGGTCCAACCTCTGTATGCTCTTTGGTTGGTGTTTCTGTCTGAAAGCCCCCAAGGGTTTGTTATGTGTTAACAATGCTCTGCTCTGCTATTTTTCTTTTGTCTTTTGACAACGCATTCTTTTTATTTGTTTAAACAACTTTCATAGAACATAGTTTGCCCATGTTGCTTTCCATTCCCCAGCTCCGTACTCCTCCAAGATTGTCTCCACTTCTCTACCTTCCCAACTTCATGTTCATTCTCTCCTTCTCTCTCTCCTCCCCTCCCTTCCCCTTCCCTCCCCTCCCCTCCTCTCCTCTCCTCCTCTCTTCTCCCCTCTCCTCTTCTGTCCTCTCTTCTGTCTCCTTCTCCTTCTCCCGCCCACCCCTCTCTTTCCTTATTAGGACACAATGAGAATCTCCAAATGCCTGTCTACTACAAGTTCAGCTGATTTTAACATGAAAGAATTTGTTTATTTTCTTTGTACATATTTTATCACTTATTTCCATTTTAAATGTTGTTCTTTATTCTTTAATATTTTTAAAGTCCAGGTTTTATCCCCATCCTGGTCCACACTCTGATTGTTTCATATCCCATACCTCCACTTCTTATCTCCACAAGGATGTCCTTCCCCACTCCCTGGGGCCTCCAGTCTCTTGAGGGTTAAATGCTCTTCTCTGACTGAGTTCAGATCCTATAGTCCTCTGCTGTACATGTGTTGGTGGCCTCATATCAGCTGGAGTATGCTGCCTGGTTGATGGTTCAGTGCCTGAGAGATCTCAGGGGTCCAGGTTAGTTGAGACTGATGATCTTCTTATAGGCTCGCCCTCCTCCTCAGCTTCTTTCAGCTTTTCTCTAATTCAACCACAGGGGTCACCAGTTTCTATTTATTGCCTGAGTGTAAGTATCTGCACCTGACTCTTTCAGCTGCTTGTGGGGCCTTTCGGAGGGCAGTCATGATTGGCACCTTTTGTGAGCACAGCATAGCTTCAGGCCTTGAGGCTTCCCCTCGAGCTGGATCCCAATTTGGGCTTTTCGCTGGACCTCCTTTTGCCCAGGCTCATCTCTACTTTTGTCCCTGTGGTTCTTTCAGACAGGAACAATTCTGGGTCTTAGTTTTTGACTGTGGTATGGCAATCCCATCCCTACAACTTGAGGATTTGTTTCTAAAAGAACATTAATACACATCCTAAAAGGTATAAAATCATATTTCTTCTTTCAGCTTCTCCATGGCTAGATCAATTAGACTGGCATTGATGTATTATGAAACTATCCTAATTAGATCCATTTCACACATCTTTACCTTTAGTTTTTAGGACTGTCTAATTCTTTCGGGTATTTAATGACAGGCTGCAGGAAGATTAAGATAGATTAATATTCAACAGCTTGTGAGCAACCCACAGTCTTTGGGGAAGTCTAACAAAAACGATTTAGTCCTATAAAAATGCATTTATTAATTTTATTATCAAAATTTAGGTAATCAAAATGAAATCACCTGGGTTGCTTCTTAAAATTCAGGCTTCTGGGACACACAATTAGAACTAGAAATGCAGTGTAGCATATCTTGATCAGAGTCCAAGAATCTTTATTTAGATTCTGATCAACACAACCTGAATTGATTCTGACACAGGTAACCTGTAAGTTTGGTTTTAGTAAACACTGCTTCATGCCCATGAACCCTTGACTGTCTTTGAGGGAGTGAGTGTAGAGCAGATGTTTTCTTTGTAAATTTTAAATATCACTTGTCTTAAGGATAGTCTTCTTATGGACAAAAAAAGCTCTGTTTTAACATTTCCATTTGGAACAATGATGAAATTATGTCCAACAAAAATTAATATAAATGGCTATTTCTTACATAAAAAAATCTTTTATGTCATTCCATAATAGATATTTTGCCTCACGCTGAACCTGCCATTGCTTAGGTATTTGGAGGCTCCAGCTGGTAGTTAAAACCTGTAATTAGAGTCCCAGCAGCAAACAATGTTTAAATTCACTTCATTCCTTACCATATTCTAAATGTAAGTTCTGATTTCCCATGGTTGCTTAGTTACATTTTTTTTGTTTGCTCAAATAAATCTGATTAAAATAATAAAAAGGGGTATGCTCGCATAACAGCAAAGCAAGACCTCTGACTATCTACAGGCACATGGTGTCCCTTGTTTTTGTTCCAAAGGAGAAGGTCAAATAAATTTCTATGTCTTTTTTGGTTGCTGCAGAAGTATGTCAAGATCAGATATTTCGTTTGTGGTCCTAAACACAATGTCTTCCACGCCTCTTGCATGATTTTCCAGTGCTGTAAGGTGTTTCCTCTCTAATAGGAGACTTAGGACATAATTTCTGTTCTTCATTATCCAAAATAAAGTGGGACTGGAGAAGGAAGTATTGAGAATTAGTTATGTTACCTCTTGCATCTAGCAAACCGAGCCAAAGCATAGTTGAAATGAACACTGTTGCCATATAGCTTGTGTTAAAAAAATTATTCATGACTCAGGAAAGTAATCCTTTTCCAAGTAATATCACCTAAGATCACTCAGGGTCGTATAGGGGTGGAGCAAGGATCCAAAACTATGTCATTCATGAGCCAGGAACAGCATCAAAGATCACAGGAGTACTGGCTAAGCCAGCCTCTGTTCTAGGTGATCTTCAAAGCTCTGTAAATAGGTTATTTAACAGATAATAATAATACTTAAAAAGATCTGAGAAGAAACGTTTTTTGGTGCTTTATGTAATTGCCCATGCAGCCCTACAGCAATGCTTATACTAGATTGGTATGGTTCAACGAGTTACAGAAGAGCACACACTCAACGGTTACATCATACCTAAGACAATTGTTGAAAATTATAAATTATAGTAAATATGTAATATGGCAACAAATTTTATAGAAGCAAGCTAGAATGTGTTCAGGTCTCATTTGAGTTGCTGGTCCATTTTTCCTTTTTGATTTTGGTGGAAATTTAGTTCGTAATCCAAAACTGGCTACTCTTAAGAGTGTACAATTTAAAATCACTGTGGAAGTCTGGCTACAACATGGACGGTATGACTACTGATGTCAGCCTTGGCCCGAGGAATACTCAGGCAAAATTATGACAGGAGTCATCCTTGATCATTTACTTTTATTGATGGAGATGATGATGTATAGAGAAGATACATAACTTGCCTATGTCTAGCAAGGATGATGATGCTAATATACTAGTCATCTGAATATGACTTGTAGCCTAATACTCCTGATTGATTCTATTCATAAGCTCTACACTCCCTTTGGGCTCTGTACAAGGAGAAATTCCCTGCAGTTACTAATGCAACAACAACAAACAAACAAAAATCAACACCTAATGCTGCTGCTGCTACTACTACTACTACTACTACTACTACTACTACTACTGCTTATTATTATTATTATTATTATTATTATTATTATTATTACACGTAGAAACCCTGGTATATTCATAGACACCTTGCCCCTTTGCCTGCCTCCAAGGTTAAGTGGGCAGAGCAGAGACGCACATGATATCTACATGATATCTGTGTATCTCTCTTCCCACTATATTTTCTTAAGCAACTTGAGCCTTCGTGCTAAGCTGCTTTATGATGTGTAGCTAATTACTTGGAGTTCTGTTTTTCAGGTCTTGCTTTAGTTTGAGTTTTAACAAGCAAATAAGATGATATTGAACTTTGATGCTCACTGTATTGAAGAGGGACTGGGTGTTCAGAGATCATGGTACTTTCTATTAATCACCCTTGGCTTCCCTTGCCCCAGTGCATACAGATTCCCCTCCAGTAATATTAAAGTGTGACCATGCATTTAAATGCTACTCAGTTAACCTCTTATAATTTCCAGAAGCAAATAAAAATGTATTCTTGCATCTTCAGGATTTCCAGTTCAAACAATCAACATTTTTGTTTCCTCCACAAATTTTACAAATACTTTGAATTTCGATAGGTCATGTGTATTACATATTTATCAAAAGGCAGTTTTTAGATTTAAACACATATAACTAAAGATAGCTAAAAGTTAATAGGTTAAATTACATCTTAATTATTGTAAGATTGGTGTCAAAAATAGCTTCAAATAGAAGATATGGGATTCAGGAGAGAATTTCTATTCCTCATTAGCCAAAATAATGGGGGACTAGAGAATGAAATATGGAAGATTATTCATATTATCTCTTACAGCTAACAAACCATTCCAAACGTGGCTGAAATGAGCACCATTGATTCAAATATTAACCCTGAATCTTGTAATTGAAGAGCTCTAAGAAAAGTAATTCAAAACTAGTCTCTGAATTGTTATGTGTTAAAAATAGGTATTAGAAATCCATTTCATAAGAATGTGGTAAACATTAAAAGATTTTTGAAGGCAGCACATGCTACATGCCCATATCTGTTTATTGCTTATATCACAGTGCTTGCCAAACAGCCCTCAGTGTCTTCTCTTAAGGATGGAAGTAGCAGCTTTCTGTCAGTGGGAGAACTGAATAAATCAGTAAATATTTTCCTCATTTCTTACCTGTAATAGTCTTTGAATCTAATTAAAGTCAGTAGTGGAAATGAACCACAACAGCCCAGATGGATAACCTGCTCATTAACTTACTCTACAGAGTCGACGTCATCATCCTAGCTCAATTTCCATACTCAGCAACTTGTGCTTCCAAGGGTCATTTACCCAATCAATCATTTGCACTCAGTCTGCACCTCTGAGTCTATGCCACCGTGAATACAGCCTAAGCTGTGCTTTCTAATTGGTTCATAGACATCAGTAACAGGCAATCGAATGAACATTAAGGCCCATAAAGGACTATGCTAAGCTCTTCCCACACACTATCTCATTTATTCTTCTCTGACAACATTCTGAGCTCAAGATACTACTGACTTCAGATTTTCAAATGAGAAGTCAAAGCAATTGGCAATGTTGAGCCGATTGTTAATATGACACAACTAGTGCACATAAGCGCATATTTGATTTCAGTTTATTTCAGTTTTTATGTCTTTATCCTTATGTGCATACTCACCTTTGACAGTTGACTGTGGTGTTCTCTACATAACTGTATAGATTACCCAACATGTCAGACACATACTTGAGCACAGTAGGAAAGAGAATCAAGTCCACTTTCATCCTTGCCTCTCTTTTTTATACTATTAGTCACTCAACACAGGCCTCAGTTTAATGATGCCAAAGAGACTTCTAAACTGAGTTTTGTTTCTCGCATCTTAGATAAGTCAAGATCATATTTCATAGTCCCTGCTCTCCCTTTAAATCTTTCAACATGGCTAACTCAATATCCAGCCAGCTGGTACATCAGGTTAAAAAGAAAACTGTCCAGATGATTTGATTTAAGGATTTAAATATTTAAGGATTTAAATATAACAGGTGAAAAACTTCAAATGTATTGTTGAGCTTCTCTGTATTTTACTCAATTGTAGACAACATGAAGTAAGAAATGTAAATAAGTTTTAAAATCTGTTCATAATGAAAATAAAAGATACAAGTACATGTTCATAGAAACTTCCTTATATCTAAGTTTATATTTTAGGGCACAATAGCATCCAATATTCAACAGCATCCAGTATTCAAAAATGTTTGTGATGTGTTTTGAAACATAATTCTGAACAGAAGTTGCATTGATAAAATCGGTCTTGATGCAGTTGTAAACTTAGGGATGACAATATTTTTCTAAAGATTATACACAGAACTTTTCAGACTCCCTACCAGAATCTGGAAGAGTTTAAACATCAGATAGCCAAATAAATGCATAAAGGGAATCCTTCTGGGAACCCAGAGGAGTGAGAACTTGGTGATTTTTTGTTGTTATTGTCGTCTTTATTATTTTTTTGAAGGCACAAAATTGTTGCACAAACTCCACAAGGTCACACAAAGAGTGTGCCATGGCTCCAGGAACAGTGGCCAAATCTTTTGGGCTCATTGTCCAATGTTCAATCCACCATACCTTACTCTCTCCATGGTGTACAGTTTGCGCCTGAGCTGAAGTCGTTCAAATGTGCTCTTTGGCAAAGTGAGCTATTGAAGATAGCAGGAGACTCCCACATTCAAAGTCTTTTTGCATCAGGTCCAGCAGGATTGCTGGCGTCCTCGTCGCACTTCCCCAGCTCCCCCACAGCGATGCTCCAGCAGGTGGGGCTCTGAGTGCCCACCGAGCATGTTAAGCCTTAACTTACACAGTTTTTTGGTATGGAACATCTGTGAATTCGAAGAGGGAACAGATGGCACCGATGCGTGCCAGATTCAGCCCGTCTTTCCTAACTACGTTCCTCCTCTTGTACCCAGAAGCCATGGGCCCTGGATGTCTATAAACCAAGTGGGAAGAACTAAAGAAATGTCACCATTGAAAACAAAAGCATCCTACCTAACTCTTCTCATCCCTCCTGGTAACTAACACTAAGAGTATGCCATTTCACTTTTTCTGTTGTCAACTAGCTGTGGGAACATATGGCCCACCAAAGAAAAACGTATTTCATTGGAGAAGTCACTTTTACCCCACACATGTTTTTAAATTGTACTTTAAAGTATAAAAGTTGGAAACTTATAGGCCTATGTTCTAAAAATAAATGTGAGCAGGGGTCTTGCATAACATCCTTGACCTTATTTCTTTCTTCAGTATCTCAATAAAGTCAGAATTAGCTCTAAATCCAGTATTTGTTCATAAAATGTGAACTTTGTCTTTGTCAGTTCTTGTGGAAATATGAGCAGTTGCCAGTATGGTCATGTCTGGAGCAAAAGGTCCTTTAGGGAAGCCCCTTTTGTGTTGCTTTACTGGGGACATTATACACGTCACGCTTGTAATAAAGGCAAAGATGCTTTAATTTAAAACAATTAAATGTTTGCATTTGGTAATAGGAAAAAAATCATGTTGGACTTTTGGGAACTTTGACTGGTGAAAGAAAAGTCTAAATATAGTGCTTAGAATCATAGTTAGCATCACAGAGCCCAATCTTCCTCATAGTCCACTAGTCCACATGGTATTCAATGTTCATTAAAATAATATTAAATTTTTAGGTAACAAGGCAATAGTCAGCCAATGCAGAGCTATACTGTGAAATGCTTTAAAAACATGGGATGGCTAATGTGTACATTGACTCATAGCAAATATATTTATCTATACAATATCTGCACAAAGGTCAAGCATGCACGATGAGCTGGGAGGTACTCCTTAGTAGCTATTGACAATTGCTGGCTTGTGAGAAATATAGATGTGCTTTTCTTTTGAGAACAAGTACTGAAAAGCTGCTCATGACTTACTGGGTGATCTCTGTAGCCATGAACTTACTGGATTCAAGAGATTATTATGCAATGCTTACTTGAAGAGTTGAAAACACATTACAAAAACCTCAAACGGGGAATGAGAAGCCTCCCTCTGAGTTATTCATCAAACTTCTTCAAGATTTCTAACATACATACTCTACTATTATTGTCTTTGGCTGCCCACCACCAGAAGTGGATAGTTAGTCCCAATAAGTGAAGACACCATGAATGTCAGACACAGAGTCCCTTATCTGAAACTGATCTGGGTACTTCCTCCCAGAGAACCAGCTTTCTTCATACCAGAAAAATGCCATAGCAGCTTCCAAGAAATGTAAGCAACTAGCAGTGCTACTCAAATATGATGCTTATGAACCACCACAGCAATAATTTCTATTCAGGAAAACAAATAGAAATATGTAGCAGGGCCTGGTAGGGAAGTGGGAGTAGTCACTAGAAAGTCCCAGACTCCAGGGAAGCAAGAGGTTCCTAGGACACAACAGGGTTGATATTAGCTGAAATACCAAACAAAGGGGAAAGAGGACCTGTAGAGTGCATATCTAGATGTTAGGCAGGGCCCCCAGTTGAGGGATGGGGCCACCTACCCATCTCAAAAATTTTAACCCAAAATTGCTCCTGTCTAAAGAAAAATGCAAGGAACAGAAGGAAGCAGGGACTGAAGGCAAACCATGCAGAGACTGCCCCACGTAGGAATCCATTCCATCTTCAGACACCAAACCCCCACACTATTGTTGATACCAGAAGTACTTGATGACAGGAGCCTGGTATAGCTTTCCCCTGAAAGGCTCTGCCAGCACCTGACTAATACAGATGCAGATACTCACAGCCAACCGTTGTATTAAGGCCTGCGTCCCAGTGGAAGAGTTTGAGAAGGACTGAAGGACCTTAAGGGGATTGCAACTCCATAGCGAGAAAAACAATATCAACTCACTGGACACCCTAGAGCTCTCAGCGACTAACGCACCAACCAAAGAGTACACATGAATGGGTCCACGGCTCCAGCAACACATGTAGCAGAGGATTGCCATATCTGGCATCAATGGGAGGGTCGGTTCTTGGTCCTGTGGAGGCTTCATGCCCCAGTGTAGGTGATGATAGAGCAGTGAGGCAAGTAGGTGGGTGAGTAGAGGAGCACCCTCTTAGAGACAAAGTGGAAAGGACATGGAATGGAAGTTTATTGGAGGGGAAACTGGGAAAGGGGACAACATGTGAAATGTAAATTTTAAAAAAGCAATTAAAGAAATCCTGGCACTTAAGAAAAAAAGAAAGAGAAGTAGGAACTGGATGTGATTGAAATCCACTGTTACGCTAGAGACACAGTTTAGTGGTAAAGAGCATGTGATATTTTCAGGAAACCAGAGTTTGATTCCTAGCACCTACCTTTGGCAGATCACACGTGCTATTAACTCTATCTCCGCAGAACCTGCCATTCTTTTTGTTTTTCTACATATCCATCCGCATATAAAAATATACACCAAGTGCACATTTTCGCATGCACACATACATATACGTGATTAAATGTAGTAGAATAAATCTTTTTAAAGATAAACTGTGCATATATATATGAAAGTGTCAAAGAATAAATAAGCACACACGCACAGAGAGAGAGAGAGAGAGAGAGAGAGAGAGAGAGAGAGAGAGAGAGAGAGAGAAGGAGGGAGATTAAATTTGAAGCAAAACAACTGAGAATACCTTTATTCAAACTTCATTCTACTGTTAAGAAAAATACATAGCAAATCCATAAGCTCCCAGTTCAAGTACAACTTGATATGTAAAAGCTGTTTGATGACCATGGGCAATTTTCTCATTTCTGAGAAGAAAAGGATGAGGTTATAGGAGAAAAGGAAGTGAGAGTTAGGAAGGGACTGGGTGGAGAAGGGAGAGCTCTGATTGGGATATAAAGTAGATAGTTTAATAAAAATAACTATAAATACAATACTATTACTTATAAAATAATATGTTAAAGGATGTGCCAAATTGAAGAAAGAAATTCATTTTGTAATGCATTGTAAGCAAGGAAGGCATTCAAAAGCTCCATTTTCACATTTTTTGTAAGAAGTCACAAGAATGGATAGAGATCTGTTTAATATCCCAAAGAATTAGCAAGACATCTAGTGTAGATATAAGTAAGCAGTGAGATACTGTAGATGCTAAGAATACAGAAACTCGAGGTCACAGAAGTCCTTATCATGTTTTAATTAGTTAATAAACAATCAAAACACATAATCAGTGCCTACAATCCAGGTCAAAAGGCTTTGAGTCTTGTTTTTTTTTTTTGTTTTTTTTTTTTTCTGCCCTATGCCAAGGAGAATGCTTTTTACATCCTGACATTCATCCTCATAGATAATTTCTGTTTTACTCTGCTCAGCCTAACATAACAAATGAAATAAACAACAATCATTCCTTTTTCACATCTCTGAAAGTAGAAATCCATGTTTGAGCTGTCAGCATATGCCGATTCTCCCTGGTTGCATTAACCCATGTTCTTGTTGTGACTTTTTCTGAGTGTGCACGTTAATAGAAGGAAGCTCTTTTGCCTCTGCCTCTTGTAAGGATGCCAGTTCTTAGAATTACAGGGTTTTGCCTTTTGTGAACAATAATTACTTCTTTGTATGTCCTATATCTAAATATAAGACCATTGGGAGCTAAGACTTGTGACAAGAATGTTATGGGACACAATTTGAGTATACAATAGTACGCAGTATTAGGTATTATGGTTTCTAGTTTCTTTTATTGTACAAAGCGTCTCACTCACTTTCTGTAGCAGTGTTTTACTCAGTTTTTCTTTACCAAAAAATAGTATTAGGATTACACACACACACACACACACACACACACACACACACACACACACACACAAACAAACATGCACACAGGAACACACATTGTGTGTGTATATATAGTCATTTTCACTAAATCTTTAGTAAACATCTAAAAAATTTCTTGTTTATGATTCACTATCCATAATGCTACTATTCAAATTCTCCTGGGTGTTGAAGAAATGATTCAGCACTATTAGGAGCCAAAGCATGGCGATTCAAGATACCTAAATTCAGCTTCATTATCCAAAACAGTTGTACTATTTTGATATGTATCAGAATGTAAACTTTCTGATTCCAAGTCTTGATTAACAATATTTTTCTTCTCTCAATTTTGCTATAGATGAGTACGATATGATATAATTTGATTTTCCTGATAAGTGTATATATCTATATGTGCAGATAGGTAATATCTTTAGTATTATTGTGCTGTACTGTTGGTCACTAATATAATGTAAGTTATTCAGAGGTACACCAGTAAAATGGGTAAAACAGAACAGAACACAAAAAAAACTATCAGAACTTCTATAGGAAGAAATATGTGAGTTTAATTTACAATCTTGATTGACTATAGCGTCCTCAGATGTTTAGAAGGTCTGTTAATGTCATTGATCTGTGTTCTCATGCAGACTCCCAAGAGTAGCAATCCCTGTCTGTCCACCGATCACGTTTTCAAACATAAGTCAGTTTCTTACTATTAGTTTAATTTCCCTGTTAAAGGAAACACTTCATACTTAGTATGTTTTCATTAATTTTAAACTTCTCAGAACATTATTAGTGAGTTTAAGGTGATATAAATTTTTTGCAACAATCTCATGTTCCCTTCCTATTTTGTGTCACAGAACTAACGGATTTGTAGGATGCATTCTGGAGATACCTCTCAGTTGGCAGATTGACTACTTAGAGTTTATGCGGCTCTGGTTCAATACCCAGCAATACGCTGCAAGAACTGTGGTGGGCAACGTCTCTAATCCTTGCGCTCAAACTGTGGAGGCACTGAGGTGGGAGATGAATTTTTTAAGGTCATCTTGAAAGATGAGGAGTTCAGCTGCAAGCATCCACATCTGCATCCATAAGAGCCTCTCAGGAGACATCTACATCAGGTTCCTGTCAGCAAGCACTTTCCAGCTTCAACAAGTGTCTGGGTTTGGTGGCTGCATACGGGATGGACACGCAGGTGGGGCAGTCTCTGGACAGTCCCTCCCTCAGTCTCTGCTCTACTACTTGTCCCGGGGTTTCCTTTAGACAGGAGCAATACTGTGTTGAAATTGTGTGAAGGTTGGGTGACTGTGTTTAATCTCTGGATATGCTCTCTACAGGTTCTCTTTCCCCTTTGTTGGGTATTTAAGTTAATGTCATCCCTGTTGGGTCCAGGGAGCCTTTTGCTTTCATGGCATCTGGGACTTTCTGGTCGCTAACTCCGTTTCCCATGCCCCATTGCTACATACCTCTTCAGACTGAGCATGGGAACCCTAGTGAAGAAGTTAGGGGAGGGACTCCGGCTGTATAGGTGGCAGAGGATGGCCTTGTCTGGCAACAATGGCAGGGGAAGCCCATGGTCCAGTGAAGGCTGGATGCTCCAGCATAGGGGAATGACAGGGTGGGGAGTCAGGAGTAGGTAGGTGGGTGGGGGAACACCCTAGTGGAGGCAAGGAAAGTGGAGTGTGGGTTTTTCAGTGGAGAAAACTGGGAGAAGGTATAATACTTGAAATGTAAATAAACAAAATAACCATTAAAATGAAGATGAGGAGTACAAGACCAGCCGGACTACATCAGATGCTGTTTTTAAATATTGGTAAAGCAGGTTCTGCCGGCACCTAGAGCAAAAAGTCAGCCACCAGGAGCACCAACACTTCTACTACAAGGGAGCCTACTGGTGGCCTCAGGACACACAAAGACAGAAGTCATCTGGAACAGGACACTTCCAGTTACTGCCTGGTCCTGAGCTCAACCACTCCCACAGCTCTTTGTACCCAAATCCCTTCCGGGAGAGGGCTAGACTCTCAGAAGTGTGGACAATCCTGAGAATTCAAGGGAGACCGCCACTTCTGTCCACTTTTCTGACCCAAAAGGAACCTGCCTAGTGCCCTCTGGATTCAGGAATATAGGAGCAGTCAGTAGCAGGAATCTTCTGGTTTCTGCCTACACCTACCTGGAACTGAACTGAACTGGTCCCATAGCTCTCTGTACCCAAATCCCATGGGAGAGAGAGCTGGACTCTCAGACTCTCAAAAGTTCAGATAATCCTGAGACCTCAGAGGAGACCTTCACTTATGCTCACATTCTTGGCCCAAGAAAAAACTGCCTAGTACCATCTGGATACCAGAGGGTAAGAACCATCAGGAACAGGAATCTTTCAGTATCTATCAGAGCCAAGAGTCAAAAGCCAGTTGCTTGAAGCACCAACGCACTCAAGAGCACAGGTAAAACCAAACATTCTGCTCAAAGTGACCTGCCTAGAGGCTTCAGGACACACACACACACACACACACACACACACACACACACACACACACACACACAAAGGAGAAGATCTCTGTTCCAGATGCCGCTGAAAGTAAACAGGTCTACAGGAGTGCTGACACAAAGGCTTACAGGAGGGTCAAGCCACTGTCAGAGACAGCAAGACAAGCTAACTAACACCACAGACAATCTGATGGCTAGAGACAAGCACAGGAACCTAAGCAACAGAAACCAAGACTACCTGGCATCATTGGAGCCTAATTCTACCACCAAAGCAAATACAGGATATCCAAACACACCAGAAAAGAAAGATGTGGACTTAAAAATCACATTTTATGATGATGATGATGATGATGATGATGATGATGATGGAGGACTTTAAGAAGAACATAAATAACTCCCTTAAAGAAATACAGGACAACACAAGTAAACAAGTAGAAGCCCTTAAAGAGGAAACACAAAAATCCCTTAAATAATTATAAGAAAACACAACCAAAACAGGTGAAGGAATTGAACAAAACTGTCCAGGATTTAAAAATGAAAATAGAAACAATAAAGAAAGCACAGAGGGAGACAACACTGCAGAGAGAAAACCTAGGAAAAAGACCAGGAATCATAGATGCAAGCATCACCAACAGAATACAAGAGATAGAAGAGAGAAACTCAGGAGCAGAAGGTACCATAGAAAACAAGAACACAACCCTCAAAGATAATGTAAAACACAAAAAGCTCCTAATGCAAGACATCCAGGAAATCCAGGACACAATGAGAAGATCAAACCTAAGGACAATAGGTATACAAGAGAGCAAAAACTCCCAACTTAAGGGTCAATAAATACATTTAACAAAATAATAGAAGAAAACTTTCCTAGCCTAAAGAAAGAGATGCCCAGAAAAATACAAGAAGCCTACAGAAATCCAAATGGAGTAGACCAGAAAAGAAATTGTTCCTGTCACATAATAGTCAAAAAACCAAACACATAAAACAAAGAAAAAATATTAAAAGCAGTAAAAAAAAAAGGTCAAGTAATATATAAAGTAGACCTAACAGAATTATGCCAGACTTCTCACCAGAGACTATGATAGCCAAAAGATCCTGGGTAGATGTCATACAGACCCTAAGAGAACACATATGCCAGCCTAGGCTACTATATCCAGCAAATTCTCAATTAACATAAATAGAGAAACAAGATATTCCATGACAAAACCAAATTTACACAATATTTATCTACAAACCCAGCCCTACAAAGGATAATAGGTGGAAAACTCCAATGCAAGGAGGGAAACTACAAACAAGAAAAAACAAGAAAGTACTCTTGCAATGAAACCAAAAGAAGAGAGAAACACAAACATAATTCCATCTCAAACAACAAAAACAACAGGAAAAACAATCAATATTCCTTAACATCTCTTTACATCAATGGACTCAATTCCCCAATAAAAAGATACAGACTATCAGATTGGATACCTAAAGAGGACTCAGCATTTTGCTGCATACAAGAAACACCCAAAGACAGACACTACCTCAGAGTAAAAAGGCTGGAAAACAATTTTCCAAGCAAATGGTCTGAGGAAACAAGCTGGAGTAGCTAGTCTCATATCAAATAAAATCTACTTTCAACCAAAAGTTATCAAAAAAGATAAGAAAGGACACTTCATATTCATCAAAGAAAAAATTCACCAAGGTGAACACCCAATCCTGAATGTCTATGCTCCAAATGCAAGGGCACCTACGTTCATAAAAGAAACCTTACTAAAGCTCAAAGCACATATTGCATGTCACATAATAACAGTGGGAGATTTCAACATCATACTCTCATCAATGGATAGATCACAGAAACAGAAACTAAACAGAGACATAGAGAGCTAACAGAAATTATGAAAAAGCCCAGGGCCAGATGGGTTTAGTGCAGAATTCTATTAGACATTCATAGAAGACCTCATACCAATACTGTACAAACTATTCCACAAAATAGAAACAGAAGGAGCACTACCGAATTCCTTCTATGAAGCTACAATTATCCTTATTCCTAAACCTTACAAAGACCCAACAAAGAAAGAGAACTTCAGACCAAGTTCCCTTATGAACATCAATGAAAAAATATTCTATAAATTTTTTTGTAATCCAAATCCAAGAATACATCAAAAAGATCATCCATCATGATCAAGTAGGCTTCATCCAAGTGATGCAGGGATGATTCAATATATGGAAATCCATCAACATAATCTACTATGTAAACAAACTCAATAAAAAAGCCACGTGATCATTTCAGTACATGCTGAGAAAGCATGTGACAAAATTTAACACCCCTTCATGTTAAAAGTCTTGGAAAGACCAAGAATTCAAGACCCATACCTAAATATACTAAAAGCAATATACAGCAAACAAGTAGCTAACATTAAACTAAATGGAGAGAAACTTGAAGCAATCCCACTAAAATCAGGGACTAAACAAGGCTGCTGCCCACTCTCTCCCTACTTATTCAATATAGTACTGGAAGTTCTAGCCAGAGAAATTAAACCAAAAAAAAAAAGTCAAAGGGATACAAATACAAATACAAATTAGAAAGAAATAAGTCAAAATATCACTATTTTCAAATGATATAGTTTAATTAAGTGACCCTAAAAGTTCCACCAGAGAACTACAAAGCCTGATAAACAACTTCATGCAAGTGGCTGGGTATAAAATTACCTCAATCAAATCAGTAGCCTTCCTCTACTCAAATAACAAAGAAGCTGAGAAAGAAATTAGGGAAATGACACCCTTCACAATAGTTACAAATGACATAAAATACCTTGGTGTGACTATAACCGAGCAAGTGAAAAATCTGTATGACAAGAACTTCAAGTCTCTAAAGGATGAAATTGAATATCTCAGAAGATGGAAAGATCTCCCATGCTCATGGATTGGCAGGACTAATATAATAGTAAAAATGGCCAATGTGCCAAAAAGCAATCTACAGATTCAATGCAATCTCCATCAAAATTCCAACTCAATTCTCATAGAGTTAAAAAGAACAATTTGCAAATTCATTTGGAACTAAAAAAACAGGCTAATAAAAACTATCCTCAACAATTAAAGAACTTCTGGGAGAATCACCATCCCTGACCTCAAGCACTATTACAGAGCAATAGTGATAAAAACTGTATTGTATTGGTACACAGACAGACAGGTAGATCCATGAAATAAAACTGAAGACTCAGAAATGAACCCAAAAACCTCTGGTCACTTGATATTTGACAAAGGAGCTAAAACCATCTAGTGGAAAATAGATGGCATTTTCAACAAATGGTGCTGGTTCAACTAGAGGTCAACATGTAGAAGAATGCTAATTGAACCATCCTTATTGCCCTGTACAAACCTCAAGTCCAAGTGGATCAAGGGCCTCCACATAAAACCAGATACACTCAAACTAATAGAAAAAAAAATGAGGAAGAACCTTGAACGCATGGGCACTGGGTAAAATTTCCTGATCTTATGCTCTACAATCAAAAATTGACAAATGGGACCTCATAAAACTGCAAAGCTCCTGTATTTCAATGGACAATTTCATTAGGACAAAATGGTGACCAACAGATTGAGAAAAGATCTTTACTAATCCTGCAACCAATAGAGGGCTAATATCCAATATATACAAAGAACTCAAGAAGTTAGACTCAAGAGAGACAAATAACCCTATTAAGAAATAGGGTGCAGGACTAAACAAAGAATTCTCAGCTGAGAAATATTGAATGACTGAGAAGCACCTAAAGAAATGTTCAACATCCTTAGTCATCAGGGAAATGTAAATCAAAACAACCCTGAGATTCCACCTCACACCAGTCAGAATGGCTAAGATCAAAATCTCAGGTGACAATAGATTCTGGCGAGGATGTGGAGAAAGAGGAACACTCCTCCCTTTTTGATGGGATTGCAAGCTGGTACAACCACTTTGGAAACCATTCTGGAGTTTCCTCAGAAAATTGGACAGTGCACTACCTGAAAACCCAGCTATACCACTACTAGGCATATATCCAAATGATGCTCCAACATACAACAAAGACGTGTTTCACAATGTTCATACCAGTCTTATTTATAATAGACAAAACCTGGAAAGAACCCAGATGCCCCTCAATAGAAGAATGGATACAAAAAATATGGTATATCTACACAATGGAGTACTACTCAGCAATCATAAACAATGACTTCATAAATTCATAAGCAAATGGATGGAACAAGAAAATATCATCCTGGGTTGGGGATTTGGCTCAGTGGTAGAGCGCTTACCTAGGAAGCGCAAGGTCCTGGGTTTGGTCCCCAGCCCTGAAAAAAAAAAAAAAAAGAAAGAAAAGAAAAGAAAATATCATCCTGAGTGAGGTAACCCAATCACAGAAAATCACACATGGTATGCACTCACTGATGAATGGATATTAATCCAAAACCTCAAATTACCCAAGATACAATCAACAAACCACATGAAGCTCAAGAAGTAGGTTGACCAAAATTTGGATGACTCAGTCCTTCTTAAAAGGGGGAACAAAAATATTCATAGTGGAGGATATGAAGACAAAGTTTGGAGCAGAGATTGAAGGCAGGGCCATTCAGAGCCTGCCCTACCTGGGGATCCAACCCATATTTACAGCCATCAATTCTTGACATTATTGGTGAAGCCATGGAGTGCATGCTGATAGGAGCCTGATATAGCTGTCTCCTGAGAGACTTAGTCAGAGTGTGACTAGTACAGGGGCAAGTCCTAGCAACAAACCATTGAACTAGGAATGGGGTCCGGTTGGAGGAATTAGAGAAAGGATTGAAGGAGCTGAAGGGGCTTGCAAACCCATAAGTACAACAGTACCAAGCAACTAGAGCTCCAAGGGACTAAACCACTACCCAAAGACTACACATGGACAGACCCATGGCTCAGCAGTTGCAATGTAGCACAGAATGGCCCTATTGGGCACCAGTGGGAGGAGAAGACCTTGGTCCCTGCCAAGGCTGGACCCCCAGAGTAGGAGAAGGTCAGAGTGGGGAGGCAGGAAAAGGGGTTGGTTGGGGAGGAGGAACACCCTTAAAGAAAAAGGAGAGGGGAATGGAATAGGGGCTTTATGGAAAGGAAACTGGGAAAGGGAATAACATTTGAAATTCAAATAAAAATATCTAGAAAAAATATATTGGTAGAATCTCTCTCTCTCTCTCTCTCTCTCTCTCTCTCTCTCTCTCTCTCTCTCTCTCTCTCCCTCCTCTTTACAAAAGATAAGTTTCAGCTATAAATATACCTCAGAGCTATACCATGTCTTCACTGTGCACCAGGCCATAAGGTTCATCTTCAACACACATATAAAAAATTAAAGCATTAAAGTCTAAAAATAAGGTGCTTAGCATACTTAGTCTATAGAGAGTCATATTTCAAAAAGACAAAAAGACAACGAGAACTGGGCCTGGTAGAAAAGATTTCTAGTCCTATTCAATTGATAGACAGGATAGTTGTCAAGAGATGCAGAAAAGGGGTCCTACACAACAGCCAGTTTTAGGCCAGTTTAGGTTCCAAAATAATGTATAGTTAAATGGTAGAGCACTCCCTACATTTAAGACAGGCAGAAGTCAAGAATAGGAAGAAAGAAAGAAAGAAAGAAAGAAAGAAAGAAAGAAAGAAAGAAAGAAAGAAAGAGAAAGAAAAGATAGTTAGAAAGAAAAAAGATGATTTAATTTTGTCCTATAAGTAATGTTTTATAGAAAGTAGGACATTAACTTTTTCTAAAAAAAAAATGTATGCTTCAAAGACACTTTGAAAATGATTATTTGAACTGTTTCTCTTAATGGGTTTTATTGAAGAGCCTGTGTCAATATAACATGAAAGTTCTTACCTCTGTCTTTAGAAAAAAAATCTAGAAATATAAATTTCAGCCAAATCGCAATTAGAAAGATTTTTCTCTTTGAATTTGTGTGTTAAAATGTAATATTACACCATTTTCTGATTAGCTTACAATGATAATTGATTTAGCAAGGATGGCTGACATTTAAAGCCTGGATCTCATCAAAAAGCTCATAATTGTTGAATTAATTAATAAATATAATAAATATGGTAGAACTAAGTCTGTCTAAAATACACAATCATGATTTTAATCAGTTTTTAAAAAGATATTTTGAAATTTTGAGCCAGGGGAACTGCTAAAATAAAAACATTAAATTGTGACACAAAATCTAGTTGCAATCTCAAAATCCTAGATAGAATCTTCACAACTTCTAAAAGTTAGGATGACATCACTATGAGTAAAATAATATTTGTTTGACTACCAGGAGAAATGTTTTACAGTTTTACTAAATTATTTTGTAATCTTACTCACACCATTGTCACTATATTATGTAGATATAATTAGAAATCAATAATAAGGTATGCTATCACATAGATTGATATTTTCTTTGGTTTTTCATATAGCCATAGGTACCATTCTGACAGAGTAAATAGGATGAATAAAAGAGTTGAATGATGTGGAATTAGCTCCAGTGTTATCTCTGGGAAGGAGGCATTATCTCTGGGAAGGAGGAGATTCACAGCCTCTACTAGAATAATGAACCGTGTCTTTAAGCCTTCATTCTGTGGCGTTTACTATGAAAACAAATCCAGGTATAATGTAGGAAGTTTTAATAGCTACAACATGTGATTGGATACAGGATCATGTGATTGGATACAGAGTTCGCTACTTGATCTGGAAATGGGGGAATCATCACCATTAACTCAACACCCTAAAGTTCTAAACTAGAGCGATCTACTGATGTGTGATTTGGTTTGAGACCTACTTCCAAAGGAAAGAGCTCATGATTAGGACTGTGTACATGTTCAGAGGACGAGGGATGGAGAGGTCATAGCCATGGGGTTAACCATCTTTTTAATTGTTAAAGGCACATATTATTAATGTGCCTTATGATGTTTGTGTCTACAACCAGACAAACGCTTTCCTCAGCTCAGATCAAATAAATTTCTCTTTTAAATATGCAATAGTAAATGTAAATACTTCTGACCTGCCAAAGAGATGCTGACAAGATTTTTCTTTTAGAGTTTGCAATTAAAAGGCACTTAAATCTCCCCCGTTTTAAAAGGCTGGGGAGCATTACAGAAGATGTAGCAAAAAAAAAAATGTTAAGAATCAGAGTCTAGTGGGGAAGGAAGAAAAAAACCTATATCACCAGTATAATTTTGCTGTGACTTTTATGAAATCTCAACAGCTGTATTTAGTTTTCTTCAGAGAACCTGCATAAACTAGGGCAAGTAAAAAATTCAGTCACAGATTGCAGAAGGGCCCACGAAATTCATACTATCCAAGGGCCTTAATGACAATGACCAGATGATTACTGGAGTCAAATTACCTTTGTCATCACTGATCTAACTACTATTGCTATTGCTTCAATGAATCACATAGCAAAAAGTTAGGAACAGAAGAGAAAGCCATAAAATTGGTATGGGGATTCGGTAGTAAAAAATGATGACAGAGTAAGAAGGGGTTAAATTTCAGTGTCAAGAAACAGCCCACACAATCAACTAACCAGGGCATGTATAGACTCACTGAGAGCAAAGTGACAATCAGGGAGCTTGTTTTAACATTTAACATACATGTTATAGTTATGTAGTTTATGCTGTGTGGGACTTCTAACGGTGGCAGTGGCTTATATTTCTAACTATTTTGCAGCTTTTGAGATTTTTTTCCCTACTACTGGATTCAACCTTGATATAAGGGAGACCTGCCCTTTTCAGAAGAGAAACTGGAAAAGAATCTGGTGGAGATGGGAGGTTGGGGAAGAGACTGGGAAAGAGGAGGGAGGAGAAACTATGGCTAGAATTTAACAGATGAGGGAAGAATTTTTAGAAAAGAATGTATCAAGTGTGAAAAATATGAAATTATTAAGAAATAAATAAATAATCAGAAACGAAATACAAGGAGAAAATCATAGAGTAATAACCATTGGGTTCCTAAGAAGGGAAGTGGGAAGAGAAGATGAGGGCCTCTAGAAGTTTGCAAAGAAAGGCATAGAATTGGGGAGAAGCTGGTAAGAGAAACAAGAGAAAACTGGGTTTCACAATGCTGTAATGAAACTTAATACTTTGTATTCTGACGTCAGAAATTGAAAGCAAAACAAAAACAGTCAGAAAGTCCAAGTAAGGAAGAGTGTCTAGAGTCTTTAGGCTTTATAATATTATAATACTTGGATAAAAGACTGTGGAGAAACCAGATACATCCATGGAACTGAGGAGAGACAATGTGAAAAATGAAATACTCAGAAAGCCTCTTGAGAGCAAAGTGGAGGGAATGACTGTAGAGTAACTGCTAATTTTGGGTTAGATATAGGAAACAGACTATAACATCTGTCCACAGATTGCTGAAAATGGCTCAGTGGTTGCTGCCAAGACTGACACCTGAGTAAGAGCTGAAGGATAGACATAGTAAAAAGAGAAAATTGACAGGTGTCTTGTCCACTGATCTCCATGCATTCTCTATGGTACAAGTATACACTTGTATACAAACAAATAAATACATACATACAAATATTAGAAACACATTTTACAAATACATCAAATTAATAACTCCTAAACTTTTCACATGTATTTACTCACTTTATGGATAAAAAATGTATATATTGATCATCGGATGTTATACACCAGATATTACAGGAGTTAATGGAGGCAAGACAATTAGGAACTAAAGACTGGCTTGTGCCACAGCATGATATAAGGAAACCTTATTTAAAAATAATATGCTCAGATTTATTATGTATATGACTATTTTGAAATATATTTTAGAAAGAAATATATATTCTCTTATAGATTATGCATCAATATCCTGAGCTAGCTGATACACAGAAACATGAAATACTTGTATTTTGTTTGTTATTTGTGCTCTTGAGATTTTCTCTTTTATATATTTTCTAGTGTGCATAAAGTAAATCTATTGAAATTTACTCGTCTAAGTAAAGTTTCAAACTATGATCAACAACACTTCAATTTCTCCTTCTCTTTCAGCCTTTGGTAACAGCCTTTTTTATTTATAAAGTAAACATACTATGAGTTTTTCTTTTTAGATGCCACAAACATGTAAGATCATGTGACACTTCTATTAATATATCTGACCTGTTTCATCTAACTTTATCTATAATGTTTTCCTGTATGTTTTAATCACAGGGCTTTCTTTTTCAAAAGACCAGACAATATATCTCTGTATTTATTTTTCGTGAACACCTGAAGGTCTTGTTTTGATACAAGGACCATGGGATGCACATTGACATCTTTACACTTAAAACAGATCTAGCGACCAGGGAACATTCTTTTTCTAACTAAATACTGACCATCATTTATTGGAAGTTATTAAGTGAGTTAATATTTTCTCACAGATAAAGCCAAAAGCCACAGACAAAAGAATAAGCCTTTTTGTTTACAAAATGTAAATGCATATACCTATAAATAGGTTAAATTTCTGTTGCATTAAATAATGACTACTAAAATGTTTCCGATGATCTCTAATTACTTTTTGTCACTGTGACAAAATACCCAATGTAATCAACTTAGAAGAAGAGAGGTTGATTTTGCCTCTGTCTGTTGGAGGGGTAATTGTGGTAGATGAAGCTGCTTCATATATGTTGAGCGGATCTCTGCTTTGACTTATTCGTATTATCTTGTTTACAAAATTCATAAACAACTCAACCAAGCTGTGGTGACAGCTTAGTTACCTATACCTTGCAGCAATGTGCTACTGCCCATAGGATTCCCAACCTTCTATTGCTTCACCACCAGTGGTGAATATGGTACTAAAACATATATGACAGTGATGAAGGATTGTTCATAGTTTACAAAAGGAAGCATCAATAGAACACATTATGGTTGAGAAACAAAGCAACATAGAATCTTATCAATACCTGTTAAACAGTATGCAGATACCATGCACAAAAATTAATTTTAGTTTTAATTTGATAATTAAAATTATAATCTAATAGTGAGCAATTACCCTCATATCTGAATAGACATTAAAGAAATAAGCCAATGTTTAATATATTCATAATCAAAGGTTTGTAAGAAGAAAATGACAAAATACATTTTGAATTAGATCATTCATTTCTGTTCCACATTCATATGACATCATTGCTCGCTGAGTGCTAAAATGTAGTATAACCTTTAAAAGTTTACAGGCTACTGAAAGATATCATTCTATTATTTCTATTTTCCTATATTTGATTTCCAGTCTATAATAGGTGCTCAATAAATATCTATTTAGTGTAATCCTCACAGGAATGGTTTTTTGTTGAGATAAATCAATACAGATTTTTGAAAATAGTTCTTGAGAAAAACTGTGAATCATATGCTAATGAGTTTTTAAAACTTTTAACAATTCCCTATTGCCTACCAACTGAAGTCTGGGAAGGGAAGTCTCATGAATAGAGATGTACTTAAAGGAAAGAACACTGGTTATAACTAGGGAAATGGATGGCAGTAGTAAAAGTCTGAGCTCTGGTATACCTCTTAGGAGCCTATTAAAATATTCCAGCTTCAATGTATTGTAGACCTGAATTATACCAGCAATGGTGAAACAGGAATTCTATTACTGAGGAAAGATTGGTAGGACCGGAGCGCTGATTAGATGTAGTAATGCCATAGATGGTGACTATCATTTCTGAGCTCAGTGATACCGAAGCTCTTGGGCTATTAATGAATAATGTAGGCAGGAGAAAGAAAAGAATAGTTCAAGGGCAATAAAATATTTGTGTTCTGGACACATCTTTTAGATGACTTCCCAGAATTGCTTATGTGTGCCTTTAGCATGCTGTTATCTTCTTTAAATAAAAATGATGTGACAGTGGCTCACTTCCTTTTAAGTAAGATGAAAGCTGAAAATTATTCTGCATATACTTTATCTCCTTAGAAGGACTTGCATATCTGCCATTATGGGCTTTTGTCATTCTAATATCCAGAGAGAGGTAAAGCTTCTGTTTTCTATGTCAATCATTGTTTCCTGCATATTTCCATGTCGTTAATATAAGACATTGAGCATAAATGGGTTATCTGAGAAAGTTTGTGTAGTGTTTGACTTTTCCTTAACTGTATGTGAATGCACCTCTACTCACACCAGAGAGGACAATAATGGCAGAACAAAAATCATTCAACAACAGACATACATAGTACCTTAGAATAAAGAGATGGGAAACTTATTCCAAAGATATGGACCTAGAAGCAAGCTTATGCAGCCACTTTACAACAAAAATAGATATCAAACAAAAACTAATATAAAGATACAGAGAAGGACACTAAATTATCATTAAGGGAAATATCTGCCAAGAAGACATTCTAATTTCTAGCATCTGTAACCCAAACACAATGACATCAAAGAAATACTACTATACCTTCAACCAGAAAAAGATAATGGGAAACCTCATTACCCACTCTCACCAATAGATACACCATCCAGACAAAATCAAAACAGATAACTGTGGGAGCTAAGTGATGTTTTAAGCCAAATACACATAACATATTTATAGAAAATCTCATGGTAACACAAAGGAATATACATTCTTTTCTGCATGTCATGGAACTTCAAACTTGACCACATTCAGATATAAAGTAAATTTCAACATGTAGAAGGAATTGAAATCACTCCTAGCATACTATTGAGCCATCACACATTAAAGTTGGACAGTGTCAACAACAGAAGTAATGGAATGCTTCCAAAATCATGGAAACTGGAAAAAAAAACTCTACTAAATAAAAAATGAAGGATGGAATAAAGAAATTAAAGACCTTCTAGATTGCAAAGAAAATGAATAAAAGGCATAGCCAAACTTATAGAACAAAACGGAAATGGTTCTAAGAGGTAAGTTCATAGTATTAGATGGCTACATAAAAATAAATGAATAAAAAACAAAAAGTCAAAAACAAAACAACAAAGAAAGCCCTGAAAAGACAAAAGCACTGAAACGTTGGATTTGTACTAGCATCTTACTAACGTGTATGATCGCTCCAGAACTAAAGGAAGTAATCACAACCAAGAGGAGTAGATAGTAAGAAATAATCAAACTCAGGGCTAAAAACCGGTAAAATAAAAATCAATAGAGGAATGAGTTGTTTTTTTTTTTTTTTTGAGAAAATAAATAAGCTAGGCAAAAGTTATCCACATTCAAAACAGAGAAATAATATTAAAATTATGAAGAGAATCAGAAATGAAAAATGAACATAACTACACAGACCAAGGAAAGTCAGTCAATCATAAGCACATGCTTTTAATTCTATACACCAACAGAGGAATGGATATAGGAAATATGTTACCTCTACACAATGGAGCACTACTCAGCTATCAAAAACAATGACATCATGAAATTCATAGACAGGACTGAACTAGAAATTATCATCCTGAGTGAGGTAACCCAGTCACAGAAAGATACACATGGTATGCACTCACTGATGAGTGGATATTTGCCCAAAAGCTCGAATAACCCAAAATGCAATCTACAGACCACATGAAGCTCAAAAAGAAGGATGACCAAAGTGTGGATGCTTCACTCTTTCTTAAAAAGGGGAACAAAAATATTCATGGGAGTCAAACTTTGGACCACAGGCTGAAGGAATGACCATTCAGAGCCTGCCCCACATGTGTCAAAACTAGATAAGATTGATGAAGCTCAGAAGTGCATGCTTACAGGAATCAGATATAGGTATCTCCTGAGAGACACAGTCAGAGCATGTCAAACACAGAGGTGAAAGCCAGCAGCAAAACATTGAACCGAGAAAAGGACCCCATTGGAGGAATTAGAGAAAGGATTGAAAGAGCTGAAGGGGCTTGCAGCCCCATAAGAACAACAGTGCCAACCAACCAGAGCTCCCAGGAACTAAACCACTACCAAAGACTATACATGGACTGACCTATGGCTCCAACTGCATTTAGCAGAGGATGGCTTTGTTGGGAACCAAAGGAAGGAGAAGCCCTTGGTCCTGCCAAGGTTGGACCCCCAGTGTTGGGGAATCCCAGTATAGGGGAATGTCAGGGGACAGGAATGTAGATGGGAGGGGAACAACCTTATAGAAGAAGGGAGGAAGGGATAGGGGGCTTTTGGACAGGAAACTGGGAAAGAGAGTAACAATTGTAATTTTAAAATATCCAATAAAAAAAGAGAGAAAAATTAAAAAAAAAATAAAGAGACATGACCATAAGAGACCTGTGGTCATGAGGCAGCCTTAGCTACAGTCGTGACAATGCGACTGTGTAGTAAGCTTCAGCTGTGACACACACTAAGATCCGAAGCCAGTCTGGACCAGTTACATCAGCAGAAAAGCTTATGCAAAAGACAGACTAGGGTAAGACACTTAGCAGGGAGGGCCCTGGCGCCCAGAAGCCTAGTTGATCCCCAGACTGTCCACAATGTGTAAGATCCCCTCATATACCAGATGTCACACTGGAGTAGTGGCAGCCACCACTAACAGATGAGCAGTCTAATGATTACTTGCGATTCTGAATTGACAATTTTTCAAAATAAAAGTCGATACTGCTGTTAAAAAAAAAAAACTGTACACCATCAAATTGGAAAATCTGAAAGAAATAAAATATCTTCTTATTTTAGGTACCACATAACAAAGTTAAACAAGCACCAAATAAATAGTTTGAATAAACCTACAAACCTGAATTCATCAGTCGCACTTATCAAGCGCAGCCGAACAAAGCCTGTCCAGGCATGGATGGTTTTAACACAGAATTATAATTGATGTTCAAAGAAGAGTTAGTACCAATACTCTTCAAATTACCTCATAAATTAGAAACAGAAGGAATAATTCCCAGTTTATTTTACAGAATGGGACAAGATTTTCACCAATTCCGCATTTAAGTGAGGGCTCATTCCCTAAATATACAAAGAACTAAGGTAAGTAGACATCAACAAATACCACAGTCCAGTTTTTGAAAAAATGGGGTATCGTTCTAAACAAATAACTCACATAAGAAGAATCTCAAATGGCTGAAAAACACTTAAAGAAATGTATAACATCCTCAATCATCAGGGAAGTATATATCACAACACCTTTGAGATTACAGCTAAATATCTGTCAGAATGGCTAATAGAGTCAAGAACACAAGTGAAAGCTCATGCTGACAAGAAAGTGGAATGACGGGAATTAATACTTCTCCATTGCTTCTGGGAACATAAGCTTGTACAGCCACTTTGGAAACCGGTATGGTAGTTACTCAGAAAACTGGGAACTGATCTACCTTAAGACCTAGCTATACTCCTCTCAGGAATGTATGCAAAGGGCTCTCCATCTTCTAATATGGGCACTTACTTAACCATGTCCGCTGCAGTTTATTCACCAATATCCAGAAACAACATAGATGTCTCTCAATGCAATTATGAATAAAGAAAATGGGTTACATCTACATAGTGGGAGCATTACTCAGCTGTTTCAGCAGAAAAATGATTTTGTAAACTGCAAATGAGTGGCACTAGAAAAATTATTATTCTGAGTGAGGTAATCCAGACCCAGAAAGATAAGTATAGTATGTGTTCACTTATATGTGGCTATTAGTCATTAACCAAACTATAATCTGAATATCCAAAGAAGTTAGGTATAGAGAGGTTATGTATAGAGGAAGAGAATTCAGGAGGTGAGGCACATGAATCTTCCTGGGAGGAGGAAATAGAATATATTTTGTGAGTGGACCTGGTGCGTAAAGATGAGAAAGAGGGAATCAGGTTTGAAGGGGTAGAGAACATAAAGTAGAAGGGGGGGATATGGGGAGAAACCACTGGAACTGAGGGACATTTGAGTCATAGTGTGGAACCTTAGTGCAGTAGAAGCCCCATAAAATATATTAATTGTGATCTAAATGAGGTCTCCTAATAATTGGGGAAGCAGAGTACCAAGTGACCATTTCTTGTCATCAAATGAAACTTCCAAAACCAAGAGTGCGTTCTATTCAATTGAGTTGCTGGCCAAGGAGGCCCCACGGCAATCGCCAGATAAGCCAAGTTGTTGCAAAGAAAATAGGTTTCTCTCAGAAAATTGACAGCGAAGCCCCATTGCAGAGGACAATACTCACTCAATTCAGTGAACGTGGAGAAGTTCAAGTGGTGTATACATGAAGATTTTACCCCTAGTTCTAGTGCCTTTGGTGCAGACATGTACTCTGCAACCACCCAGTATAAAACCTTTTGACCTGCAGTTTATCAAACCTGCAAGATATGCTTAGACAACGGTGCAACAGAATTCCCAGGAGTAGCCACCCACTGTCAGATATAATGTGAGGCCTACGGCACACCACGAAATCCATACTCAACATTCTTTACCTAACCAAGAATCAGAGACTGGATAGCTCTGAGACCCTGAGTATAAGCAAGCAAACAATGCTGTTTTTTTAAATTATCAATAAAGAAACTCCTAATGACATTTTGTTATACTATTAGAAAAAAGTTCTTATGCAGTCATCATCAGAGAAGCTTCTACTAAGAGAATAGTTGAAACACATAGCTCTAAGTGGAATGTCTCTATTAAACCCCTCACTTCTGAGCCAAGGGAACTTCAAGGAAGGGGAGGCCAGAGAGGATGGAGAACAAGGACATAAGAAACACATGAGTAAGGCTTATATGAACTCACAGTGACTCAAGTTGCAAGCACAAGGCCTACATTAGGTCTCCTGTGTATATATTATATCTTTCAGCTTAATACTTCTAAGAGAACCCTAAGTGTGTAGAAGAGTGGGTCTCTGATTCTTGGGTCGGTTCTTGGGGCATTTTTCCTTTTGTTTGATTTTGTGTCTAACCACGATGTGGTGGTTTGGGTTTTGCATTACTAAACTTTTATATTGTCAGGCTTGGTTGTTTTCTCATCTAGCCTGTTCTTTATCTAGTGAAAGACAGGAAGGGAGTAAATCCAGAATGAAGAAGAGTTGGGGAGTAGAGGGAGGATAAACTATATACAGCATATATTGTATGAGAAAATATTTCTTTTCAGTAAAAGGAAACATGTGGGTGTAGGGAGGGAGAGGAAAGTTCATTCCAAAGAAGCCAACTTTGAAAAATCAAAGAGATTTCTTGGGATTATATGTAAGGACATGGGCTGAAGGTATTAAAAACTGAAAAAATTCATTCTAGCGCAGTTGACAACTTGAGAAAGAGTGTCTCCCTGAAGCACCCTATACATATTTTATGTATATACATTCTTTAATCTTCTAAGTTTTGCTTACTTTCTTAGTCTTACCAAGCTTACCAATTCATCTAGCATGAACTGTTTCTATTCAAAGGAAAGTACTACGCAACTTGAAGCAGAAATAAACTTTGCTTCGTCTAAAAGAGTAAGAAATTTTCCTGAAAAGAGAGTGTTGTATATTGTTTACATGATAAGTATCCCCTAAAGGGATCCTAAGATTTGTTATTTGGGAGGATATAACACTCTTATTAGGTAAAGCATCATTACATGGGCTCAAGTCATTGAAGGCTTACCTCAACATGTTCTCTTTCTTTTACTCAGTGGTTCTGAGCTGAGAATTTGGTTTTCCTGCAAGGATTCATAATGTGATCATTTGTTTTTTGTTTTCCCCAAAAGCAAATGGGCACACCACCTATTATTGAAACCTTCAAACCTGTGAGCTCAGATATGTTTGGGTTTTTTTTTTAATGGTAACATTAAAAACTTGACAAAGTGACTGCCTGAGATTTTGAACATAGTGGTAATTGTGATTTATGTCAATGTTATGGGTTGTCATTGTCATAGTGAATTCAGCAATCTGCCAGACAATTCAATAATCTTGGCTATATTCATTTGGCATGATAGGGTATGTAACAAAACTGCAATTCTTCAGAAGCACATTGTATCTCTTCTGGGAAATTGTGATTCATTGTTTGACTAAGTCAATGTTTCCTATCACATTCCTCTCCTTCAGATAATTTGTCATAATTGAGAATTTAATTCCATGTATGTAGTTATTTCTCTAAAGTTTTTTCTCACAAGACTTCTCCATGAGATTAAATATATCCTTATTCAAAATTGTATTTATACTATTCAGTGTAAGCAATTACAAAGGAAAAACATTCAGTAGATATTTATTGAATAAGAATGACTGAAAAATGAGAACAATAAGAAACTGAGTTTTGACTCTAATATATACTATTTCATTGTTTAACTTCTTTATTAGAACAGAGGTTTACTTCACTATCAGAGAGATTTTGGGTTATAATTAAGACTAAGAAAAGTATGTTAAAGGAATCTTAGATATGTGTGTCTCTTCCTTAAAAATAGTATAACCTTAGAGAAAAAAAGTCAAGCAAATAAATATATACCCTTACAACATCTTCCCTGTGTCTTATAACCCTGTGGGTTATTTTAGCATAAATACAGAAAGAATCATTGATCTACTTATATGCATGGGAGAGTTTGTTATAAACACTTATTTTTAGAGATTGTTATTTCCTAACCACACAATAAATTGCTCCCATTTGCATAATAGAATTGTTTGCTTCTTTGATTTTTCTTTCTAGATCAAGAATTATTAATATTCAGTCATACTTGAGATGAGTGCCTTTTCACTAACTATAAGTATAAAGTATATTTACCTATTTTATTTTTTAACACTGGCAAAGGATTTTACATTACATTCTTGTACTTCAGAAAAATTTCATTCAGAGCTTAAATGCAAATGTCAGTGAATAATTTTGGAAATCTCGGTGGAAAAACTCCATGAACACACAGCTGCACTATGGCCTTGTGCTATGTCTGACTTGTCTAATAAATGTTCAGAAGATAGACATTCAAGGGGAGACAAAATGTAAACACCCTAATAATACCAGTAGAATGAATTTTTGAATTTTCATATCATTCAACATACATAACTATTTTATGGTTGTCAAGAGCATTTTTTTTCAAATCAATTCATTTAATTCAATTTAAAAACCAAACCTTAGGATCTAGGGATATAGCTCAGAGTTTAAAATGCTTGCAGACTTGCAAGAGAATCAGAGTGAAGATCTCCATCATTCATGGGTATTTTGGGTGAGTTTGGTTATTACCATGATCCCAGCAATCACAAGACACTGGTAAGGGATCCCCAACACAGGCCGGCTAACTATGTTATCAGAATAAATGTGCTCCATGTTTACTGAGACAATCTGATTCAGTATATAAACTGGAAGGTCATGGCAATGACACTCAGGAGCAGGAAGTCTTGGGCTCCAAATCCACACGCACACATTTGCCCAAGTATCAACAAATACATGAAAATGCAAACATACATGAATATGACAACAATATGCATTCAAAAATAAATAAGTAACTTTATTAGAAACTATTGAGTTTCACATTTTTTGATCATTTTATAGGACATAGGCTTTTTAAAACAATTTATACTCCTATACTACAAAATTAAGTGGTTAGATTTGTAAACCTGAAATTTAGAATTTGTTGAAGACTTGGTTTCTTTCTATGCACAGGCAAAACACGTAAAGTAACAAAACAAGTAAATAAAAATAAAAATGACTTTTAACAGTAGGCAGAATAATGTATTTAGACATCTCTCTAAAAGGACATAAAAATTATCAACAATATATTTGTAAAATGTGTTAAGTATAGCTTATTCTATAAAATTGGAGACAATTTCTACTTTTCATACTGAATCTTATAAGGACTAATACTAATAAAATAGCACACTGTTTTCTACAATAAAACACTCGATGAATGGCATTGTATATAATTGCTATTTCTTCTACTAATATTGTAAATATTTGAGCTAACCATAGAAAACAAAATAATGATAAAAGTAACAAAAACTTTATTACAATTTTTTAAATGTTTATATAATGTGATAAAACTACTCTTCTGAAAAGTCTTGAGTTCGAAAGCCAATCTAAGAATTGATAATTAGAGAAAGTTAAAATATGTCCTTGAGCAGAGCAGAAAAAGGAACAAGAGAAGACATTCAACCATTTGACCTAAAAATTAGAAACTGTATAGACAAAAACATGTATCTTTCCTGCATAATGTTGTTTCTCTTAGCCTTAGAGCTACAGGGTCAAGATACGAAAAAACAGCAACAAACAAACACACACACACACACACACACACACACACACACACACACACAAACCTCCTTCAGAATGAACTAGGGTAAACGCTGATAACAGCAGTTATATTCTTTCTTATTTATTTATTTATCTATTTATTTACATTTTAAATGTTATCCCCTTTCCCAGTTTCCCCCTCCAGAAACCTGCTATCCCATTCCCCTTCCCCTGCTTCTATGAGCAGACTCCGTCACCCACTCCCCCATCCCCTAGAATTATATTCTTGATGTTGAACTCTCTTTCCAATGTTCTTCTAGAGAATATGGAATTCTATCATGTTGGGAGCCAACAGCTCATACAGAAGTGAATGAGCAAACTCTAAAATCTGTAAGAAGAGGAACCAAAACAAGCACTTTATTTCTTAACCCAAAATCAGTTGAAGCTTGGTGTGTATGTGTGTGTGTTGTAGAGGGTGGCTATTCTAGTTTGCTGTCTGTTCTCTTCTGATCATGACCAAAAGCAATGTTGGGAAGAAAGGGTTTGCCTGGCATGTAGGTTTTAGTCAGTCACTGAGGGGGAGCCGAAGTAGGACATGCTACATACTGGTTTGCTTTCTCTGTTCATGTAGTACCACCTGTGTTCCGGGTGGCATGTTTTACAGTGGGCTCGGCCATCTAACACCAATTGTCAATCAGGAAAATGTACTGAGACATGCTCACAAGCAAATACAGTGCATAGAATTTCTCATTTCAGAGGTCTTCTTCCCAATTTTGTCACATTGACAACCAAGATTAGCCATCACAAAAAGGATTAGAAATATCATCTGATTCAACTTCCATAATTTAATTTTCTTACATAGAAATATGTGTGACATAACTATAATGCATAAAACCTACAGTTCTATATCTATCATTTTGATTGCTGTTAACAAATTGTTTTAGGAGTATTAATATTCTGAGTTAATGAACTCAGAGAGGCAACACAAATAAGTAATTTACCATGTAGATTAAATCTGAAAAGGTGCATAAAATATACTGACATCCACACAGGATAAAACTGCAAGGTTTATTTAGTACAGCACACCTGTGTCTCAGAAGTTATGTGCCTGTAGAAAATAATTTCTTTAGGAAAAAAACAACCCAATGCACTTTAAGCATAATTAGAATCTCCCTGGAAAATCTCTAAAGCCTTTCTTGGTAAAATTATTGGTCATAATCCTATATTATTTTCTATTGAACTAAAGTAACAAACTCTGTTTTTTTCTACTTTAAATATGCTTCTAGATGTGTACTTTTTTTCATACTAATCTTAGAAAGCCAGACTTAACTAAGAAATGCAGCCATATGGCTTTGTCATTGGAAAAGTCCCTTGAAAGTTTTCTTTAATGGAAAAATATGTGATAACGCATAAAATACAAACAAATAAGTAAGTCTGTAGAAAACTTCCTGAAGGCATAATAAGGTACTACCTTTATCATAGGTTAAGTTCATTTTCATCTGCTCATTTTGAAAATACGCATGAACCTTTGTGGAAGACTTTTACAAAAAAGGTTCCTCCTGCCCCTGTCCTGAATGCTGTAAAGAGGATGGGGCTATTCTACAGGTGATGTAAGAGCTCACTGTGAATTCATTGCTTTAGAATGAACTCCAGCAAAATCACAGTGTGTTGAAGATGATGTAGGCAGAAGTAGAGATAATTAATAGATGTCTACACCAAAGTCTTTGGATATCTTGACCTCCAATATTTTACACAATTTTGGGGAAGTCCGTGGGGGATAATTTAAAGTTTGCAAACGTGAGGAGAGGGCCAAATCAGGTAACTGGAAGAAATCGAGGAATTTTAGGAAGGTCCTAATTACTGCTTTCCTACTCAATGTGCAAATCAAGAACAATGTCCTAATTTAGACCACAGAGAGCAAATATAGAGATGTTATTTAACCTTTTAGGGGACAGAAAATTGTCACCAATTTCCAAATAAATCTTTTTTTCAAATAGCAGTCCATGGGACCGTTCTGCTGACTTTGATTTTGCAAAGAAAAGTTCCCAAATTTAATTAACCCTGGTGAGTAGTGTAAAGTTATGGAGTATTTTGGTCAAATTAGAACAAGGCTGTGTTGTCGGTTCCTAGACTCATCAAAGGTGGTTGTCTTAGGAATAGGCTAGACTTTGAGACTACCCTCACCACTGATCCATTTCTAATTCTTTTGTTCACATTTCGTTACTCCCATATCTTGTTGCAATCACATTGTCTTGGTCCCCAGTCAAACTTATTAGATTTGTTTGATTGTAGCCACTGCTCTTCCTTTTCCTGATTTATTTTTTCTTCATACCATTTATTTTTGCATTTAATGTCTTGCATGTGGGTTTGTATGTTGATGTTACTTTCACACATAGTCCCCTCATGACAAGCAATAAAAGTTTCCCTTCTAAACCTGGAATCTTACAAAATGAAACCCATAAAGAAAAAAAGAAGAGGGAAAAGGGGGAGTGAGAGAGGGAGGAAGGTAGAAAGGAAGAAAGAAAGGAAGAAATGAAAAAAGAAGGAAGGAAAGAAGAAGGATGGAGAGAGGGAGAAAGGGAGAGAGAGGAAGGGAGGAAGGAATGGAAAGAAGGAAGGTAGGAAGAGAGTATTTGTCATGTGCTATTACTAGTACTTGCTTTTGAATAGTTTTTGTGTCATACTTTTTCATTTTTGTAAAATTTATTTATTTTTACACTCTAGATTTCATTCCCTTCCCAGTCCACCCTTTGAGAATTCCACATCCCATACCTCCTTCTTGTCCCCCAGAACACCCTCCACCCCACATTTCCACAAGGATGTCCCCACCCCATCCACCCCACCAGACCTCTAAACTTCCTGGGGCCTCTAGTCTCTTGAGTGTTAGGTGCATCTTCTCTGACTTAACCCAGGCCCAGAAGTCCTCTGCTGTATGTGGTGGAGGCCCCATCTTAGCAGGTGTTTGCTGCTTGGTTGGTGATTTAGAGTCTAAGTGATCACAGGACCGGTCCAGATTAATTGAGACTGCTCTTCCTCCTACATGGTTGCCCCAGATTATCCCTAATTCAACCATAGGGGTCAGCAGCTTCTGTTCTTTGGTTGGGTGCACATATCTACATCTGACTCTTTGAGCTACTTGTTGGGTCTTTTGGAGGGCAGTCATGATAGGTCCCTTCTGTGAACACCCGATAGTTTGGGCCTGTCGCTGGACCTTCTTTTCTTTAGGCTTTTCTCCATTTCCATCCCTGCATTTCTTACTGACTTGAAGAATTATGGGTCAGAGCTTTGGCTGTGGGATAGCAACCCCATCCCTCACTGATGCCCTGTCTTTCTGCTGAAGGTGGATTCAATAAGTTCCCTCTTCCAACTGTGGGGTCCCTCCCCCTTTTGAGTCCCAAGAGTCTCTAACTTCCTAAGTCTCTGGTACATTCTGGAGGGTTCTCCCAACCTTTTTCCCCGAGGTCCCCTGTTTCCACTTTTTCTGTTGGCCCTCAAGGCTTCAGTCCTTTTCCCCCACCCAATACTAGATCGTGTTCCCCTCTCCCCCACCCCCATGATCTGGTTTTGGGGATTGGGGGAACCAAAGTCCTGAGAGCCATACTTTTTTCATTTTCCTTGCTTTCTCATAATAGCAAAGTTTTTTCCAACATAGTAAGATAAAACTAATTTTTTGAGTATGAAAAAAGTCTGAAAGAGCAGGATATTACATGTGGCTACCAAAGTTAGATCTAAAAGGATGTCAGGTTTTTGTTATCTACTGTAGAGTCAGAAAAATTTAAGGGTAACTCAACTTTTTGCCTTAAGTCATTTCTGCTATGCTACAAGGGCACTGATTAGATAAGGTTCACTCAGCAAATATACCAATCACTTTCAACAATGAAACAGCAAACATATCATCATCGTCATCATCACCACCACCACTACCACCATCATCATCATCAACAACAACAGCAACATCACCACCACCAACAACAAAACAATGAATCCAAGCATCTTAGTCCATCCTTCAGTTTTATTATTTAGGAAACAAAAGTAGGTGGATCTCTGTGCACACCAGGCTTTTTAGAGCTACATACAAGACCCTGTCTCGGGAAATAAGCAGTGGTAAATTTAAATTTTCTTTATACTTTCTTTAATCAAATATCTCAAGATATTATGAAGTAAATTCTACCTATAAATCAAAGGAGTGTCTCCTTTGTAAAACGAAGTTAATGCTTGATTCCAAAGATCACAGTCAAATTTCCTTCTATATTCAATGGTTTTATTTAAGAGTTTGGTTTTGTTTTCATCAGACTTTTATTAAACAGGTTCAAATTGAAAACCCCAATTCACTCTTTATCCAAAAAATTCATATTAACTGTTCAACCCTATTTTGATTTTGTGTTCTCTTTCAAGAGAACAAAAATATCAGAACACCTATGTCCCATACCTTATGAATACTCACCTCCAGCTGAAATCCAAAAATAGACTTGCCTCACCTTTAGTCAACATTAGGGGAAGGAAAATTTCATCTCCAGTACAATTAAGAGGAGATGATTCTGTAAGTCAAGCTAATCTATGACCATAATGTATAGGACAAGAGGAGTTTTACATTTCTGTTTTCCTTTTCAGTAGATTCTTCCTATTGAGAGCTGAAATTAGCAACAATTTGAAGAAAAAAGGCATCAATTTCAAATTGCTTATTAAATGCTTGACTAGCTGAAGATTTTTATATGTGCATATATTTTCCAAACTGAAAACTTAATCATTTTAAATGAAATATAGGTGTGTACAACAAAATATATGCATTTATATACATATATGTGTACATATTTTGTTGTATTACATAATGCATATGATTATGCACTATGATATATTTAATTGCAATTGGAATTTCTCTACCCATACAATTCAGAGGGAAAACATGAATAAGTTTAACAGTAATAGATTATCTTGAAGGTAATTTCTTATCTATTCTATTTCTGGGACAATATACATAGAAAAGCTTGCTGAAGAAGGCTTGATTATGGCTTAACGTATATAACTCACCATGGCAAGAAAGCCATGACATTGGCTATGGGAGACTGCTGCTTCCATAGTAGCCATAATCAGGAAGCAGACCCTTTCCCCTTCTCCTTTCTTCTTATAGCAGCAACCCCCATTCATGGAATGTTGTCACCCACATTCTGGTAGACCTTTCTACTCCAGTACTATCTCCCTGAACACACTCTCAGACATAGTTGAGATGTGTCTTATGATTTCAAATCCAGCCAAGTTGACAACACAGATTAACATTGACAGTCACTTATTATTACTGCTTAGTTAAAAAGAAAATACGAAAATGGAAATTCTAATACTATTTACAGATATGACACTATAATGAGCACTGCCGTATAGGGCACATGGGAAAAGCACCCTCAATACACCTTGGACTTACAAACTCCCTTCTTATGATACCTCAGTAAACTAAAGCACCCTGGATGTGGATAGAAGGCTCTTCTGAGAACAGGATGTCCTCCTCTGAGTGGGAGATATTTAAGTGTAAGGTCAATTATTTGCACTTCCTTTTCAATTAAGAAGACATGGCGTCATAGTTTAATTTACAATAGGTAGTTAAACTCCCTAGAAAACACTTCAGAAATAGCAATTAGTCAATGGAAAAATATTAAAAAAGGCAGCAAAGTTCAAATAACTATCAGATTCGTTCGTATACCATACATCTTAGTCTATTAACTCTTTGGCACGTTATTTAGGAAAAAGAAAGATATTTTGTAAACTGCATGGACTTTCTATGAAAAATAAAATAAGCAGCTTAAAAAACAGTATAAAGACAAGGAAACACATAATCATGATCATGTGGATAAATTTATGTAGAAAGTAAAGAGGCTTTTACTTGCTTTGATCGATCTGGTATTACTTGAGCACAAGCTTTCAATCCTGAAGATGTGCTATTTTAAGTGTCAAGTTCTGCCAAAGAGAAAAGAAAAGGCATCGAAGCCATAACCACATTATCTGACACCCCTGATGAACTGGACACTGGACTCAATACTTTATATGCGAAAACATAGAGTGCTATTTCCTTTAGAGATTATCTGAGCTGTTGTTGAGGTGATGGCTCAGACATTAAGAACACTTAAGGTCAGGCTCATTTCCCAGCACCCACGAGGCAGTTTCTAACTTCACTCGCTGTAGTTTCAGGGGATATATCACCAGCTTCAGACTTCTGTGGCCAGCACACTTGGAGCACACATGCATGCAGGCAAACAAGCCCTACATTCACAATAACAATTAATATGTATTAAGTTTTCTAACAATAGTGGTAATTACACATATGGTATTTATAATATATGACTGATAATTGATATATGATATTGATGTCATAGATAATGATATATTCTGCGTGCTACATATGTGAATATACATATACACATACACATATACATACATATCCATAAATATGAAGTACGGGATGATTAGCCAAGACATTACCTACAAATTCCTTCCAATTTCAACAACCAATAATCTTGAACTGTAAGACCTCCATTGGTTTTACGTTGCACTACACACGTGTTTGCATGAACAATTCTGTGGCAAGGACAAAGCATCAATATAAAGATCCGTAAAATCATCAAAGAAGGCCTGACAGAGTCAAGGGATCCTCCTTGATCTCACTGAAAACTGCTCCTTGGAATGAGGAAAGGAAAATAAACACTGACCACAGATTTCTCCTTTTTTGGAACACCCAACTGCTTTTGTGCAGAGTAGACCTCAAAGTGCATAAATCACGAAGCTCCCTTCTCCGGCTCTGAAAACTTTTATTGATTTAAGGGTTTGCTTCAGGGGAAATGTCACAGTGTCAGGACAATTGTAGGTTTCATGTGAGAAGTGCTTATTTACTTTGCTCCTTGGGAAACAATGCTATGTTGCTATGACAACTGCCATATGACTGGGTCTTCATTTTCATTGTACATATACAAGCATCCTATTGTACGTATTTCCACATAATGAAAACTACTCAATGACCATCGGTATAACTAGCTACCAAATGGTAATAGAAATTACTAGAACAGGGAATTGTGCAAATAGAATTTGGTTTTATTTCATGTGAAATATGAGCTCAGTCTGCAACACCAGAGTGTGAACTCTTTGAGTTTTTCGAATGTGACATTAACCACACAGACAGGGTAGTTTAGAAAGTAAGTATTGAACTGGGAAATAGATTTAGTAACACCAAAGCTTTGAAATTTTAAGTGAATGAGGCTGGAATATTATAAAAATGATGAAGTTTAGAATCACTGAGGACCTTAAGGGTTTTTTTATTTCATTTTGATTTAACATCCTATTATGTAAACATTTTATCGTCTATTTTTTGTTTATATCATCTGTAATCTTAATAACTCATAATGTAATGATATTTTTCTTAATGGAAATATGTTAAAATATACATAAACAATATTCATTAAAGAAGCCCAAAATCCCTTGGAAAATTATCATTCTGTGTGTATATTCTGTCATAACCTTTTGTTGGACCCTGAGTAAATTTTAAACACTAACAAATGCTGCAGCCCACTCTCTCAGCAGCATTCTGTGTATATTTATCAATCTAATAACTGACATTGAATACACCATATACAAGGAATATTATTTTTCCACAAATATTGTTTAACTAGTACAAAATACTTATGCCTCATATATGTAATCATTACTTATCACATCTTAATTAAACGTCTTCTGCAATGAAATGACATATTTTCTAATGTTTGTATTTACTTGTGTTTGGTTTTTTTTTTGTTCTTGTAAATGTTTCTGTTGGGAATATGTTCAATTATAAATATTAAAATTGTATTGAAAATTACTTGGCGTTACTTCTTGATTCACAATTTGGAGATTAACCTTGTTAAATAGACAAGTGTTGTAATAATCTTGCAAGGATTCTGCCTACAGTTTAAGAAGTGGGAATGAATCTATCCAGGTGAAATAGGATGCATCATGGGGTAGCTTTCTAGGGGACTCGCAGGTCGAGTGGCTTATCCAAAGGGAAGAAGAAAGACTTCAAAGTCATTGTCCCTCAGGTAACATAATCTTGCAGGCAATGTGGAGTCATTGATTGATATGAAAGAGAGAGATACGCTGTATTTTATTTTCCAGAAAAAGAAATTTGACAGATTGTGTGTAATACAATAAGATTTACAGCTGATGGGAAGAGAACATGGGGAATAGTTCAAGGTACAATTGAATAACCTGTCCAGTTGCCATAGTAGAAAGACAAGATTGGGAGACAAGGAGGCATAAAGTGCAAAGTTTTGACACTGTTTGGGTTCAGGTTTTAGTGAAGATGAGAAAAATGGGTTTTTAAAACAGAAAGAAAACATGGTTTACTGGGGTAGTATTTCATTTAGATAACAGGGTCAGGAAGAGAAGAGTTGAAGACTCTGGGTCTGTGGGTTAGTTTACATCATTTGAGGGATATGCAGCAGATACAAATGTCTAACCTTCAGTCAAATCACATTTAGCAATGTGATTTGACATGAATCACTATTTAGTCTTAAAGGAATCCATGCTCTAGAAATCTGAGAAAAATGCTAAAATAGCACAAATTAAAAAAGAAAACATAGCAACATGGCCTACTATTAAAATTCATGGTGACATCTTTTCCAACAGAAGTGAGAATTTGGTAGAAAACTCAGGAACCAAATATTTGTATGAATAATCCCAGTAGTTGGCTTTCTGAGGACAGGTTCAGAGAACAAAACAGAGATGGGAGATTACAGAGAACAGAAGAAAAACATGTATGCAGACGTGCCTTCACGGTGCTTATCTAAAGATTGAAGGCTGGAAGGGAGTTCAATGCTGGATATGATGCTCTATAAGAGGTCAGGAAAGAGTTCTGAAGACAATATGGTATTCCAAGCACAATTCCCAGTAACAGCTGCATCAGCTTCCTTTGTATAAAGGAGCTCCTTTCTCTCTGACTGCTGCCTTCTTTCCATAACAGTTCTTAACAAATGCTACCTAAGCATGTATTCTCTTAGCTTGACTTAATAGTTTGAAAATGTTTCCAGTTTCCAACTGTAAAGTTCCTACAGTTTTAACAGTCCCTCTGGGAAGTTGAACCATCTGACTGTACTTGAATTAAAGTTCCACGTATAGTGAACAATTGAGAGCTACAAACCATTGGGATCACTGTGTTTTGTGATTTGTGAACCTGCTAGTTTTTATTGCCTCTTACAGATTAAAATCAGGAAGGAAAATTCTGTGATAAACTGGATGAGATGACATGGCAGGGGCCACTGATAGCTTTATGTATACTAGACCAAATAGTGGTTTTCATTTTATAGTTTATGTGTTTCTTTTAACAACCTTTGATTTAAGCAATTTTACAATCATAGTTTTTTTTTTTTTTTTTTTGGAATGAAGAACATTAATTGTAGAAAATAATGATACCCTAAGCCTAGAGTGTTTCAGCCTCCAAGACTTATTGCTGAATCAGCACACTCTTTCTAGCATTTTCTGATCTCAGGCTGGCTGGTTCAACTAATCTCTTCTGGCTAAAACCCCTGTCCAAGAACACTGATTCAAATTGGCCTTTTTTCAGCTTCTGAGTAGCATCTGCTTGCAATGGCTGCCTCTTGAAGAACAGACTGAACTACTCTGAACCTAACGGCTCAGCTCATAACTGAACTGGGCTCAACTGCACTCATCTGAACTGCCTAGAACTGAACTGAATTGAATTGAACTGATATCTCTCTCCCTCACTGCTTTCTAAAGTAGCCATCCCATCTCTGACCCATTCTGACAAATCTATTTCTGGTTCATCACTTTGTCTGCCCATCAATTAGATATCATTTTTGGGGGGGGGAATTAAAGATGTATACTAAACACTTGTCCCTATTCCAGTCAAAGGGATTAAGGGGATGTCTGTATTCCAGCCACAGGGATCAAAGATGTCTTAAAAAGTTCTCTACACCCTAAATAAAAATACATGTTTAGTAAAAATGCATGCTTCTCAATAAATACTTGTTTCATGATTAAATGATTCGCACTGTCATTCCATCTTCCAGTTTCAATCACTTTTAGTCTGTTAGGAAATTCACTTGGCTTCACCACCTAATCTGCTACTTTACCAAACCCCGAGGATCATTTAGAAACTGCACTTACAAACAAATCCTTGATAAATGTGCTTTCCACTTATCATATCTATAAAATATTACAGATGATACATTATGAAATTAACATTACATATGAAATCTTGTTAAAACTGGTTCTTCTTCAGTTCACTACCTACCACAGAGGAAAACTAAAAGCAACTAGAAATGACTCTCCATTGAATTGTATGCCTACAGAATTCTGAAATAACCCTGTTGTACTTACCCCATATGAGTCTTCTATGCACTACACTGGGGTTGTACGTTATTCTTACAACGCAAAATCCTATTAAAGTCAATGGTGCATGTATCCATTTCATTTCAATGTGACTTTGCATAATAAAAATAAAATATGGTGAGGAGAATGCATAATGAGTTGTCTGCCTAAACTATTCAAAGTACAATTAAATAACCAAGGAACTGCGCATTTACCTTAGTATAGAAGATAGACACACACACACACACACACACACACACACACATATATATATATGTGTGTGTGTATGTATATATGTTATTGTTCATTTATGGCATGACCCCAAATTAAATAAAGCTGCTGTACATGTCCTTAGTGGACAGAGCTTCACAATACCCACAGCATGATTAATAATGTTCCTTTGTGTAGAAAATGAATGTTCAAACGTTTTAACGTTGCTCTAATCTAGGTGTAATATGAACTATAAATATGTGTTATAAATTATATTTACCTTTTAAATAACATTATTCATATCAAAATAAAAATTCAACAAATAGCAATTTAGCAATAACGTCCACTCATTTTCAGGATAGTATCCAAGTTCCAATAGTTCCAAGTTCTATTCCTTAGAACAGACAGAAGACTAAAAACAATTTTATAGTCAGATTTTATTGTTAGATTCTTAATGTTAAAGAATAAATCCTAATGAAAACAATGTGATATGCGAAAGAAGGAAAATGAGTTGATATGTAAATCAAAACGAAAACATGCTTTTAATTGAATACTAACATGTGTAGAATGCTTTCACTTCAAGTTGTACTTTAATTTTTTCTTAATCTTTTAAGTAAAACAATCAATTTCTAATGAGTTATTTTAGTCTTTGATGTTCTATAGAAGAAATATCATTTTCTGGCTAATGTGTTTCAGACCTTTGCCCCATTTAAATTCTATTTGGTAAATCTGTGCATTTCTTCAATTGGGGATATCATAAGGTACTGCTGTTTTCCATTGGAGTGGACGCTTTAAGGTCATTTTTTAGATATATAAACTTGTACAACACTGAAAGTTATCAAGTGAAAATATTGAGAATGTTTTGTGTGTGTGTGTGTGTGTGTGTGTGTGTGTGTGTGTGTGTGTGTGTGTTTGATGGAAGAAATGTATGTAGTTTTTTTTTTTTTTGGTTTATAGTACATCCCCAATAAGTAGCATTTATCTTTTTTAGTATGGAAATATGAATATTAAATAAACTTTCTTTTTAATTTTTTATTATATATCTTTACATATATTTCAAAGGTTATTCCCCTTCCTGGGTTCCTGTCCATAAGTCCCCATTCCCTTCCCCCCCCACACACAGGTATTCCCCCTGTACACTCCCCTTATTGCCCTCCCCCATATTCCCCTGCACTGGGGGTCCAACCTTAGTAAGAACAAGGGCTTTCCCTTCCACTGGTGCCCCAACAAGGCTATTCTCTGCTACATATGCAGTTGGAGCCCTAGGTCAGTCCATGTATAGTCTTTCAGTAGTGGTTTAGTCCCTGGAAGCTCTGGTTGGTTGGCATTGCTGTTTTTATGGGGTTGCAAGCTCCTTCACCTCTTTCAATACTTCCTCTAATTCCCCCCAAGGCAGTCCTAGTCTCAATTTGGTGGTTTGATGCTAGCATTGACCTCTGTATTGGACATGCTCTGGATGTGTCTCTCAGGAGAGATCTATATCCAGTTCCTTTCCGCATGCATTTTTTTTAACTTCATCAATCTTATCTAGTTTTGGTGGCTGTATATATATGGGCCACATGTGTGTCAGGCTCTGAATGGCCATTCCTCAAGTCGCTGCTCTAAACTTTGCTTCCATATCTCCTCCTATGAATAGGTTCCCCCTTTTAAGAAGGAGGGGGAGCATGTGCACTTTGGTCATCCTTCTTCTTGAGCTTCCTGTGGTCTGTAGATTGCATCTTGGGTAATTTGAGCTTTTTGGCTAATATCCACTTATCAATGAGTGCATACCAAGTGTGTTTTTCTGTGATTGAGTAACCTCACTCAGGATGATATTTTCTAGTTCATTCCATTTGCCTACGAATTTCATGAAGTCATTGTTTTTGATAACTGAATAGTACTCATTGTGTAGATGTACCACATTTTTTGAATCCATTCCTCTGTTGAAAGGCATCTGGGTTCTTTTCAGCTCTGGCTATTATAAATACGGCTGCTTTGAACATAGTGGAACATGTGTCTTTGTTGTATGTTGGAGCATCTTTTGGGTATATGCCCAAGAGAGGTATAGCTGGGTCCTCCAGTAGTGGAATGTCCAATTTGCTGAGGAACCTCCAGACTGATTTCCAGAGTGGTTGAACTAGTTTGCAATCCCACCAACAATGGAGGAGTGTTCCTCTTTCTCCACATCCTCCCCAGCATCTGCTGTCATATGAGTTTTTTATCTTAGCCATCCTGAATGCTGTAAGGCAAAATCTCAGGGTTGTTTTGATTTGCATTTTGCGTTTCCCTGATGCCTAAAGGATGTTGAACATTTCTTTAGGTGCTTTTTGGCCACTTGATAATCCTCAGCTGAGAATGTTTTGTTTAGCTCTGTACCCCATTTTTTAATAGGGTGATTTGGCTCTCTGGAGTCTAACTTCTTGAGTTCTTTGTATATTTTGGATATTAGCCCTCTATCAGATGTAGGATTGGTAAAGATCTTTTCCTAATCTGTTGGTTGCCATTTTGTCCTGATGAAAGTGTCTTTTGCTTTACAAAAGGTTGCAGTTTTATGATGTCCCATTTGTCAATTCTTGATCTTAGAGCAGAAGCCATTGGTGTTTTGTTCAGGAAATTTTTCCCACTGCCAATGTGTTCAAGACGCTTACCCATTTTTTCTTCTATTATTTTGAGTGTATCTTGTTTGATGTGGAAGTCCTTGATCCACTTGGATTTAACCTTTGTACATGGTGATAAGAATGGATCGATTTGCATTATTCTACATGTTGACCTCGAATTGAACCAGCACCATTTGGTGCTAATGCTGTCTTTCTGTCATTGGATGGTTTTAGCTCCTTGTTCAAAGATCAATTGGCTAAATGTGTGTGGGCTCATTTCTGGGTCTTCAATTCTGTTCCACTGATCTATCTGCCTGTCTCTGTACCAATACCATACAGTTTTTATGACTATTGCTTTGTAATACTGCTTGAACTCAGGGATGGTGATTCCCCAAGAAGTTCTTTTATTGTTGAGTATAATTTTCACTATCCTGGGTTTTTGTTGTTGTTGTTGTTGTTGTTGTTGTTGTTGTTGTTGTTATTCCAAATAAATTTACAAATTGCTCTTTCTATCTCTATAAAGAATTGAGTGGGAATTTTGATGGGGATGGCATTGAATCTGTAAATTGCTTTTGGCAAAATGGCCATCTTTACTATATTAATCCTGCCAATCCATGACCATGGAAGATGTTTTCATCATCTGAAATCTTCCTCAATTTCTTTCTTCAGAGATTTGAAGTTCTTGTCATACAGATCTTTCACTTGCTTGGTTAAAGTCACACCAAGATATTTTATGTTATTTGGGACTACTGTGAAGTGTGTCATTTCCTTAACTGCTTTCTCAGCCTGTTTATCCTTTGAGTCGAGAAAGTCTACTGATTTGTTTGAGTAAATTTTATACCTCGACACTTTGCTGAAGTCGTTTATCAGGTTACGTAGTTCTCTGGTGGAACTTTTGGGGTCACTTAAGTACACTATCATATCATCTGCAAATAGTGATATTTTGATTTCTTCCTTTCCAATTTGTATCCCTTTGACCTCCTTTTGCTGTCTGATTGCTCTGGCTAGGACTTCGAGTACTAGAGTGAATAAGTAGGGAGAGAGTGGGCAGCCTTGTCTAGTCTGTGATTTTAGTGGGATTGCTTCAAGTTTCTCTAGATTTAGTTGGATGTTAGCTACTGGTTTGCTGTATATTGCTTTTACTATGTTTAGATATGGGCCTTGAGTTCCTAAAATGTTCCTGGAAAGCCAAGACATTTATCATCAAGGGGTGTTGAATTTTGTCAAATGCTTTCTCAGCATCTAATGAAATGACCATGTGGTTCTTATCTTTGAGTTTGTTTATATAGTAGATTACATTGATGGATTTTCGTATATTAAACCATTCCTGTATCCCTTGGATGAAGCCTACTTGATCGTGATGGATGATCGTTTTGATGTGTTCTTGGATTTGGTTTGCAAGAATTTTATTGAGTATTTTTGCATCAATATTCATAAGGGATATTGGTCTGAAGTTCTCTTTCTTTGTTGCATCTTTGTGTGGTTTTGTTATAAGAGTAATTGTGGCTTCATAGAAGGAATTTGGTAGTGCTCCATCTGTTTCAATTTTGTGGAATAGTTTGAACAGTATTAATATGAGGTCTTCTATGAAGGTCTGATAGAATTCTGTAATGAACCCATCTGGGCCTGGGCTCTTTTTGGTCGGGAGACTTTTAATAACTGCTTCTATTTCTTTAGGAGTTATGGGGTTGTTTAGATGATTTATTTGTTCCTGGTTTAACTTTAGTACCTGGTATCTGTCTAGAAAATTGTCCATTTCCTCCAGATTTTCCAGTTTTGTTGAATATTGGCTTTTGTAGTAGGATCTGATGATTTTTTTTAATTTCTTCAGATTCTGTTGTTATATTTCCCTTTTAATTTCTGATTTTCTTAATTTGGATACATTCTCTGTGACCTCCAGTTTGTCTGGCTAAGGGTTTTTCTATCTTGTTGATTTTCTCAAAAACCAGCTCCTGGTTTTGTTGATTCTTTCTATAGTACTTTTCATTTCTACTTGGTTGATTTCAGCACTGAGTTTGATTATTTTCTGCCTTCTACTCCTCTTGGGTTTATTTATTTGTTTTTGTTCTAGAGTATTAAGATGTGCTATCAAGCTGCTGACATATGTTCTCTCCTGTTTCTTTTTGCATGCACTCAGAGCTATGAGTTTTCCTCTTAGCACAGCTTTCCTTGTGTCCCATAAGTTTGGGAATGTTGTTTCTTCATTTTCATTAAATTCTAAGAAGTCTTTAATTTCTTTCTTTATTTCTTCCTTGACCAAGTTGTCATTGAGTTGAGCATTGTTCAACTTCCTTGTATATGTGGGCTTTCTGTCATTATTGTTGTTATTGAAGACCAGTCTTAGTGTGTGGTGATTTGATAGGATGCATAGGACCATTTCCATCCTCCTGTATCTGCTGAGGCTTGTTTTGTGATATGGTCAACTTTGGAGAAGGTTCCATGAGGTGCTGAGAAGAAGGTATATCCTTTTGTTTTAGGACGGATTGTTCCACAAATATCTGTTAAATCCAATTGGTTCATAACTTTTGTTAGTTTTTCTATGCCTCTGTTTAATTTCTGTTTCCATGATCTGTCCAGTGATGAGAGTGGGGTGTTGAAATCTATTTTCGTGTGAGGTGCAATGTGTTCTTTGAGATTTAGTAAGGTTTCTTCAATGAATGTAGGTGCCCTTGCATTTAGAGCACAGATATTTAGGATTGATAGTTCATCCTGGTGGATTCTTCCTTTGATGAATATGAAGTGTCCTTCCTTATCTTTTTTAATGACTCGGCTGAAAGTCAATATTAGATATTAGTATGGCAACTCCAGCTTGTTTCTTTCGGGCCATTTGCTTGGAAAATTGTTTTCCAGCCATTTACTCTGAGGTAGTGTCTGTCCCTGTCTCTGAGGCATGCCTTCTGCATGCAGCAAAATGCTGGGTCCTCTTTACATATCCAGTCTGTCAGTCTATGTCTTTTCATTGGGGAATTTAATCCATTGATGTTAAGAGCTATTAAGGAATAGTGATTGTCGCTTCCTGTTATTTTCGTTGTTAGAGGTGGAATTATGTTTGTTTGTCTCTCTTTTGGTTTCATTTCAAGAAAATTATATTCTTGCTTTCTGTATGGTGTAGTTTCTCTCCCTGTGTTGGAGTTTTCCATCCATTATCCCTTGTAAGGGCTGGATTTGTAGAAAGTTATTGCGCAAATTTGGTTCTGTCATGGAATATCTTGGCTTCTCCATCTATGTTAATTGAAAATTTTGCTGGATACAGTTTTGCTTGGGCTGGCATTTGGGTTCTCCCAGGGTCTGTATGACATCTGTCCAGGATCCTCTGGCTTTCATAGTCTCTGGTGAGAAGTCTGGTGTAATTCTTACAGGTCTGCCTTTATATGTCACTTGACCCCTTTCCCCTAATGCTCTTAACATTCTTAACATTTGTTTTGTGCACTTGCTGTTCTAACCATCATGTGACGGGAGCAGTCTCTCTCCCGTCCAATCCACTTGGAGTTCTGTAGGCCTCACGCATGTTTATGAGCATCTCCCTCTTTAGGCTAGGGAAGTTCTCCTCTATACTTTCATTGAATATATTCACTGGCCTCTTAAGTTGGGAGTCTTCACTCTCCTCTATACCCATTATCCTTAGGTTTGATTTTCTCATTGTGTCCTGGATTTCCTGCATGTCTTGGGCTAGGAGTTTTCTGCGTTCTACATTATGCTTCACAGTTGTGTCGATGTTTTCCATGGTATCTTCTGGCCCTGAGATTCTCTCTTCCATCTCCTGTATGCTGCTGGTAATGCTTGTGTCCACGGCTCCTTGTCTCCTCCTTTGATTTTCTATATCCAGGGTTGTCTCCCTTTATGATTTCTTCACTGTCTCTATTTTCGTTTTCAATTCCTTCACCTGTTTGGTTGTGTTTTCCTGTAATTCTTTCAGTGATTTTTTTGTGTTTCCTCTCTAAGGACTTCTACTTTTTTACTTGTACTTTCCTGCATTTCTCTAAGGGAGTTCTTTATGTCTTTCTTAAAGTCCCCCATCATTATAAAAAAAAAATGTGATTTCAAATCTAAATCGTGCTTTTCTGGTGTGTTTGGACATACAGCATTTTCTTTGGTGGGAGAACTGGGCTCTGATGATGCCAAGTAGTCTTGGTTTCTGTTGATTAGGTTCCTACACTTGCCTTTAGCCATTGGGCTGTCTCTGGTGTTTGCTTGTCTTGCTGTTTCTGGGAGTGACTTGGTCCTGCTGTAGGCCTCTGTGTCAGAACTCCTGTAGAGCTGTTTTCCTTCAGCCTTTCCTGAGAACAGGTGCTCTGCTCTCAGCTGTGGCTGTGCTCCTGGAGACCTTCTTTCAGCTGTAGGCATGGGCAGGGAATCAAAGGGTCCTGCCCCTGATTGCTCGTGTAGGTCCTTGCACCCAGTGGGCACAGTTGGAACTATGCAATTCCCTCTTGGGTCTTGACTGTGGGCAGAGGGTACTCTCCTCTGACTACTCAGGAGCATCCACACCTCCAAGGTTCCAGCTCTCTCTCCAATGGGATTTGGATCAGATAGGTCAAGGGTGAAGAACAGAACCATGGGTACTGGCGGCTGTCTGTTCCTATATCCCTCTGCCCAGAGGCACTGACCAGAATGTAGAAAAGGGCATTCAGATAAAAATGTGTACATCTAAAGATAATTTATTCTAGTTGTCCTTTTGTTCTTTTGATATATCACTTGTCTGGAACTGTATATTTGTGAGAGTAACTAAAGAAGGCATGGATGTGTGTGATGTATCATGACACCTTCTGCTCTCCTTTCATGGAGCAGTACCTAAAAGAACATATCATTTAAATAATGTTTAATAATTTTACCCAGAATACTCGATGTTCCTTAAAACAACAAAATGATCAAAAAGTTAGACTTGAATTTTCTTGTTTCAAACATGTCTACAAGGTTGGAGTAATCAAGAAAGCACAATGCTGCTACCAAAATGGACAAGTACATCAAGGAAGTTGAACTGGTGTTTAGAATAAATCTTTACATTGAAGGTAAACTGATATTTAGTAATGGCATCAGACAAATTTATCAAGAAAATTATTTTTCAAAATTATACTGATGACCCTATACCTACATGCAAATGAACAGGGTTCTCATAAATTGAATGAAATTAATTCAAAATAGATTACTGTCATAAACATAAAAGCTAGCACTGTAAATTATTATAATAAATCATAAATTTCACCCTAGCAAACTTGTAAGGTACAATCTTGATAGCTAAGACAATAAATAAATACTTTTATTTGACTGTTTGTCTCAGGAACCGGGCACTCACCTCCAAGGACCTGAAGATAAAATTTTGGTTTTATTGGTTATTTTGTTTATTTACACTTCAAATGTTATCCCCTTCCTGGTTTTCCCGTGCAATCCCCCTAGCCCATCCCTGCTCCCCTGTGCTTCTAGGTGGGAGCTTGCCCACCCATCTATTCCCACCTTGCTGCTCAAGCATTCCCCTACATTTGGGATATCAAGTCTCCACAGGACCAAGGGTCACCCCTCCCATTGTTTCCAGATAAGGCCATCCTCTGCTGCCTAAGCAGGTGGAGCCCTGGGTCCCTCCATGTGGAATCTTTGCTTGGTGGTTTAGTCCCTGGGAGCTCTCGGGGGTCTGGTTCGTTTATAATGTTTTCCTTCCTGTGGGGTTGCAAACACCATTCCGCTTCTTCAGTCCTTGCTCTGACTTCTCCATTGAGGTTTCCATGATCAGTCCAGTCTGATGGTTAGCTGCAAGTCTCCACATTTTTATCTGCCAGAGCCTCTCAGGAACATCCTTTCCAGACTCTTTCAAGTGCTCCTTGGCATTAGCAATTCTATCCGGATTTGGAATCTGCAGATGAGGTGGAGCACTAGGTGGGGCAGACACTGAATGGCCTTTCCTTCAGTCTCTGCTACACTCTTTGTCCCTACATTTCCTTTAGACAGGAACAATTCTGTGTTAATATTTTTAAGATGGCTGGGCAGCTCCATTCCTGAATTGTGGGAAGCGACTAACCTTTGATTATGGTCTCTACAGATTCTCTCCCATTGTTGTGTATTTCAGCTAAGGTCACCTCTGTTGGGTCCTGGGAGCCTCATGCTTTCCTGACACCTGGAACTCTCTAGTGGCAACCCCAAGTTACCCAATCCCCATTGGTACACACCTCCTTTCAATTTCTGACCCTCTGTACCTCTCTCTCCTCCTACACCTAATCCTGCCACTCTTTTTTCCTCCCCCTCCTCTCTCCCAGATCCCTATCTCCCTCTACCTTGTGTTATTATTTTGTTCTCCCTTCTAAGTAGGACTGAAGCACCACACTTTTGCCTTCCTTCTTCTTGAGCCTCAGTTGGCTTGTGAATTGTATTGTGGTATTCTGAGTGCTTTGCACTTATCAGTGAGTACAAACCATTCGTGTTTTTTTTGTGACTGGGTTACCTCACTCAGGATGGTATTTTCTTTTCTTTCTTTCTTTCTTTCTTTCTTTCTTTCTTTCTTTCTTTCTTTTTTTTTTTTTTTTTTGGATGATATTTTCTAGTTCCATCCATTTGGCTGTGAATTTAATGAAGTCATTTTTTAATAGCCTATTAGTATGCCATTCTGTAGATGTAACATAATTTCTGTATCAATTTCTCTGTTGAGGGACATCTGGGTTCTTTCTAGCTTATGGCTATTATAAATAAAGCTGCTATGAACACAGTGGAGCATGTGTCCTTGTTATATGTCAGAGCATCTTTTGGGTATTTGCTCACAAGTGGTGTAGCTGGGTCTTCAGGTAATACTATTTTCAATTTTCTGAGGAACCACCATACTGATTTTCTTTGAGTGACATTAATTCTTGACTGTATACACTGTCCCAGCTTCTTGATATAAAGATTTCTTTCTGCTCTTAGAACACTGATCTGAGTTTTGGTATAGCGAGGTGTCCACAACTCAGAGTTTATGGTAACTATGTATAGGATTGTGCACATAGTGTGCAGTATAACTATGAGAATAAATAATAACTAGAAATTTAGATATTACCATAAAGAAAATGGTTATTTTTCAAAACACACAAGGTAACGAGAAATAGCAAGATGGCTTGGAAGGTAGAGGTATTTGCTGCTCTGCTTCATGATTTTAGTTCAATCCTCCAGGACCTACAGAATATTGGAAAGAACAGACTTGAATATTCATCGAATAGTACTTGTGCATAAATCCACGCAATTAGATAGATAGACAGACAGACAGACAGATATTTAATGAGGTGGGGGGTCCTCTAGAAAGTATGAGACCTGGTAGGTGAGAGATTCTCAGCAATCAATGGGAGTAACATTAGCCAAAAGGCCCAAAACTGGGGAGAGTGAGCTCAAAATGTCCACCACCAGTAGATAGACAGGTCCTCAAGGGGAAGGACAGGGTTACTAACCTACAGTCAAAAATTTCAACCCAGAATTGTTCCTTTCTAAAAGTATTTCAGGGACAAAAATAGAGATGCAACTTAAGGAAAGGTGGTGCAATGACTGGCCCAACTTGGGATCCATCTCATGGGGGAGCACCAAGGCCTGACAATATTACTGATGCTATAATGTGCTTACACACAGAAGTCTGGTATGGCTGTCTTCTGAACGGAAACAGAGGCAGATACTTACACTCAACCATGGGACTGAAGTCAGGGACCCCTATGGTTGAATTAGGGCAAGGATTGAAGAAGCATAAGGAGAGGGCAACCCTACAGGAAAACAAGCAGTCTCGACTAACCTGGACGCCAGGCAGCTCCCAGAGACTGAACCACCAACCAGGCAGCACACAAAGGTTGGTCTGAGTCTCCTAGCACATATATATCAGAGGACTACCTGGTCTGGCCTCCTTGGAAGATGTGTCCAATCCTCAAGGGACTTGTGACCCCAGGGAACGGGAATGTCTTTTGGGCACGAGAGGTATCCTCATGGAGGCAAGGGGGAGGAGGAATGGGATGAAGAATCATGAGAAAGGAAACTGGGAGTGGTGTTCAATGACTGTTATGTAAATAAATAAAATAATTTTTAAAAATGAACATGAAGAATATAGAGAAACAATACTTGATTGGTATACATCCTACTTACAGCCTCAATCAGTGATAGAGAAGTTTTGTGATTCAGTAGGGAAAAGAATCAATCAACCACGAAGTGAGGAACGTATGAGAACAGAACTTTCTCCAAAGAAGATGTAAAAATTCCAGCACAGGAAAGTTAATCTATTAAATAATGCATCTTAAAGGAAGCCTGTTCAACATGTAGCTATTAGAAAATAAAAATTGAAACTCTCAAATATCTTTTTACACTATCTAGCATGGCTACAATCAAAATAATGTAATCAAAATGATGAAAATGAATAGATAAGTGACAAAGATGGCTGATGGGAGAGTGTAATGGAGCTATAAGTACAGTGTTTTAACATGTCCCTTTAAGAAGTTAACATCAAATTAGACTCCTGTAATCCAGCATTTCATCTTTTAATTATGTGCAAAATACAGTAGAAAATATGTTCAAACCAAACTTGTCAATAAATGTTCTCAGCTGTTTCATTCAGAAAAGTATAAGCTATACGCAACCCCAATGCCAACAACCTGATGAAAGGATTAGCCAAGATGCCATACTTGTACCCATGTACATGTTAATGATTAGTAGAATGTGGTATTTTATCTCTGTAAACTCAGAGAAAACAATTACTAGGGTAAAGCAATGCAGATAACACCTATGGAACTAAAAATGAATCTGTTCAGCTATTACTTAGCCGCAGAAAAGGATGAGGCACTGATACAGAGAAACGAAGGTGAAAAACACAGACATTGTACTAAGAGAAGCAAGCCTTAATAAACACTTATTACATGGTCTCATTCATATTAAATGTCAACAACAAGTAAATCTATCGTTTCAATAAGCAGATTAATAGTTACTTTGGCTTGGAGGGATAAAAAGGACATGAAAAAGAAATAGAAACACAAAAAATATTAGACACACTTCACTGTCTGGGAGAGACACACAAGGGTACCCTTATTGCAGACATGAGCTGTCAATTTTCTATTTCTCAGGAGCATCATAAGTTTTTATTTCCTGTGGACAGAAATCAAAGGTCCCTCTAAAAAGCCGCAGACTCTGCGCTTTGCCAGAACAAGTCCTAGAACCTTGGGGAGTATCATCCTTAGGTTTGTAACTTAAATCCAACAACAGAATACAAATGAGAATTGTGTTGGTGATTTTTTTTTAATGTCAAGTTGATACAAGTTACAGTCATCTGAAAGAAAGGACCTCACTTGAGACATTTTCTTCGTAAGATTAGACTGTAGTAACAAGTTTGTAATATAAACTTGCACCAACAAGTTTGTAAATTGTTTTTTAAATTGGTTATTGATGTGGGAGAGTCCATCACACTGTTGGTGCCAGCCCTGTGCTGGTACTCGTGAGTGCCATAAAAAAGCAGGCTGAGCAAGCCATGAAGAGCAAGTCTATACCAGCATCTGCCATGACCTCTGCATCAGCTCTTGCCTCTAGTTCCTGTCCTCTTTCACTTTCTGTCCTGAATGCCTTCATGGATAGACTGTGAAATAAAGCTTCTCCTCCCCAGCTTGCTTTTGGTCATGGTGTTTCCCACAGCAATAAAGACTCTGACTAAGACAAGCATCCACTGCAGGGAGAGACACAAGATAAGGCTGGGAGTGAATCCAAATGCCAATCTTTTTTGTCATCAGTTGCCGTGAGTTTCTCGAAGTTTATTACTTCCCAGCTCAAAAATATATATCACAAAGATGGAAAGTCTACAAAAATTTTACTGTCCAGAGTTTTTATTTTGTTGCTTGTTTATTTATAACCCTCATGGATGACCTTGAATCTGTAGTCCTTCATGGAGATATAGGATATTATCTTCTGTCTCTAGTTACTTTGAATGCTGGAACAAATACAGGTTGTCCCCAAACTTCCGAGGTATGACTACAGTATAAATTCAAGTGGCTCATGGATCAAAGCGAAAATCCTTTGATCAGCTTGTTTATTTCAAGAAACCGAAACTCACCTCTAAGGAGCCGAGGTAAAATCTGTACAATTCTTTGGGTGACTTCAAATCTTCCCAGTCTGAGAACATACAGTGGACTCTGAGACTGTCCCTGATGTCTTCCTGCTCTTGTAAAACTGTTCTGAATTTATTTATTCTGAAGTTTTCACAACTACGAAATAAAAACCAGTTCCTAAAACTATGGGATTGGGCATAAAGTGTGCACATTGTATGCCAAGAAAACTGATGGTACAGGAAAAGAGTTTTAAAAAAATTAAATTTTCTTCAAATGGACTTAGAGAGTTCTACAATTTGTTAAGCTGTTTTTATGCTTCTGTAAATTATTTAAACTTTTGTGATTAACAGCTTACAAAGTTTCTGTTTTCAGTTCTCAAGCTGAAAATCTAGTTTAATTTCTCCACCTAGGTACCCGTGCTCACTTGCATTCCAAATGTCTTCATTTGGGAACTAAGTAAGAAATCAAATAAAAGAGTTAAAAAAAAAATAAGACATGGATGCAGGAAGCTTAAAACCTCAGAGTCCTCCAAGACTCTGTAGAGAATTCCAGATCAGCCTGGCTTACAGTGAAAGGTTCTGGTTCATAACCACAAACAAGTAAATAAACAAGCAAAGATTCCCCAAACCAGCAAAGAAACATTGTGCAAATAGCATGTTTCTTAGCCTGGGAGTGTATGTAAAGGTGACCTGAAAAGATGAGATGGATCAATACTTTTGAAACTTGGCAAACCCTAATCGTGTCTGGTAAAGTTGTGATCCACATCCAGAAGATGAAATCTTGAATGCAAACTTCAACCACACGTCAATGGCCAATGCCGAAAAGACTAGGGACAAATGGGAAAGTGCGATGCTATCATATAATATAGTTTTAAAATAAACTTAAGTCTAGGAAGCTAGAAATAAATACAAATCTTAGAAACAGGAAAATATCCTTTTCAGCTTCTGCAAATAAAACAATAAACAAAAAAAATGAGGTACGGACAAAAGGTTTCTGGAATGAAGGAAAGGAAATGATACCTAAATGGTATACCACCCGTGTGCCGTGCATACTGTAGTGGAGAGAAAAGGTTCCGATGTTGAGAAATTCCTCCATGACATCCCAATGATACATTTGACTCCATTCATTTGTAGTGATTATTATTTTTGTTTCAGTATCTATAAATTAGAATTAATGATAGTTCACTTCTCATATAACAGTGTAATATTAAGTAAGATAATTTATGGAATATACACATGGACAGGATATATATATATATATATATATATACATATATACATATACATATATATATATCAGTATACATCAGTAAATAACAATTTTCATGTTAACTATCATTAACTGTAGTATCAATGATTAGAGTAAATTCATTGTTTTGCCAAAGGGTGTGGAAATCAAGGAAATTTGAAGAACATATTTTTTTTTTGATTCTTTTTTTTCGGAGCTGGGGTGAAGAACATATTTACCATGATATTTTTTAAAATGTCTCATAAGTATTACACATACATTCAAAGTAAAACCATTAGATGTGGTACCTACTATTTTACACGAAAGTTGTGTGTTGCTTTGTATGAAATTGAGAAATTAACAAACAGAGAAATTGTTTACATGGATCATCATTTGGACTATTTCATATAAATATTAGTTAATATGTCACAGAATTCAGATCAGTTTACAACAAATTAAGTCACGGCAGCACTTAGTAAATAATGGAAGCCAACCAAGGCCAGACATGTTCAGAAATGTTTTCATAAGTCTTAGTATTAGATAATTCATTACAACAAAGTCTGGTGAATGAAGGTTTAATTATCTTCAGAAGAAAATTTTAATCAAGAGAAGAGCTCCATAAAATGTACTAATCTGACAGCCGATGACATAAGCAATTAACTATGAAGCACAACAGCGAGCATCTCAGGTGAAATTGTTTTATCAGGAAACAAAAGGCAATATTATTATTTATTTATTCTAGCCATCTTATGTCTCCAAACAGTACACTTGGAAAGACATAAACTAAAAGTGAGTCTGTGTTAACTCCAATTTCACAGTGTTAAATTTTATTTTGCCTTAGCATTGTTAAAAATGAGATGCTGGAAAAGTTGATAAGGTATTTACATATTATGAGTACATCAGTTAGATTTAATCACTTAAAGAAATATAGTATTTGCCTCCTCAGTGATGTACCAATCTTATTGACGATGCTGAAGGGTAACCTCCTAATCAAAAGACAGTGACTCAGTAGGTCCTTGTCAGGGCTTGAGAAAGGCTCACTTGTAAGATCCTAAGAAGTGTTCTGCCACTGAATTTTATAGCATTTTTCTGATTTATTCCTAAAGGAATCCAGAATCAACACTGCGCATAAATCAAGGCTATTGAGGTTTGGTGATAAAAAGATCTTTATAAAATTGCCATACTTTTCTCTTTAGAGTGATAACTGATTAGCTTTTCTTTTATAAAGGAAGGGAAGGAAGTAAAAGGAAGGAAAGAGGGAGAGAAGAAGTGAAGAAACACAAGGAAGAAGGCAGAAGAAGGAAAAGGGACATGAAGACAGTAACTAACCATAACTAGCAACTTACTTATCTTTGTAGTTTCCCAGAATTGACTAGAACTGTGTTTCCAATGAGTCAGGTCAATAGATACTGAAGCTTTTATTGTATGCCTGCAGTTTGTTTGCTTACATATGCACAAATACACAGAGGCGGCTAAGAGGTAGCAGCTCTTATTAATTTTACATATGTTTATGATTAATTTAATGTTTGGGAGCAAAAAAGAGAATTCTGTATACCGTTGTATTTGCTTAAGGATATATGCTTGAAACGGTAATGATAAAACTCAGACTCCAGTAAGCACTCATCAATTCTTCTTCACAAATTCTTTTGGCTTAGAAAGACTGACAAGGAAATCAAAATAAAGCCAGTGTGCTGGGTATGTTTCCTTGGATCGTCAGAAGGAAGAGAAAGTAGAACAAATTAGTGAGTGCCCAGAGGAGTGGGAACTGTTGCACACAAGTCCACAGGTTGATAAACGCTTCACTATCTGGACCACAGTGTTACCTACAAGTAAAGAACACTAGAGATCTGACCACTGATTGTTCCTTCTAGTTCTGTTCTCTAATGCAAATGTCCAAGAACAGTCTGATTTGAGGAATGATAGCCTGGGGATTCCAGAGTAAGGATCAGCCTGTGGGGACCACACCATCAGTCATCCGACTGGAGACACATCCTGTTTTGTAAACCTGGCAGCCCCAACAAAGAAGTTCTTAACTCACAGATCCATCCACTTTAAATCTGCTTCCTCTTCCAAAGACGCACATGTCTACTTCTCTTACAGCCTTCATGTGGACTCGAATTCACTCTACCCATTGAAACACAATTGGCAGTTACATGGCTGTGTAAGAATTATATGACCTAAGCTCATTTCTTACATGTGAGGCCATTTTTATCAACACAGCTAAAGAAAAAAAAGAAAGGCTGAAAATGTACCCTCAGTGCATAGGATCTTAGTCACTGCCTTTCCCCCCATCTTTTTGTGTCATTTTTTTTCTGCATGCGATTATGATGTTCTTACACATGGTGTCAGGTGTATCAACCATGTTCTCTGCCCTCTAAAACCCCTCATGCGCCTTCATTATCTTGATAGACACAGCCAAGTAAATTACAGTCCTGTACATGAAATAACAGGCATCTGTCTCTCTGCTGCTGTTCTGTTTGGTGTCTAAGATCTCTAGAAAGCAAACGCAGTTTAAAAACAAATACACAATGCTCTCTAGCGATTCATTTTATTTTTAGGACAACAGGGTCACTGTGTGTTGAGGATTATATTAACAAGAAAGGCTGCTGTCAGAGCCATTGTTGGTATTCTTATTCATTCCGCTCCTTGCCTGAACAAAGATTAAGAGAATAGCAGATGGTGCCAAGTTGTGTGAAACACTTTCCCCCAGTAGCAGTCTCAGCCTCTTTCATTCCGAGCCTCTTTGGCAGACTTCTCCAGCAGCTGCGCTGGCAATCGTGACAGAAACTATCACATCTCTGGAGCTGATGAGCTTTCAAACCTCCCCATTAGAGTAGTTAACATTTGCTTTGTAGTCACCTACCTGCCTCTGAAGTTTGTGAATGAACCTAGCTCATCCTCCAATCAAGACCCTTGGGAGAGTTCCAGACTGGAAGATGATTTTTTTTTCTGTTATGCAAATTGATTCATAAACCTTGGGGCTGTTTCCTAACTCACTAGGGGCAGAAAATAGGAGTGCAGGCAAATGCTTGAGGACATAAGATAACATGTCACTGAGAATGAGGGTTTTATTTATCAGAAGCAAAAAAGAGTCAAATAAAATATTTATAGGATTTGTATTACAAGCGATGCGCAAGAACACAGCGATAGCGTGGTCGTTTTGGTTTTTTTCTCAGCTCTCATTCATTTCTATATGAGCTAGCATGAGGGAGGTATTCAACTTGGTATAGTAGGCCACTAAAATAGATGTATATATAATGATTTTATGTTTTATCCAAATGATATAAATCATTAGAGACATTTTATGGCAATTTCAAATGAAGTATGGATAAGAAATACATAGTAAGGAATCTACTAATGCTCTGCTTAGCCCCTCAATTTCTGACTGTCCATGAGCACTATTGGTGCTGGAAATAATCATTCTTTTATCGTAGAGAAGTGATAGCCAAATGTATGTAGAGTTCTTTTGAGAGGAAAATGAGACTTTATGATTTCACTTTGGATAAAATCATTCAAATGTACTAATTCTGAAGGTCGAACTAGAATTAACTGCTTGGAGATCATTAGTGATGAGAACATTTTTGGAATGAAGGTTCAACCACATTTTGCCAGTTTTGCAGCCTGAATAGAGTAACGGGTAATTTTTTTTTAATTTTTGTTGGTATATGTGTGTACAACTGCCTGCATGTATTTGCATCAGTACACGTTGATGCTCACAGAAGTCAGGAGAATGTGTCAGATTCCTGAGTTGTGAAGTACCTGCTATCTAGGTGTGTTGATGGGATGGATAACCTTCTAATCATCCAAAAAAAAACAAAATAAAACAAAAACAAACACACAAAAAGAAAAATTTGGGGTTGTCTGTGAATGATTGTTTTAATTTTGTCAACTGAAGTGGGAAGATCCTTCTAAATCAGAAGAGCAGGGATAACATCATCCCACAGGCTGGGATCTCATACTGAAGGAAGACTAGAAAGAGCTGAGAGGTATTTACTGCTTTCTGAGTCTTGACTGTGGACTGCGTTACCAGTCAGCTCTTCTTTGTACCCATTGACATACCTTTCTGTCCAAATCTAAGTTGTTCTCTCAAACTAGAAAATGTTCTTTGCTTACATGTTTGGTATTTTCTCATAATGAGAAAACTACCACAGGTTGCTGGTTAGACCTAAGAACACTTGATTAGGTCCCTCTCTCTCATAATCAGCTGTGGCTCAGCTTCCTATATTCCTGGTACACACTGATTTTATGAAAACTATCATAATTAAGTCTCCTTAGAATTTGAAATTCCCTGTGAAAGGCAGAGGAAGCACCAGGATTTCCCCTTCTAAAGGCTTAAAGTACATATGGAAGAAAGATATTAGCAGCTAGGCTTAGGCGAGTACCATTAAGGGATGATAAGGCATGCCTATGGCATAAGTTCATTTATTCTTCTTTAATTCTTTTAATCCATTCTGTTACACTCTTCTTGTTTAAAAGAATGGTATCTGAGTTGTAGCTCTGGCCTGGGGTAGGGTCTTTCTATTCTAATCTGTCCAAAAGATTACAAAGACATATGATTGCCTCTACTTTGAAGAAGGAGTCCAAATGGGCCTGTCATTCTTCCAAATAAGAAAACACTTATGGTGGTGAATTATGATTGCCAACTTGATTGGATATGGAGTCAAGGAACAGACATGCCACTGTGATAGGGTGATGAGAGTATTTGCTAGAAGAGAATTGCTGGAGGAGACATGTTTCTCCACCAGAGTGGGAACTAACTCGGTAGAGGCCAAAATATAGAGATTTTAGGAAAACCAGAGCTGCCTGATAGCCCATCTTTATTTCTTGCAAGGCATTGCACTGTCTGGATTGCAACTGCCACTGTCATTTTCCACTGAAAACAGACTCCAGTTTACTAAGACCATGTGAACTGAAGATCAGTATCCAAGACTCTCCAGGAATCTTCCTGGCCTTCACTACCATAATGTGAAGGCTGAGCTGAGTCATTCAACTTCATGGATTAAGAAGCTAAAAGTCTCTAGGTTTTCCCAGCCTCTCTCTCCCCTCTCCTTCCTTCCTCCTCCCTCTTTCTCTTTTCTCTCTCTCTCTCTGTCACACACACACACACACACACACACACACACACACACACACACACACACACATTCTAGTTTTTCTGTTCCTGTAGAGAACTCTGACAACTACGCGACCCACAGAAAACTGTTAGTTCCAGTAAACATGACATATTTGAGACGTGTTAAGAATATCAAAAGTGTAGTTTCTTCATGAGCTATATATTTATACTTATGCATTGCAAAGTCCCTCTCCTCCTTTAATAGCTTAGAGATCCTCACTGCTAAGGCAGACCACTTCCTAAGTTTGAGCATTACATTTCCTTTTGCTGTAGCTTCTTTTGTGAGGTTTAAAGCTCTATATCTGCTTGGCCTAACATGTGAATGTCTGTCTGTCTCTGTGTCTGTGTCTGTCTTCTTCCTCTTAGGACCGGCACACCTGATGTATGTTCTCAGAGAGTTCCATTGCTCAACTACTACCTTATAAAGCCTGATTCTGCATCCCACCCATCACTCCAGCAGCTGCCTTGCATGCTCCTTTGATTTTTTTTGTCCCGAACTCTCATAAAATTAGCTCTTTTTTTTCTTCCAGGTTCATTTCTTAAATTGTGTATTAGATTAAAAATCAAGAGTAACCTAGAAGTTCTTCATTTGAAGCCATAATTCTTATGCTTTAGACAGAAACTCCTGGACAAATTAGTATAAAGGAAATCAATGGTTAAATAAGACATTAAAATGTTATTTTCCATTATTTTAAAAACTGAGAGGCTTTTTAAAGGAAAACAACTACAATTATCTTTAAGGATAAATAACGGAGAGAGAGAGAGAGAGAGAGAGGGAGAGAGAGAGAGAGAGAGAGAGAGAGAGAGAGAGAGAGAGAGAGAGAGAGAGAGAGAGAGAACAAATTTTGAGAATAGAACAATACTACCATACTATCTAGCCAAAGCAATAAGTTAGTGGACTTTTCTGTGGGCTGGAATTTTGAATGTTTTCATTTTATAAGCAATGGCCAGGAGGATCATTTGTAAGTTAAAGGATAATAAAGAAGGTGAGTTACAGTAGCAGGTTTAAGAACAGAGCCATTCTTGTTTTATTGATTATATGGAATTTTATGTATATGTCATGTACCATGTGCATGGAGAGAATTGGTGATTTTTGAAAGTCCATATGGATAGACCACTAAAGTGAAATAAAGGTTAAATAGCATTTATTGCAGAAATACTCATTTATTACAGGTCTTTTCAAATGACCTTGCTCTCAAACAGCTCTATGATTATATCAGCACCATGACCTCTTGTTACTATGAAGTTTTCTCCATAACTAGTTAACTGTACTTTGTTGGATTCAAGCCCAGAAAAAAGTTTATATTTTCTAGAAGAAGTTTATATTTTCTATCAGAAAGAAGCAGAGAGATGTCTGAGCTTCTCAGAGTACCAAAGAAAGGAGGCAGCTTACGCATCAAGGAGACTCATGGCAAAGGCATGACCTGAACTCTTCTTTTACATATCCCCAAGGTAACAAGGAAACAGTAATTTAAAAAAGCAACCTGATCAAAATTACAAGCTAAACAGTATGACACACCGACTCTAAGTCTATGAATCACTTGATTAGGTTATCCAAACCAGGTTCCCTCAATGTTACAATTATTCTCAAAAAATAAAATAATCATCAGGTAGTCATCCAATAAATATATAATTATTATGGACACTAAATTTAACAATGAATGATGGATGAGAATTAACTGTACTTGATTGTGATTACATGTTGAAAGATTTCAAATATTATATCAGTTACAGCTCCAATCATCAAATGTAGTTTGTAGCACATGGGAAGCCAACCTCCTTATAAAAACTTTCCTGGTGTCTTCAAACCCATTCTTTGCTGTTGGAAATGGTAGGTTGGAGGCTTGTTTTGTTTTGATAGTTATGTTGTTTTTGCTTTTATCCATTTCATTTTTAAATAGACAATACTCTCCCTAAGATTTTCTCATAGGCATGACATTTAAGGTTTTATGGAAGCGAAATCACACATCTTTTATAAATGATAAAATTATATTATAATCCCAAGAATATAATTATTTATAAATTGAGTCTATAAATAACTAAATACCTAATTTATGAAGCTGAGATTAAGACACTCTAAAATCTAAAACAAATATAAATATTAAGTACATTCTTTGATAAAGTATGTGACAACCAGCCAGTCTAACCTTAACAACTATATATTTGTTATAATTCTCAGCTCAGTAGAAAGTCAAGGACTTAAGAAAGAAAGTGTTAGGTCTCATGAAGTCCTATATTCAGAATTGAGATCAAGATGGGGTGTACAAGGATTTCTTGGCTTTTATATATAGAAACCAGTAATCCCTCAGGGAACTTGTAAAATGGTTTCTTATTTCACCCAAAAGGGTCCCTTTGCTTATCTTTGGCAAGAGGGACCTATCATTTTCTATTAGCTGTAGTTATGAAGTACATAACTCCATATATCTGTTTATGGTATATGCACATGATCCAAGTACCTGTAATTTTATATCAAAGCCCATGCAGGGCTCCAGGCTCCTACATTTCTTCAGAATTCAAAGTCTCCTCTCAAGCATCCTAGCCCTTCTCACCTCAGAACATTATTGTCCTGTTCTTCTTGGTACTCTGTCTATTTCCTGCTCTCAGTACTCCCCATCTCATGCTACCTCCATTATTGTCTCCTGAACTCCCATTTCTCTAGTTCTGGCCATGTCTGGTCTACTACTTTTCCTCTATGTTTTCAATTTTTTCCAAATGTCTCTAGTTGTCTTCAATCTCTTATTCACAATCAAAACCTTCCCCCTAATTGAGCAGGCATTTTAATAGTTCCATTACTGGGCCTCATAGAAAGAAAGGTGACAAATTATAGGGACACGAAGAAGAGAAACAGTCCTTCCCCTCTGAGCCCAGTTTCTGTTCATCACTTATGTAGAATCAGGGATTTAAACTTATAGAATATGTGTGCAAGGGTTAGTTAACTTTTCTGTGAAATACTTCAAACAAGAGCATTGAGTATTTGTTCTAATGTTTTTTCTTAATTTGTCTCGCCAAAGCAACAGGTCCAGACCTGAGGGTCTTTGCCCCCAGCTGGCATCCATTGGTAATAAAGAATTGCTGTACAGCCAGTGGCTGGGCAGGGAGACAGAGGTGGGACTTTTAGATTGAGTGGGCAAGGGACCAAGAGAAGGGATGAAAAAGAGGAATTGCCGTGACTCTGAGGGAGAAGAATCAGATTTAAGAGCTGCAGGAGAAAAATCATCAATGTAGGTGGAAAGGGAACCTGTCCTATGGGATGGGAAGTGCCTAGAAGGTAACAGAGCAGCAAAGATAAATATGGATTTAAAAAGTGTGAAGCCAGGAATACCAGAGGGAAATGTATGCTGTCTGCTGGGAGGTTGAGAAGTATCCAGCTATTGACCTTGTCAAGCCATATTAAAATTAGCTTGTGCTTTTGAGTCTTTCATTCACAAGTCCAGAGAGGTCTTGGGTGGGTACAGAATGTGCTTGACTGGCTTGGTCCAAAGCAGTTTAATTAATTTACCATTACACAAGTGTACTAAGAAAGCTGACAAGGAATGTGTGATGTCAATGCTTGTACAGTCAACCTGTGTGACCTTTGACTTTTAACTTCCTCAGCTGTCTTTTCATGCCATAAATCCTTTAATCAATCACTTCACAATTTCATCTGCTAATGGAAATTATGAAGAGCTAAAGATATAGATCACTGGAAAAGGACTTACCAAAGTGGGTAAATTATTTAAGATCAGAAAAGCAAGTACTTTTTCTCCTTTTAACTTCATGAGTAAACTTATTGGAACCTTTAAACTCTTTAGAGTTATTGGTCACATTGAACAAAGTCATTATAAATAGCATAAAAACACATGTAAAGCCTCTCTAGGTTATGCCTTTCATAATTCCCACATTCAGATGTGTCTCTCAGAGTGTAAGACTTTTCCTCATTGACTCATCCTGATGCTCTTTTCTGTACAACTTCAACAAGTTCTCTGAGTTGACATTACTAAAGGGCATTATTATCTGAGCAGGTAGTCAGTGCTGTACAGAAGCTTAGTTTCTTCCCAGGAACAGGTTCGTGACTGGCAAATCCCAGATACCCTAACACACACCTATTAAACAGAGACACGGTGAAACTAAAAGAAGTTATGAATCAAAAGAACTTTTCACTATACATACATACATACATACATACATACATACATACGTATATACCTTCTTCTCAGCACCTCGTGGTGCCTTCTCAAAAATTCACCATATACTCAAACACAAAACAAACCTCACCAGATAAAAGAACATTGATTAATCCCATTTATTCTATCAAACATTCATGGACTAAGGCTGGTCTTCAATAGCAACAAAAGCAACAGAAAGCCCACATACACATGGAAACCGAACAACTATCTACTCAATGATAACTTGCTCATGGAAGAAATAAAGAAATTAAAGACTTTTTAGATTTCATTGAAAATGAAGGCACAACATACCCAAACATAGAGGACACAGTGAAAGCAGTGCTAAGAGGAAAACTTATAGCTATGAGTGCCTCCATAAAGAAATCTGAGAGATCATACATGAGCAGTTAAACAGCTAATCTGAAAGCTCTAGAACACAAAGAAGTGTATTTACACCCAAAAGGAGTAGATGGCAGGAAGTAATCAAACACAGGATTAAAATCAACCAAGTAGAAACAAAATTAAGCATACAAAGAATCAATAAAACTGGAACTGGTTCTTTGAGAAAATCAACAAAATAGATACAGCCTTAGCCAGGTTAACCAGAGGGCACAGAAAGAGTATCCAAATTAACAAAAATCAGGAATGAAAAGGGAGCTTTAACATCAGAAACTGGAAAATAAAAAAAAACTATACTAAACAAACAAACAAACAAAAAACCTGGAAAATCTGAATGGAATGAATGATTTCCTAGACATATACCAGGTACCAAAGTTAAATCAGGATCAAATAAACCATCTAAATAGTCACATCACTCACAAGGAAATAGACACAGTCATTAGAAGTCGCCTGACCAAAATCCACCCAACCAAATGATTTTAGTGCAGAATTCTATCAGACCTTCAAAGAAGGCTCCTCAAACTGTTCCACAAAATAGAAACTTAAGGCATCCTACCCAATTCTTTCTATGAAGGAGAGGTTACTCTGATGTCTAAAGCACAATAAGACTCATCAAAAAAAGAGAACTACAGACCAATATCCCTTATAAATTATCAACGCATAAATACTCAATAAAATTCTCACAAATTGAATTCATGAACACATCAAAACAACCATCCACTATGATCAAGTAGGATTCATTTCAGGAATGCAGGGACGGTTCAATATATGAAAATGCATCAATGTAATCCACTATATAAACAAACTCAAAGGGGAAAAACTACATGATCATCTCATCAGATGCTGAAAAAGCCTTTGTCCAAATACAATACCCATTCATATTAAAAGTATTGGAGAGATCAGGAATTCAAGTTGCATACCTAAATAAAATAAAACCAATACAGAGCAAACCAATAGCCAACATCAAACTAAATGGAAAGAAGCTCAAATTGATCCCATTAAAAATAGGAACTAGCCAAGGCTGCCCAATCTCTCCCTACCTATTCAATATAGTTCTCGAAGTTCTAGTCAGAGCAACTGAACAACAAAAGGATATCAAAGAGATACAAAGTGGGAGGGAAAAAATCCAGATATCACTATTTGCAGATGATGTGATAGTATAAGTAAGTGATCCCAATATTCTACCAGAAAGCTCCAAGATCTGATAAACAACTTCAGCAAAGTGGCTGGATATAAAATTAATTCAAGCAAATCAGTAGCCTTCCTCTACTCAAAGAATAAAAGAGCTGAGATAGAAATTAGGGAAACAACACCCTCACAATAGTCACAAATAATATAAAATATCTTGGTGCAACTCTGACCAAGCAAATGAAAGATCTCTATGACAAGAACTTTGTTCTGAAAAAAAAAGTAATTGAAAAAGATCTCAGAGGATGGAAAGATTTCCTATGCTCATGGATTGGCAGGAGTAATATAATAAAAATTGCCATCCTGCTGAAAGCTATCTACAGAGTCAATGCAAACCCCATCAAAATCCCAAGTGAACTCTTCACAGAGTTAGGAAGAGCAATTTGCAAAATCATTTGGAATAACAAAACACCCAGGATAAAGAAAACTATCTTCAGCAATAAAATGACTTCTGGGGAAACGACCATCCCTAACCTCCAGCCATATTACAGAGCAATAGTGATAAAAACAGAATGATATTGGTACAGAGACAGGCAAGTAGATAAATGGAATAGAATTGAAGACCCAAAAATGAACCCACACACCTATGGTCACTTGATCTTGACACCATCCAGTGGAAAATAGACATCATTTTCAACAAATCCTGTTGGTTCCACTGTCAGTCTGCCTGTAGAAGAATGTAAACTGATTCATTCATATCTCCTTGTACAAAGATCAAATCCAAGTGGATTCAGGACCTCCACATACTACCAGATATGCTGAATCTAATAGAAGAGAGGGTGGGGATGAATCTTGAATACATGGGCACAGGAGAAAACTTCCTCTACAGAACATTAATGCCTTATACTTTAAGAGCAACAATTGACAAATGGGACCTCATAAAATTGAAAACCTTCTGTAAAGGAAAGGACACTGTCAATAGGACAAAATGGCAACTCACAGATTGGGAGAAGATCTTTTCCTATCCTACATCAGATATAAGGCTAATATCCAAAATATACAAAGAACTCAAGAAGTTAGACTCCAGAGAACCCAATAACCCTATTAAAAAGTGGAGTACAGAGCTAAACAGAGAATTCTCAGCCGAGGAATAGCAAATGGCCATAAAGCACCTAAAGAAATGATCAGCATCCTTAGTTATCAGGGAAATGCAAATCAAAACAACCCAGAGATTCCACTTCACACCAGACAGAATGGCTGAAGTCAAGAACACAGATGACAGCAGATGTTGGAGAGGATGTGGAAAAAGAGGAAAACTCTTCCATTGTTTTTAAGACTGCAAGCTGGTAAAACGACTTCCGAAATCAGTCTGGTGGCTCCTGAGAAAATTGCAATAGTTCTACCTGAGGACCCAGTTATACTACTCCTGGGCATATACTCAAAAGATGCTGCAACATACAACAAAGGCACGTGCTCCACTATGCTCATAGCAGCCTTATTCATTATAGTCAGAAGTTGAAAACAACACAGATGTCCTCAACAGAAGAATAGATACAGAAAATGTGGAACATTTACACAAAGGAGTACTACACGGCAATTAAAAGCAACGACTTCATGAAATTCACAGGAAAATAGATGGAACTAGAAAATATCATCCTAAGTGAGGTAACCCAGACACAAAAGAACACACATGGTATGCACTCACTAATAAGTGAATATTAGCTCAAAGCCCACACTGCCCATAATACAACCCACAGAACATAAAAGGAAGCAAGACTAGGGTATGGATGCTTCAGTCCTGCAACGATGGGGCACAGGATGACTGTGGGAGGTGGAGGGAAAGGAGGACAGGGATGGAGGGTGGGGGTGGAGAAGACAGGGAGAAAATAAGGGTGGCAGCATCAGGATCTAGAGATGTGAGAAAGGTACAGGGGTTCAGGAAATCAAACAAAAATATGTAGCTGGGGATGAGGGACTGGGGATAGCCAATGGACATTAGGGAAATGTGAGCCTCTCAAGATCCTATAAGGATGACTTTAAGCGAAATGTGCAGAAAAGGGGGAGACAGATCCTGTAGAGACCTCCTCTGGCATGGCCCCTGTCGAGCAATGGGGACACCCACACATCTCAATGTTTTTAACCCAGAAATGCTCTTGTCCAAAGGAAGACCAGGAACATAAAATGGAACAGAGACTGAAGGAAGGGCCAATCAGGGATTGCTGCATCTGGTGATACATCATGTCTGCAGACACCAAACCCAACACTGTTGCTACAGTCAAGAGGTGTTTGCTGACTAACCTAATATGGCGGTTCCTGAGACAATCTCGACAGCAACTGACCAATGCAGATGTGGATGCCTGGAACCAACCATCAAGATGTAGTCCAGGAAACCTGATGGGGGACTGGCCAAAGGACTGGAGGAGCAGAAGTAGGTTGCCACTCCATTGGAAGAGCAACATAGGCTGGCCTGATCACCCAGTTCTCCCAGAGTCTAGACCACCAACCGAGGAGTGTACCTGGAGGGATCCATGACTCCATGGATCCATGTAGCAGAGGATGGCCTTGCCTTACAGCAAAGAGAGGAGAGACTCTTGGTCCTGGGGAGGTTTGATGCTCCAGTGTAGCAAGATGCTTGAGTGTGGGGCGGGAGAGTGTGGGCAGGTGGGGGAGCACTCTCATATAGGCAAAGGGCATGGGGGAGGGCGGCTGTGGGTTGGGGACCTGGTGGAGAGGTAACCTGGAAGTGGGATATCATGGGATGGGGGCTTGTTGGAGGGGATAACCGGGAAGTGGAATATCATTTGAAATGTAAAGGAATGGAATGATTTTTAAAAAAAGAAGAAGAAATGCAAAATGCAAGCAAATAAGCAAAGCAATCCAAACAAACAAAAACCCCCACCACATTGAAATGGCATAAATCTGTGCTACTGCTTTGAGAAGGCAGACTGCAGCCACATGTAAAGGAGAGAAGATTTAGACAAAAAAGCAAAAGCCAAAATGTTTAAGTAAGCATTCTTAGAAAACAGGTGGGAAAAGTGGTCGTGACCCCAGGAAAGCAGTCAGAAGGAAAGCGCTGCAGCCTCTGCAGTGGGAATTCTAGAAAGGAACTGTATCTTACAACCTGAAAGGGATAATTAATCCACCTATCTCTTTAGTAGCCCTTAAAGTGGGTCTTAAAGTGGGTCTTAAAGTAGGCCTTAAAGAAACATACCTGTCTCAGGGGTGTTTCTTTGACCTGTGCAACTCGATTAACCCTTTAAGGGAGGAGTCAACACTATGCCTCCATCTAGGGCAGAATTCTTCTTTAATGTAAGAGTTGGAGGCTGACCTAATCCTAAAGGCTTTTGCTTTCTCTTCGGGGTTAACGGAAAACAGGTCACAATACAAAGAATTAACAGGAAGCACCATTGGAAGAAAAAGCACAAGGGGATGAAAAGTAATCAAATCGTTTTCTCCTTGATCAAAAAGTTTAAAAGGGTTACGCTAATGTTGAAAAACAGCTGTAAAATAAAAATTAGTTCCATCACGGGTGCCCAGTGAATCCTGATTTGGTAGATTGCAAATTTCTTGTTTTGAAATTAGTATTCGGATTCAATAAAGAACGTTTATTGACCAGATATTACTGGGATGAGCAATTAATAATCTTCCCTCTGTAAAACCTTGTTTGTGAAAGTCCTGTTCTTCCCAGGTTAAGTGAACCTCGTTGTTGTCTTCGGTACCATGATGCATTCCCTAACTTAAAAACAAATTATTCTAGTGTTTGTTTTGTGTTTTGCTGTTGTTTTGTTTGTTAGTTTTGTTTTGTTTCTGGGACAAATATGCTGCAACAAAAAAAGCAAAATAAGGAAGGGAACAGTTTACTTGGCTTACAATGCTAAGTTACAGTGTACCATTTTTGGTTGGCAAGGCAGGAAATCAAACAGCTAATCAGCTCCTTGCTTGCTTTGTGTGATATCAGTAGCTTTCTCCTCTCCTCTCCTGTTCAGAAAGCCCTGCCTAGTGACTCATGACACTACAAATAGGTGGGGTCTTTTGACTTCACTAAAGACAACCCCCAAAGACATTGCAGCCTGCCCTAGATTCCTTATTAAGATGTCTATGGTGGGTGACTCTAGATTGTTAAAATTCCCCACCATAGTGTTGCATTTAAAAATAAATGACCCAGGGGTTGGGGATTTAGCTCAGTGGTAGAGCGCTTGCCTAGGAAGCGCAAGGCCCTGGGTTCGGTCCCCAGCTCCGAAAAAAAAAGAAAAAAAAAAAAATAAATGACCCATGTCTCCCACACACTTTTCATATACTACCTCAACTGTCATTTCATTTAATGGGCAAGAAATATTTCTGTTTATAGTCTCAGGTAGAGGTACAAATGTATGGTTTTCTTTGTATGTGTATATATCTTTCAATACATAGCCAATAAACACAAAAAGATAAGTATATGAGTTGATACAACTGTATGTAAAAATTGTCCTGGAAAAGTATTTTATGTAAAAGTAAATGGTAGCTATATCTAGAGAGAGAAGTTGTCCAGTTTGGAATGAGTTTAATTACAGACCAAAAGAGAGAATGCCAGGTGGAAATTCAGGTGCTTGGGCAATTTTCCAGGGAAACCTCACCTGGATTGCCATATGTTGCCATGTAGCCAGTAAATCTGCACTGAGAAAAATAAATGTCCATATAAAAATCACAAAGTTTTACTTTCTAGGTTGTGGAGTCACTGTGATACTAATTAATTTATGGTTATTAGGAACAGAGACAACTATTTATAAACATGCAGAAGTGTTTGATTACACAAATGCTGACCCTGATATTATTTATAAATAGCATTTAAATCATTAGTAAGAATGAGGAGGTGTCTTGACGGACTCAAGGGAATTTTCTTGTAAATTATGACCCATTAACAGGTAGCCTACAGGGCTGGATTGACCCAGTTATTCTACCTTCTTATACAGAAGTAGAGTGTGTGTGTAGGACAGAGAGAGATAGAAACAGAGACAGCAGAGACAGAGAGTCAAAGACAAAGCAAAGTTTACTTCTTTAAAAATAACAAGCAAACTATATTTCTTGTATAAATAAGTGACATAATGTCTCCCTCAAACTTATGGAGTTCTGTTCAAACAAACTTCTTAACACAGTACATTTTATGCTAGACAAACCTTGGCTCTGCGCCTGCTATCTTGAGTGTACAAGGGCACAAATTACCCAATAATGGAATAACAGTAGGGGATGGTGGATGTCAACTAAAATGAGAAGGAAATAAGCAAGATACAAGAGAAGGACCATAAACTTTGGATGGCAAGGTAGTTTTTGAAGACAAGGTACTCTTACACACACACACACACACACACACACAGAGAGAGAGAGAGAGAGAGAGAGAGAGAGAGAGAGAGAGAGAGAGAGAGAGAGGATTGATTTTGTGGTGGCCTAATTTCTTTCTTTTTTTTTTTTTGAATATCATTCATTTGCTGAATATTGTCTCCATGCAAAAAACTTCCATAGTAGGACAAGCAAATATAAAGAAATGAAAGGAAATTAAAGGTCTCCACATAAACTTGCATTTTATATGGCATTATATATTTTGCAGGGCATTTTCTTTATTTTTTAATTTATATTTTATTTGATATTTTTTATTTACATTTCAAATGTCATTCCCTTTCCTTGTTTCCTGTCTATAAGTCCCCTATTCCATCCCCCTCCCAATACTTCTTCCTACTACTTCTATATAAGGGTGTTCCCTGTCCCCAATCACCCCCCTTCCCGCCTCCCCACCCTGACATTTCCCTACACTGGGGGTGAGGTGGGTCCAGTCTTGGCAGGGCCAAGGACTTCTCCCATTAGTGTCCAACAAAACCATTCTCTGATACATATGCAGCTGGAGCCATGGGTCTGTTCATGAGTATGCTTTGGGTATCTGTTTAGTCCCTGGGAGATTTGGCTGGTTGATATTGTTATTTTTATGGGGTTGAAAGGCCTTTCAGCTCCTTGAAACCTTTCTCTAACTCTTCCAATGAGGACTCTGGTCTCAGTTCAATGGTTTGCTGTTAGTATTAGTTTCTGTATTTGTCACACTCTGGTTGAGCCAATCAAGAGAGCTCTTGTCAGCATGCACGTCTTGGCTTCATCAATATCTTCTAGGTTTGCTGGATATGTAGATATAGACATAGATATAGATATAGATTTAGATATAGATATAGATATATGTTGTTGTAAAAATATAAAAATAAAAAAGGTAACGGTGTCTTTTACCCCGCTTGGTCCGCACCACGGTGCCCCAAGATATCTGCTAGATATCTTGGCGGAAACACAGCCCAGCCACACACTTTCCTACACTCAAACCCTCACATAAAAGAACACACAACACAATAATCTTAGATACAATTGGTAAGATATAATTGCCCACATAAACATACAAAGCCCGGTATTATCCATCCCTTGAGAACATTAATAACAACCTGTATATACACAGAGCAGAATCTTAACATCACCTGCCCTCTTGTCCTGCCACGGCATCTCAGCCCCTCTCTCCCTCCTGTCTCTCCTTTTTCTCCTAGTCTTCTCCTCTTCCTTCAAACTTCTCTCCAGCCTTCAAACTTCTCTCCTGCCCATCCTACCTTCTCCTCCAATGACAGGCCTCCTTCTGTCCTGTACCTGCCTTTCACCTGTACTTTACAAATTCAATGGGGATGTGGTTCTGGTGAAGTCACCTGAGTTTTGAGTCCTTGACTAGGCAGCTGTCCTTGGGGCAGTGGAATTAGGATCAAGATACAGATAACTTCAGGGCAAACCACAACATTTCCCCCTTTTTGTCCAGTTAAAAAGCCTTTTCACTTACATACAAATTGAATACAATTATTATCATTCTACAATTTATAAAGCATATGATATACTGAACACCCAGTCCATCACTATAACAGTTAGACAGAACATTTAGTTGTTCCTTTCAGCTTAAGAAAGGCTTAAAATCTATATTATATCTTGGCTAGCTTGTATACTATCTGATAACTATCCAATAAAATATGTATTTTCAGAGTTAAACAGCCTGATAGGCTATAAGACTATAATCAGGCTTCAACACCGTCAGAAATCTGAGAATGACCAAATATCTATACACAAAGGAAGCCTAACACGGCTTCCAGAATTGAGAGGTTGTAGAGACAAATCTCCACTAGCACAGTCCCCTGTTAGCAACATGTGAGCGCAAGTCTTCAGCCTTCTGGTCCAAAATCAACTGACAGACTCTTGAAATGCAGATTTTGAAGGGCTGATCACCCTGTCTTGGCAGAGTTTATCAGTCAACTATTCTGCATAATTTGTCCTTTTCTGGACAGTATTAGTCTGCATTTGAAACAGGCAGTTTTGTGTAGTGGCTGCCTAGCCACAAAGTACTGCCTCACCTGGAGGTAGAGATGTTCACCTTCTTCATTAAATCCAACAAAGGGTAACTGTTAGGAGCAGATATGTCTCAACAAAAGATAAATAACTTTAAATCTCAAATTTTGTGGATTTCTGACATTTTTGAAAACCATCTACCTATAAAGACAATCTGTACTGTTGTCTTTATATCTTAATAATATCTTGAAAGCACTCTCACAAACTCAGAGCCATGACTTTGCTATTTGAACCTTAACTCACAGGTGATACCAACTCAGAAGTTTGTAATGACAACAATAGAAGGACTGGCCCTAAACCCTGTACTTTTAAATTTTTGACAAATAAATTCTATACCAAAACAATGATTTAAGCTTAGTTACCAAATGAGATTATGACTGTACAATTCAATCTAGCTAATTCCTCCCTGTTAAATTACAATCATTTCTAAATTTCTCATAAAAACAACTTTAGAATAACCACTTCCAGCCCCCCAAAGTCCAGGGAATTGGGGCAACGACTCCTCTATAACTTCTTCAAGCTGTACATGGGCGTTGAGATCTCCTTGGGGGTAAGGGGGTAGGAAGATTGAAGCAAATTCTGTAGCCGATGTGTCCTGACTGGACCCAGCTGAAAGTCCTTGAGACCAGGATTCTAAGTTGGAACACTCTGTAAATTACAACTCTCAAGACAAAAGTTTAGAATTGAGATATCTTTTTGTTTGATTCTCCTGAATAAATTTTTCAGGCAGTCTACCTCTATCAAATCTGATCAGTATGACTCTGTGAGGTTTTCTGAGCCTAATCCCACTTTTTAAAAACACAAAGACAAAATCTTTCTCCCAAAATACTGTGTTCCTTAGTCTGTAACCAGAAAAGCTTGTATCTTGCACTCTCTCCCAGAGTAATAATATAACCATAAAACTCAAAGTCACACCCATCATGAAGACTAAACAATTTTTTTTTTGCATTTGTCTTTTTTTTTTTTTTTTTTTTTTCGAGCTGGGGACCGAACCCCAGGGGCCTTCTTCCTAGCAAGCGCTCTACCACTGGGCTAAATCCCAACCTTAAACAATTTTTTAAAAAAGGAAGTAAGCTAAACAATGAGCCTGATAGGCTTTTGTACTCTATATCAGGAAATGAATCCAGAATTTCCGTGGAGCCCACATTAAGAGACTTCGAGCTTCCTGTTGTGGTAAATATCAAGAGTAACCACAAACCCTGGCTACCTGGCATCAACGAGCCATATGGCCTTCGGTGGGGTAATTCATAAAACAAACCAAATATCTTTTATCAATTCCAGTATCAATAAGCAACACATCAAACCAGGACTTTAGCCCAAAATATCTCAATCTGTCAAACTCTCTACCCAGAGCCACAGATTTTTATTTAACCTTAATAACTTCTACAATATATGCCTGTATTCACTCTCCCTGGTGTTACAGACATTTATCACAACTCTCTACTTGGAGTTAGTGACCAATTTTTCCCTATCTAAGTTCTGAACCATAGGTGAAAATCTCCACGTGATTCGGGTAATCTCTTTACTCTCCTTAAAACAAACAAACTTAAACACCTTCTATCAATTCTAATACCAATAAACAACTTAAAACTCAGGAATTTAACCCAAAATATATCCATCTGTTAAGCTCTCTACCGGAGCCACAGATTTTTCTTTAACCTTGGAGAAGAAGGAAGGATGGGCAGAAGAGAAGTTTGAAGGAGGAGGACAAGACTAGGAGAGAGAGGAAGAGACAGGACAGACAGAGGAGAGAGGAGAGGGTAAGAAGCCATGGCAGGTGATGTTAAGATTCTGCTCTTTGTATTTAAAGGTTGTTAGCAATGTTCTTAAGGGATGGATGGTTCCAGGCTTTGTATGTTTAAGTGGGCAATTATATCTTATCAATTGGGTCAAAGATGTGTGTTCTTTTATGTGAGGGTCTGAGTGTAGGAAAGCGTGTGGCTGAGATGTGTTTCCGCCAATATATCTAGCAGTTATGTTGGGACATTACGGTGCCAGAGCTAGCAGGGTAAAAGATAACTTTACTTTTTTATTTTTATATTTTTCAACAACAGATATAGACAGACATAGGTAGGTAGGTAGATAGATAGATAGATAGATAGATAGATAGATAGATAGATAGATAGATAGATAGAGATACAGATAGAGATACAGATAGAGCTACAGATACAGATACAGATACAGATACAGATACAGATACAGATACAGATACAGATACAGATACAGATACAGATACAGATACAGATACAGATACAGATACGGATATATGTTGGCTTTATCCCCAGGTGGAGCAGGCTATTAATGGACATTCCTTCAATCTCTGCTCCCAACTTTGTCTCCATATCTCCTTCTATAAATATTTTTGTTCCCCCAAATAAGGAGGACTGAAGCATCCTCACTTTGGTCATCCTTCTTCTTGAGTTTCATGGTCTGTGGATTGTATCTTGGGTAATTCTAGCTTTTGCGCTAATACCAATTTATCAGTGAGTGCATACCATGTGTGCTTTTCTGTGATTGGGTTACCTCTCACTCAGGATGATATTTTCTAGTTCCATCCATTTGCCTATGAAGTCCATGAAGTCATTGTTTTTGATAGCTGAGTAGTACTCCACTGTGTAGATGTACCACATTTTTTTGAATCCATTCCTCTGTTGAAGGGCATCTGGGTTCTTTCCAGCTTCTGGCTATTATAAATAAGGCTGCTGTTAACATAATGGAGCATGTGTCTTTGTTGTGTGTTGGAGCATCATTTGGGTACATGCCCAGGAGTGGTATAGCTGGGTCCTCAGGTAGTAAAATGTCCAATTTTCTGAGGAACATCCAGACTGATTTCCAGAGTGGTTGTACCCGCTTACAATCCCACCAACAATGGAGGAGTGTTCCTCTTTCTCCATATCCTCCCCAGCATCTGCTGTCACCTAAGTTTTGATCTTAGCCATTCTTACTGGTGTGAGGTGGAATCTCAGGTTTGTTTTGATTTGCATTTCCCTGTTGACTAAGGATGTGAGCATTTCTTTAGGTACTTCTCAGCCATTCAATATTTCTCAGCTGAGAATTCTTTGTTTAGCCTGGTACCCCATTTTTAATAGGATAATTTGACTCTCTGGAGTCTAACTCCCTTGAGTTTTTCTAGTAATTTGTATATTAGCTCTCTATCAGGTGTAGGACTGGTAAAGATCTTTTCCAATCTGTTGGTTGCCATTTTGTCCTAAGAACAGTGTCCTTTGCCTTATAGAAGCTTTTCAATTTTATGAGTTTCCATTTGTCAAATTTTTATCTTAGAGCATAAGCCATTGATGTTCTGTTCAGGAAATTTTCCCCTGTGCCCATGTGTTCAAGGCTTTGCCTACTTTCTTTTCTATTAGTTTCAGTGCATCTGGTTTTAAGTAGAGGTCCTTGATTCACTTGAACTTGAACTTTGTACAAGGAAATAATTATGTATTGATGTACATTCTTTTACGTGCTGACTGCCAGTTGAACCAAGAACCCTTTCTAAACATGTCAACTTCCCCTGTATCTACTTCTGTTGGATGGTGGGCTATTAGGGTGCTTAAAGCAGTTAACAATCATCATCAAAACAGATATCACAAAATTAAAATTACATAAATCTGCAGAGACTTAATGTGCCAGGGTTGGAGTATACTCAGAGTAGGCCTCCAATCTCTCAGAGAAGGGGAGAGAGAAGGGGGAGAGCATGTGTGAGGTGGGATCTGGGAGAGGGCATCAATCCAGACATAAAGAGAATGAATGAACAAATTAATGGGAAAAAGCAAAAATCCCCCAAACAGGTAAATAAACAAAAAACTGTATTTTACCAACAACAGAATTAACAGAAATCTTACAAAGTCATAGAAACTTAACGACTCTCTACTAAAAAAAAAAAAAAAAGTGTCAAGGCAAAATGAAAAAAAAAAAGACATCTTAGAATTTGATGAAAATGAATAGACACTATAAACAAACTTACTAGAGACAGTGAAAGCAATGTTAAGAGGAATATTCATTGAACTACGTAGGTACATAAAGAAATCTTAAGCTAGAATTTAACAGCACACCTGAAAGCTCTAGGACAAAAAGATATAAGCATAGCAAAGAGGATGGCAAGAAATCGTCAAACTAAGTGCTGAAATCTGTAAAATAGAAACAAAGAGAAGAACACTAAAGAATCAATGAAAGGAAGAGTTGGTTTTGGGGAAAATCAACAAGATAAATAAATAAACCCCTTTCTAAACTAACTAAAAGACACAGCAAGAATATCTAAATTATAAAATTAGAAATGAAGTGGATAACATCACAATAGACACCAAGAAAATACAATGAGAAATAAGGACATAATTTACAACCCCTATCAAATTAGAAAACCTGAAATAAATTGATAACATTCTTGATAGGTATCACTTACCAGAGTTATATCAAAATAAAATAAACAATGTAAATTGACCTATAATTACTAGTAAAATAGAACCTGTCATTTATTAAAAGTTTCAAAGAAAGTTCAGGGCCAGAAGAATTAACACAGAATTCTGGAACACTTTCAAAGAAGAGTTAACACCAATACTCCTCAAAGTATTCCACAAAATAGAAACAGAAGGAACATTGCCAAATTTATTTAATGAGGCAGCAGCAACTCTGACTCCCAAACCACATTAAGAGTGTACAAAAAAAAAAAAGAATTCCAGACAAATTTCCTTTATAAACTTAGATGCAAATATATTCCATAAAGTGTTTGCAAACTGCATCCAAGAATACATCAAAAGCATCATCCACTATGATCAAGTAGATTTCATCCCAGAAAAACAGAGATGGTTTAAAATATGACAATCAGTGAATACAATCCACCATACAAATAAATTTAAAAAATGATCATGTCATTAAAAGCTGAAATGGCATTTTCCAAATTCCAACACCCATATCTTTTAAAAAACATAGTGAGGAAGATTTCAGAAGGTCGAAAGAACTCCCATGCTCATGAATCTGTTGTACTAACATAGTAAAAATAACCATCCTACCAAAACCAATCTGCAGATTCAATGCAATCCCCATAAAAATTTCATCACAGTTCTTCACAGACCTTGAAAGGACAATTCTCAACTTTATATGGAAGAACAAATACACAAGATACCTAAAACAATCTCAAACAATAAAAGAACTTCTGGATATATCGCCATTCCTGATTTCAAGATGTACTACAGAGTAATCAAAAGGCTCATGAGATTCACATTAAAAACAGACAATATGGTCAATGAAATTGAATTGAATACCCAGACATAAATCTGCATACCTATTGTCATCTGATTTCTTAAAAAGACTCCAGAAATATATACTGAATAAAAGACATTGTCTTCGAATTTTTTTCTTGTAAAATTGAATTTCTGCATATAGAAGAGTACAAATAGGTCTATATTTATCACCCCCGCACAAAAGTCGCCCAAACTGGATCAAAGACTTCAACATAAATCAGATCAACTGAATCTGATAGAAGAGATAGTAAGATATATCCTTGAATGCCTTGGCACAGGAGATAACTTTCTGAGCAGAACACTTTTATTTTAGGCACTAACGTCAACAGTTAATAAATGGGACCTCCTTAGGCTGAAAAGCTTCTTTAAAAGGCAAAAGAAACCATCAGTTTGACAAAGGGCAGCCTACAGAATGGAAAAGCTTTTACCAACTTCACATCTAATAGAGACTAATATGAAAATATAAAGTACTCAAAATCTAGATATCAAAACCAAGAAATCAAATTTAAATGAAATACAGATATAAACAGCCTCACAATAAACTGTACTGAATATTCTAACAATTCGTTGAATCACAAGTGGCTGAAAATGACTAAAACGACTGTTTAACAATCTTAGCTATCTTGGATATGCAAATCACAACTAGCTTGAAATTCCATCTTATGCCTGTCAGAATGGCTAACATCAGTAATACATGTGACAAGTCCTACCAAAAAGGATTTAGAGCAAAGGCAACGCCTGTCAATTGTTAGTGGAAGTCCAAATTTTTAGTCATTCTGAAAATCATTATGGTTGCTCCTCAGAAAATAGGGACTCTATTTACCTCAAGACAAGGATCTATCACTCTTGGGTATATAGTCAAAGGATGCTCCATAGTACTATGAGTACACTTCTTCAAACATTTTCATTGCTGCTTTATTCATAATAGCCAAAAATTTGAAACAACCTAGATGAACCTCAACAGAAGAACAGATAAAGAAAATGTGGTACAATTACATAATGGACTATTATTCAGCAGTTTACAAAGATGATGTGGACTTTGCAGGAAAATGGATAGTAATAGAAAAAAATCAGCCTGAATGAGTTACAACAGACCCAGAAAGACAAATATGGTATGTATTCACTTATATGTGGATATTAATCATTAAGTTTATGATAATCAATCTAAAATCTATAGACCAAGAAAGGTTATTTAAAGAGGAGAGCTCTTGGGGTGTGGCCAAGGTGGGTACATGGGTTTCCCTGGCAGGGAGACATAGTGTAGATTTTATACTTTGTCTAGAGGCAGGAAGGAGGAGAAGTTGGGAAGAACTGATGGTAGGGATCAGGTCAGGAGGAAATAAGAAAGAGCTAGAAAATTGGGGCATGGCTGGAATTGAGTGACATTTTGGGAGCTATGTGGGAATCCAGTGCAGTGAAATCTTCCTGGAATGTATGAGGGCAATTCTAATGAGGACTCCAACCAATGGGGATAAGGAACTGGAACTGGGCATATTTTATAGCCAAGCAAGTTTCCCAGTGTTGGTCCTTGGCTGCAATCAATTGCATCGTTTGCTAGTGGGATCATGTAGAGATCCCCAAACACTCCAGACTGATGCTAAGACAGAGTTACTATCCATAAACTGACAGAGTCCTCATGAAGAGGACAACATCCAGACAGCCTATAGAGCATGGGGTGTTCAAGCTGGTGTCTGCATGTAGCCTTCAGCCCTGCATTCTAATTTCTTGGGTGTGGGAAAGTAATCTGCAAGATACTGAAGGAGAAAACTGGAAACCAACCCAGCCACAAAACATTCAACCTAAAACTTTTCCTTCCTGCAAAGTATGCTGGGGGGGGGGTTAGGATTATAGAATTTGGGGAAGGAGCCTACTAATGTTTGATTTAGTTGGGGTTCACTCCATGAGAGGGAGTTGATACCCGTTGCTGCTTCAATGACCAGGAACCAGAGACCTGATAGTCCAGGTATGACTGACAATGAATAAAACAAACAAATTAATAAATAATAAGCAAATAAGTAGATAGATATCAATGCAATGATACACAATGATATTCTGCTACACTCAGAATGCTACCTATTCCAATCATCCTCAGAAAGACTTTCTCCTACAGAACATGAAAAGTAATTGAGAGACCCACAGACAGACATTAGGCAGAGAGTCTAAACTGGAGATCTCCATCAGGGTCCTTTTCAGAGATCAGGAGATGGGGAGGAAAGATGGTCGAAATCAGAGGGGAAGGAGGCCACCATGAGAACAAAGCCCACTTTATCAACTGAGCAGAAATCCTGTGGGCTCACAAAGATGGAAGTGCAAAGCACGAGACCTGGCGTGGGTCTACACAGGTCCTCTGCATACATGTTGTGGCTGTAAGCTTGATGTTTTTATGGGACCCTTTCCAAGCATTTGTCTCTGACTCTTTCATCTGTTCTTGGGACTCTTTTCTTCCTGTTGGGTACACATGTCCAGCCTTGGTGTGAGTGTTTCTTGTCTTGTTTTTATTCTACTTTGTTTTTCCATGTTTGATTGTTGCCTCTTGGGGAACTGTTCTTTTCTAAAGGGATCCAGAGGGGAAGTGAATCTGGAGATGAGACAAGGTCAGAGGTGGTTGGGAGATATGGAGGGATGGAACACTGTTGTTGGCATGTATTGTATGAGAGAAGGAACTATTTTCAATTGAAAATAAAAAAATATATTATTTTCAAGCAAAAATATAAAACAAATATTTGATGTGTAAATCATAAAACCAAAGTAGGAAGACAGTGAGGGCTGATACAAATATGCATTTCACATTAAGAATTTCTAAGACATTAGAACAGGAGAGGGCAATGTAAAAACATAGCTTTCTGTATGCGTAGAAGGTATTTCAACTCTTAGCTGAATACATAAAGTGATTTCCTTTAGATGTTACAAATAAAGGAAACCTAACAAGCTGGGTGACCATGAATTACAGGAAGCTGGGCGACTTCTAAATTCACCCTTACTTATAATTGGTGTTTTGAAATTAAAATGATATTTTGCAATAAACAAACAGTAAGTAATTCTTTAATGCAAACACATTCATAAAAACATTATTGTAATTTTGGAACGTCCCTAAAATATTCGTGTCTGGAAAATTAATGCATGTTAAAAATGCAATTCATTTATTCTCAAAGTCAAAAGTCAAATCGTTTTAATCCCACATCTATCTAAAAAATAAATTTTACTTCTCAGGATCATAAAGAATAAAATATTAAAGTATGAGAATGATGTTATTAAAATGGTTTAAAATCAGCTATAAGGGTAAAATTAAATAAAATTACTTAATCATGTATATAAAAATAACCTACAATCAATTTATATGACTTGAATAATTATTTAGAATTATTATAGTACAGGCAGCTGTTCACATTTGCTAATTAACTTTGACCATAAGTATTTATTCAGTAATCACCACAAAATAAGCAAACAGAAGTACATTTATGTGTGTGTATGTCTGTATGTATGTGTATAAGTGTGTGTGTTTGTATGAGCATGAATGATTCTATCTGCTGTAATTGAAATGAATAACACACTTTGAAGACAAAAATAAAAGATTGTCTATTCACAACCAATCCAAAAACACACGCACTCTTTCATGATTGGGGAATGTTATCACTCATAAGTATTCTCCATTAGAAATAGCATTGAAAACTGAAGTGCTCCTATCACTGTAAAAGTAGAGCTTGCATGAGGGAGTATGAATGGGAATGCGGAGATAAAGAGCAGAAATACATGAATGATTGCTATGTAGCATCACAGAATTCAGAATGGAGCCTTCTTTAAGATCCTTCCGTGGATAGTGTACTTACAGACAGGAGCCTAGCATGGCTGCCCTCTGAGAGTCTCAACAAGCAGCTGGCTGAGACAGATGCAGATGTGTACACCGAACCAATGGACTGAAGTCAGGGACCCCTGTGGTTGATTTAGGGAGAGGCTGGAAAAAACTGAGGAGGCAGGCAACCCTGAAGGAAGACCAGCAGTATCAGCTGACCCAGACACATGAGATCTCTAACACACTGAGACACCGGGCAGCACGTACCAGCTAATGTAAGGCCCCTGACGTACACAACAGATGACTGCCTGGTCTGGCCTCAGGGAGAGAAGATGCACCTAACCCTTGAGAGACTTGAGGTTTGAGGGAGTGGGGAGGCCTGGCAGGTTGTGTGAGTGTGTATGGGGCAGTGGGGATAATCCTCTTGGAGACTGGGGAGGAGAAATAGGATGAGGAACTGTCAGAGGGAAAAACAGGAAGGGGGTAATGTCTGGACTGTAAAAAAAAAAAACTATTTAGTTTTTAAAGATAGTAAAGATAATGTCCCTCAGTAGTTTGCTGAATGAATTCTTCTTTGTACTTCTTCCTCGTAAGACTTTTGAAACATATATTAATGAGAAATTCAGGGCACAAACCACACAATGATGGAGAGATTTGCTTTCCGAAATTTATCTTGCTGCAAATTAAGCTTAAACTTAAACACCCATCACTTTTAGGGAATTCATCCAAGGGCTTAACATATCCTGAGTATTTCTCAGGAATCTTGAGTAATAAGTGGAATTATATAGATGAAAAAGAATACTCTATCTTCCATGTGACTTTCATCTTGAAGGTAGAAAAAGACAAGGATTTTATGTTGAAACTGAAGTCAGTACCACCTGAACACATTACTGACTTCTTAAGGGTTTCCATTTGGGCAAAAGGATTCTCATAGGCGAAACACATGTGTAGAATTATAATAGTTGCCAATACATCTTTGCTAGTTTCATGCACATACTAAACAAAAACATTTAGTGAGCAGCAGACTCTTTAACCTGAAGAATTAAATATACTTTTCAGGAGTCACCATATTGTCATCAAATTTTGCACTGTATACTTTATTGTTCTAAATTATTGCTTAACGACTCTTATTCAATGTTGAACACCACACAGGTAAAGTTCTGCCTAAAGATAGATGACAAACCTTATTGCATGTGGATTTTGTCTCTAGTCGCATTACTGATATTTTTCCTAGTACTTAAGAGGGGAAGAGTTCACCTGGAAATCTAGTTATAAGGAAATTGAGCATGTTACATTTGTTTTATTTAAATAGTCTATAAATGAGTGGTTTAAAATTATTTTATGCCTACTATAATTACAGTTGAGTTTGTAGGCTACTGCACATCCTTTGTTTTGTTGAAGGAATTTGAAGAATTTCTAGATATATCTGATGCATCTAAGATAAGCAAAGATGGCTTCACTAATTGAAGTCGACCTATAATTAGCAGAGAGTTTGAAGCAGTAATAAAACATTTCCTGGGAACTAACCCAGTACATGTCCAGAGGGATGGATATTCCAACTCTACCATAGCTTAAGTTTAGAAATACAACTAGTACTACCCAAATTACTCTGAATGAAGAAATGCCTTCGAACATCGCTAAAGCCAATATTACTCTACTGCTAAAGTCAGATAAAGGCTCAACAACAAAGAGAAATATAGACCAATATCCCTGATGAGCCTCAATGGAAAAATATCAAGAAAATCCTTAAAACCAATTGTAGGTTCACACCAAAAATTTCACTCACCTTGATAAAATTGGCTACATTGCAGAGATTTGGATCTGGCTCAATAGGTGAAAATAAATAAATTTAATAATCCTATAAATGGACTCAAAGCAAAGCAAAAACTTGAAAATGAGAACACACAAAAACCTAATTACATATTTTAGAATGTTTAAGGGATCGGAATAGAAAATTCTCAAAAGAATAAAGAATAACAATTTGAGAGTTCTTCCTCCTCAAGATGGTAGGGCTGTCATCCATAAGGCCAATAACCCACGCTGACGAGAAGGTGGGGAAAGAAGAAGCCATATTCACCACTGAAGGAAACCCTATCCGCTTCTGATAGAAACGCCAACTGGTGGAAGTATAGCCACTGTGGAAATTATTCAAAACCTACTCCGTGAAGATTCCTCAGAAACCTAGAAATAAACCTTCCATGCAATGCAGCTCTTCCATCCCGGGCACATACCCGAAGGACTTTTGTCCTGATACAGAAACGCATGCTCACCCATGCTCATTACCAAAACTAGGGAAAGTAGTCACTGTAGAAGTTGTGACCCGATGGCTGCATAGTGAAAATATGGTCCATATTCATGAAAGAAATATGTTTGGGTGTAAAGAAAAATAAAATTACGAGAATTACAAATAAATAAATGGAACAGAAAAGTAATTATAGTGAATTAGGTAATCTTGACATATGCTACGTATTCTCTGTTATGTTTGTATCCTTGCCTGGAGCTCTGATTTTGTGTGTACAAATAGGAATACTTGTAGAAAACCATAATATGGCAAACAGATCTTTGGGATTGGGAATACTTAAGGGATTGAGTTACTGGAAATTTGGAGACATAAAAATAAAGAGAGGGAATATGGAGATGGTAATTTTTAGCAGAGAATGATGGAACATTAATGCAAACGAGGGAATATTTTGTACTTTGAATTGCTTACTCCCTGGTCTAACAAGCTTCTGTATAGGAGGGGATATTTCAACTACTGTTAGAGCATCCTGCGTGTTAGGAGCTTCCCTAGAAGATGAATAATTTTATCTCAGAGGACATTGCTATGCACAAGACTTGGGCTGGGAGAAGAGCACAGGAAGAATTAATCAGGACAAAGAGTTCTGAAAAGCCACACTGAAACCTACAACCTTTGGCCTAGTTAAGAAAATGCGATTTAGGTTTTGTAAAAGAAGGGTTTAGTGAAGATGCCCTCGATGGCCGCTAAAGGCTACTTCTAGAAGCCACAGGTTATTACACAAAAAACCCAGTGCCAGGGTGTGATACTTCTGTAGGTGTTGTTGGTCAGAGAGACCCTAGAGGGCCCCAAAACAGTATAAGATCTTCTCATTTCTCCGGGTGGCTCACTGTGCAATACAACTGTCTTTCTGAAAATATCCTGTACCTTGATGCGTGATGCAGATGCATGAACAAGCTGGAACAGATAGGGAGGTTTCCTGCCTCCAAATTACTTCCTAATCCCAGAAAATCTATCAATGTTATGGGGTGAGAAAATGTATAAATGATGGTATCCAGCTTTGAATTTTATTATTTATAGGCAAGATAAACCTTCAGTACAACAGTGACACTACTGTTATTGTGGTAGCCCAATTCCCTATGACTAGATTTATGATTCACTCCACACATGGACTCCATGTATGGTACTATTAACCTGGTCAAAAACTCCATAACAAAGAAGATGGTGACCTCTAGGAGGTGAATGGATCCAAGCACAACAATCTTGTTAAATGGACACAGCACCGTGCTACCTTTCACTTTTTATGCTTACATTCATAGACAAATGTTACCTATGCCATTAGTAAAAGGAGCTTCTTTTTCCAGGGAATGGTGGTGGCCTATGGTTTGATAGATGATAGATGGCTGTGAAATATCATGTTCTGAGAAAGACACAGCCATGTATTTTCAGAATTTAAGAATATTTACACTAGGTTGACACAAAAATGGGTCTGTTAACAGACAGACATGAGTAGCTGAGAGGCTCACAGGACCCTACAACTTTCTGCTGACCTATTCTCTAATAGATTCATTGATCTTAGCTGCTTACCTATTAATGACCTCACCAGAGTATAGTGGGTAATACCAATTCATTCAGTCACAAAACTAGCCTTGCTTAAACTAATGAATCACAAAACAAAAAGTTACTAATTTGGGAAAGGTACTGGAATGGATGGGGAGTTTTGATACTCATGGAAAGAATGGAGAACACAGTGTTGGATGGGAAGAGAATAGATTAGAAAGCATGACACACATGTTTGAAATTATAAAATAGCAAAGCTAATCTCTTTTTAATGACCTGAAAAGAGAGATAAACAAGTAAATGTCTTTGCTGCCAATCCTGAACACTTGTATTTAATCCTTAGAACAGGTACAGAAGAAGCAAACTGACTTTTGACAGAGAGTAATGCAATGACAGAAGAATGTCACAAAGACACACACACACATACACACACACAAATTATATTTTAAAAGTCAGATAAGTGTTGATGTAAGTACCATTTTTCATAATCTCCCTGTCTGGTATTTTTTCCAATTTGCAACTTTTTCAATTTTGTATATAATTTATAATTTATGACTGATCTTAAATCATTTTCTTTTCAGTTTTATATTTCTTTCCTGGGTGTCCTATGCCCTTCAAGATTAGGATTTATAGACTTAACATTGTCCTTTAGGGACCCAAGAATAGGAAAAGAGAAATGGAACCCTGAACTTTGATTTCTTTCTATTTTTTCCTTTTTTTTCTTGGATATTTTTTGTTGACATATCAAATGTTATTCCCTTCCTGGTTTCCTGTCCATAACCTCCCTATTCCATTCCTCTCCCCTTCTTCTATAAGGGTGTTCCTCCTCCCCAACTCCCCACCTTCCTGCCTTCCCGCCCAAAACTTTGATTTCATTAGTACATTAACATGTTGTATTAGAAAAGTTAATTTGTTTTCCTGAGCTTCATTATCCCTTAGTATTTAGAGCAAATAATCATTGTTTTTATCTTTTTCCATATGTGATTCAATGAACAAAACTATGAATATGATGAAACAATGTTTATAAAAAATGTTATATTTCTTTTCTTTTTCAATATTTCCCTTCAGTGGAAACATGAAAAAACTTCAATTGAATTTATCTCCACATCTTCTGAAACTCAACTGAAATTTATTCTGCAGGTGAAGAACATTAGAACTGTTACTTTCCAGGAAAAACTATAAATGATGGAACTAATGTCTTTGTGTCACTGTTGGCAGATGCTTTTATGGAGATCAGAGTAGCTCTGCACTCTATATCCGTAAAGAGAAGGGAAAAAATCAAACAACATAAATTCAAATAGAAATTGCATCATTTCGTTAGAAAGCACTTTCACTGAATACTTGTTAGTCATAATAAATAGTCTCTTTTGGATGACCTGATTATTTATTTAAGCCTTTAGTAACATTACATTAAAAGAACTCCCACCAAACGCCCCACTCAACTTGGCTGTTATGATTCAAATTACCAGACAAAACAATTTTAAATGAAAGCTCTACAATGAGCTGTACCAGTGACACTTGAATCTGACCAGATTTTTTAAGGCTGAAATGAGACCTTGTTCCAAGCTCATCTTCTCAAAAGTTCAACACACACACACACACACACACACACACACACACACACACACACACATACACACTGATACAAATACACAGTCACAGACACAAACACATGTAGTGCATGTGTTGAACACTTACAGCATATCTACCCACTTTAGATAGCTAAGTTGACAATCTCTTCTCACCAGTGTTATGCCTGGGTCAATATGGTGTTGACATTGTTCATGAAATTTTGAGGGAAAAGACCCAAGCTTCATGGAACAGAGATAACTTTGTTTCTGTAGTCATGCCATTGAAAAAGGAGAATCATTGGACTGAGCCCGAGGAACCCAATGGAAAAATTAGGGAAGACTGAAGGAGCTAAAGGGTTTAGTAACCCCATAGGAAGAGCAACAATATCAACCAACCAGATCCCTCAGAGCTCCCAGGGACTAAACCACCAACCAAAGAGTATATTTGGAGTGACCCATGGTTCCAGCTGCATATGTAGCAAAGGATGGTCTTGTGGGACCTCAGTGGGGGACAGGCCTTTGGTCCTATGAAGGCTGGATGCCCCAGTGTAGTGGAATGCCAGGGGAGGCAGAAGTGAGTGGATTAGGGAGCACCCTCATAAAAGCAGGGGCGGGTAGTTGGATGGTTTAAGGGGTTTCCAGAGGGAAAACTGGGAAACAGAATAACATTTGAAATGTAAATAAAATACTTAATTTTAAAAAGAAAAAAGAGAAATCAATTATAGACATGTTTACTGTAATATTCACATAGCTACTAATACTTACTAGTAAGCAGAGAGGTGCAAAGGGTCACTGGACCTTCCCCTAAAGTTTGGGTCATCGCTTCTTTTTGCTTTCTGGCTGTAATGATCTCAGGAGATGTTTACAGTATAGTGTACTCAAGGAGAAACTCCGTGATGTTTTGAGTTTCCTATGCTCATTATAAGTTGTCCTTCTCTAATATTCAAGTAAACAAGTCCAGTTAACGAATGCATTGGCTCACTATGTTATATTGAGATGGCATCATTTCTTCCTTTGTTGTAAAATTTATCCTGGAGGAAGTTGCTGGCTTGTCACTTCTTACATTAGTAGAGTCTATTACAGTCGTCACTGTTTTCAGAGTTATTAGCATCAGAGTCTAGAGTTTGGTAATCCTAACAAACCATCATTGACCTCAGTAAGTAAATTAATGGGAAAAGTAATAGCAAAAGTCAAATAAGTGATTAATTCAATATGGTCACATAGGTAAGATGAGTAAAACAGTCCAGGGACACCAATTCCATCCTTTTGGTTCCAAAGAGTTTTATGCTTAAATCTAGGGTTAGTGGTATCATGTTCAGATGGAAGTGTGGCCCCAACCATTACCTTTTCTGTCTAGATTGTTCTTGCAAGGCAGTGTGACACATTGTCAGAACTGTGTAGAATTACTTATAGAGAGATGGATTCTACTTCTGGTGACACCACACTCCTATCATGAAATTTCTGGGTGGAATTCCAATTTCTTGAGGGCAATTGTTTCAATAATCTTTAGTCAAAGGGAGGGATACATGATGTGTCTCTTCAAATATCTTTTACTCTTGTCAGGACAGTTACTATCACAACAACTACTACTACTACCACTCCTACCACTCCTACTACTACTACTACCACTACCACCACCACCACCACCACCACCACCACTACTACTACTACCACTACTACTATTACTATTACTACTACTACCACTACCACCACCACTACTACTACTACTACCACTACTACTACCACCACTAACACTACCACCACCAGCATCACCATCACTATCACTATCACAATCCTCACTACTCCCAACGACCTCTGCTACTATCACTCCTACCGTTACTATCTGCATGTGCTAGAACTTTGCTCAGATAGACTAATTACTAGCACCTCTACTGCTTTAGTTTCTTCATTTAAGATTGTTTTGTAAACCTTTTTCTCTCCTCATACCAATCCCTACTTGTTGAGAGAAAGCCATGATTAAAGATTGTAATATTGAACACTGTTAAACAAACTTACCTCATTCTACTGTGGCCTAAGGACCAAATATTTTCAACAACTTGCCAATGCTCTGTGACTATGTATGATGCAATTTCTGCCATAAAGTAAAGATAACAGATACTGAGAAACAAACAAACTACAACAACAACAACAACAAAAACCGAATAAATGATAAATAAATAAATAAATAAATAAATAAATAAATATATAAATAAATAGTAGATAGTATCATACTATCTTCTTGTTGTTAAGTGATATGGGAGGGTGACAGATAAAATAAAAGGTAACTAGTAGTGTTAAAATAAAATTTTAAGGTGGGTATGAGACACAGTTCCGCATCCTGAATTTCAGAAAAAGCAAATTAAAACTCATCACGGAAATGGCAAAGCCTAGTGTAGTGGTACACATGTGTAATTCCAGCATCCAGAGGTGGAGGCAGCAGGCGTGCCAAAAATTCAAGTCTAGCCTGAGCTATATTGTGAACTTCAGGGCAACCTGCTGTTTGCTTTCAAACGAACAACAGTAGCAGCATTAACAAATCCTCAGTGTCAGATTTATGAAGTCCAAAATAATTTCCAGTATGGTACTGTGTTTCCAGGGTGATGGTCACTGTGACTTTGGAAAGGATTTATAGTTATGGAAACACTTTTACATATATACTTAAAGTAAAAATAGATGTAAGGGTTGATATACCAAACTTTGATTTTATCTTTAAGGAGTTCAAAATGCATATAAATCGTACTTAAATGTTTACCTAGGATCTCAGGTATGTTCTTTGTAGTTTATCATTATTTCTCTAAGTCTTATGAAGATAAAAGAATGCAGAATGCTGTGAAAGTATGTACTTATGGATCTGACATCACAACACCAGGAAGGTTCTATGCAAGCGTTCATTTATTCTTTTGCAAATAGCAAAACTTGAAATAAATTAACTGTACCTGCTTGATGATTGAAATTGATTGACAAACTTTTCAAAACTACAAATGAGGAAAACGGAAAGAAAGAAACAAGAAAGGAAGAAATAAACAAACAAGAAAGGAAAGAAAGAGATAGAAATAGATATATGATAGAGACAGACAGACAGATATAGGGAGATGGGAGGAGGAGGGAGGGAGGGAGAAGGGGAGAAAGGAAGGGAGGGCTAGGAAAGACCATGCCTACTTCCATGAACTTCCAGATTGAACCCTAATGTTGACCATTTATTTCAGTTATAAGGGTGTCCATGGTGGTCACCCCCACCATTGCTTCCAATAAGCCACTTCTGACATGATTGAAACCATGTTTTATGGAAGATCTATCTTCTGCAATAAAAGAACTCATTTACATTTCTTTCAGCTGTAAGAAATTTAATTTAGACATAAGTCAAAATAAACATACTTTTTAGAAACTTTCATAAGACATATGCCTACATTTATATTTTCATCTTTCTACTAATTTTCCTAAATATTAACATAAGATGGGATTATCGCAAAAGTTACTGGAACAAAAGACTCCCTTTAAGATCACTCCATATACTCCTTAATATAATAAAAAAGACCAAAGCAAAATGGCAAAGCGTTTGATTGCATGGACAAATATGTTCCTCCGACTCACTGTTATTATTCATAAAACAATTTCTTGGATGCAGATAATTGCTAGTTAAGGCCATTAATATTTATACCATTAAAATACAACTCTAAAAGCACAGCACGAATTGTTCATTTTAAATAGTAAATTTTGTACTGTTATCATGGTGCTTCCTATAAGTAGAGTGCTGTTGTGCAAGTTAATGCCATGACCCAATCTCGCTCTCGCTCTAGCTCTCGCTCTCGCTCTCGCTCTTACTCTGCTTTCCTGCCCCTCCCCACCATACACATGCTAGAGAGTCAGACGCCTGGATTTGTGATAATCTCTCATTGTTGTTGTCCTCTTTCCCTTCCTTCTGTTGTTTATTTATTCTAACCCTTCCAAAGAGTGAGACATTAGCAAGGTACATAAAATCACAGTATCTTTGTATAAAACTTTAGCATTGTCATAATGGGAAAGAATTAAAAGCAATTGAAAGAAAAATAACTTTTGTATTGTTTTTAACTAATGTTACTTGATTTTTTAATTTGAATCTCATCCATATCAACCCAGAGTAAAGTCATCTTTCTGATTTGTAAAACATATACATCTACTATATATTATTTTAGTTCATTTATTTATTTTTAATGTAAGGATTTTGGTGGGAAAAATCTGATATATGAGTTATGCATTACTTGGTCAGAGAAACGTAAGTGGAGATCAGTGTCTTAAGGCCTTATGCGCCTTAATTCTAAGTCACAGGTAGGGACACCTTTGGGCTTTTGCCCTTTTTAATATTTCCCTGGTGATTGAGGTTTTTGACATATGATATGCTTTTATTCTTATCTGTAACTTAGAGTATGTTCTTGAATGAACATACATATATGTGTGTGTGCACATATAGTAAATTGTAGCGAATATATCTAACATTCCCATTTTTAAAGTCGCTTCCCTGTGAATTTACTAATAAACATGGATTTCTCAGCCCATGGTTTAACCAAGTAAACTTAATTATATTCAAAAATTGTTTACTAAAAAGCATACATATTGAATGATACATTTCCTTAATAGGGTATACCTGTGGCAGATAAAATGTCTCTCTTACGTATATGAGGTTTTATAATCATATATTATTTTACGAAAGTATTTAGTTTCAGTCGGTCCAAGGTAAAATATTACTCATGGTTAATAATTTATGAATGAAATTGAGAAACCAACTCCTCCCTTATCAGTGGTATTTCCCCATATTTATTTGTAACCAAGGCATTGACTACAATACTGCGGCCAAGTATTTATAGTATTGGATACCTATAAGGCAGCATCTCCACATGGAAAGGTATACCCATGTTCCCTAGAGGAAGCTTTAAATGGTAGAATGCCAAAGCATTAGAATAGTACTCAATATGTACCAAAGACAGGCTGATTAATCTCAGACCACCTTTCTGAGGTGCAAAGCGTCGCAGTTTACGTTCTAAACCAGATCTTGAAATAGGAATTTATCCAAGGAACTGCCAGATACAAATGAGCAAATAGCATCATTACAGAGGATAAAACAAGTGACTTAGAAAACAAAAAAAACAAAAACTGCTACAGCATTTGTTTACTCTACTGGATGATTAATTCCATTCAAGAGAAGATGCTGGGCGTTGAAAGAGGGGGTGGCACCTGTTCTTGTTCACAAACACTCTGAAGTTTCTATTTATGGTGTGTGTGTGTGTGTGTGTGTTTGTGTGTGTTTGTGTGTTTGTGTGTGTGTGTATGTCTTTGCATATCATTCTATGTGTGTGCATATGTGTGTATGAATGTGTATGTTATATCCTAAAATAGAAATTTATTCAAAATGAGATCACACCAGAAAACAAAGCTAGTATATGAACAGGCATGAAAAGAATCAGAAATACGTGGGGACATAGGTCATTTTAAAGATCCTTCAAAAATAAGGATGTTTCGAGTATGCAAGGGAAGTGTATTGAGTGACACAAGCAAGCACTCTTTATTTTGCTTATTTTCAGAACGGAAATCCACAGATGGCTGCCAGAAACATTTCAGATCACAAAGTACAATTTCACTGCTAAGATTTTAGTCACTGAAAGATATGCAGTGACTTTAAGAGCAACATATTTAGTAAGCTAAATGATAGATGTACTAGATTAAAGACCAGACCTTGAAAAAGACATCATAAGTCATAAATATGTGCAGCTTCTAGCCATGTGTGTACCCCGAGTACTTCTGGAACATTAGAGAATGAGAGTCTCCCTTCTGGGATCTTTCAAGAACACATATAAAGTTCAGTGATACTTGAATTTACATACCATAAAACCGTGAGGGATTGTGAGTGTGGGGTTAGCTGACGTGTCCAGTATGGCTCTAACCATGATCTTACATCTAACAAACGGAGGAAGGGGTCCTGGAGGTCAGTCCCATCCACACCGGAAGATCTGCTCCAGGAACATAGCAAGGCTGGTGATAAATGAATGTTCCTGGGCATGACGAGAGCTGGCTGGAAGTTGGGGAAGATAGAGAGCAGAAGCAGTTCGGGCTTGTTTGTTTTCTTTTCTTCCTTTATTAATGATTTAATGATCGACGTGAGGAAAGTGGGTGGCAGTCCAATCTGCAGATGGTGTGACACAAGGATCAGTCTGAAAACATCTGAACCAGCCTCGCCAGAACCTGGGAGTTCAGTAAAATGCGATAATTAGAACACAGTACTGGTGAGATAGACCTGAGGGCATTTAGATGGGTTAAACTATTAAGCTGGAGAGGAAAATACCAGAGGATACAGAAGTGCCTGAGGCACCCTGAGTTCAAACAGAAACCACCGGACCCTATTAGTGTAAACTAGGATTCCATGTTCAAATATTTTAAAGTTGATGATTTTGTGACTTATTCTTACATATTGAAATATCCACTTAACTTTTCAAGGAGGGACACACACACACTCCACTCACACACACATAAATTATAATATATATATATATATATATATATATATATATATATATATATATATGCCACCAGCAAGGTTAGTAGGTGGAAGTTTTTAATACAAGAAAGCATGGCGTCCAAAATTTGAGCATCATTGACTCCAATTTTAAAGTAAGTGCTTTATGCTTTTTATTAACAAAACGCAGATTTTTTTTTTTTGACAATGGGCTCTGATTAGCTTAATTTAACAGTTTTCCTAGCCCAAAGCAAGCCCATTCATATGCTTGTTAATTTGTGTGGCCAAACTGGAGTGAATAATTTGTGGAAGAATGGCAGAATATTAATTGACTAAGTTGTCCTCCCAGGGGGCCCCAGGCACTTGGAAAAGTAGTTAAGAGTTGCCTAGATTTTGATAGCCTGAATTTTGTATCTAATTTGCTTTGCTGCCTAGTATATTTACCTAGCTTAAAATAAAATGGGAAAAATTCAATTAATTAATAAGGTTTGTGGCTATTGTAGAGGATAGGAAGGATGCCATCCCAAGTTATCATTCTGCGTATGAGGTACTTGAAGGTAAACAGAAAGCAGAGATCTTGGACCAGCTCTCACCCTGCCTCTTTCTGCTGGTAACAGAATGCTTAGTCTGTGGAAACTGCTTGAATCAGGCCATACAGAACGATAGACTATAGTTTAACCTTTTCTGGCATTCCAAAATAAATTAGCAAGCAAAGACTGATTGAAAAAAATGAACTTGTTTATGGTCTTGCCAAATATTAGTATTTCTATTTACATTTTAAATGTTATCTCATTTCATGGTTTCCCCCTCCAAAAGCCCGCTATCCTACCCCACCCCACCTTGGCTTCTATGAGGCTGCTCCCTCACCCACCCACATACTCCCCCCATCCCCCCCCACGCCCTGACATTCCCCTACACTGGGACATCGAGCCTTCACAGGACCAAGGGCCTCTCCTCCCATTGATGCCCAACAAGGCCGTCCTCTGCTACAGATGCGGATGGAGCCATAGATCCATTCCTGTGTTCTTTTGGAATGGTGGGTTTCCTCCCTGGAAACTCTGGGGTCAGGGTGGGAGTGTCTGGTTGCTTGATATTGTGTTCTTCTTCTGGGATTACAAACTCCTTCAGCTACTTCAGTCCTTTCTCTAACTCCTCTGTTGGGGATCCCGTTCTCAGTTCAATGGTTGGATGGGAGCATCTGCCTCTGTACTTGTAAAGCTCTGGCAGAGCCTCTCAGCAGACAGCTCTGTCAGGCTCCTGTCAGCATGCACTTCTTGGCATCCACGATGTTGTCTGGGTCTGGTGGCTGTATGTAGGATGCATCCCCATGTGTGGCAATCTCTGGATGGCCTTTCAGTCTCTGCTCCACACCTTGTCTCCTGTTCGATTAGTCCAATTACTTGTGTAGTAAACCTTGAACTCAAAAAATAAAGAGAAAAGTAAAAAGAGAGAGAGAGAGAGAGAGAGAGAGAGACTATGTGTGTGTTGTTCTTTTATCCCAAACCATCCCATAGGGCAGCATTAATTGAAAGCATAATCCAAACATGTATGTGCATAGAGTGATCAGATACATGCTAGATTCAGGCAGAAATATAAATTGGATCAAGAAAAACATGCAGCTACGGGCGGTGATGGAGACATAGGAAGGGCCCAGGTAGTGATAAAGTGGGCAGGGAGTTTCTTGTGCCTCCAACACCTCCAAACCTACAAAGAAACAACAGCACCTTTTCTTCTCTTACCCTAGGGAGCCAAAATAAACTTGGAGTGTGTATTGTTCAAAGCCGCTATGATTAAATGTGGGCAGACAGACTAGAAGGTTAGCACATTTGCCTCTCAAGCCTGGTGACTTTCGTTGAGTCTCTGAAACCTATGTGGAGGTGGGCAGAGAAAAACTGAGTCCAAAGTTGTCTTCATGAGCTTCACATGCAGACCATGGCACATGCATGCCTGCGTTCATACATCAAAAAGCACTAAATTAAAATATTCCAAAACTTAAAAGATGAAAGTCTCTTCTCTAAAGCTGTATTTCTTCAGTTGCACATCTACAACCCCTGCCAAAGATGTGTAAATAAACAGAAAACAGCAACAGCAGCAACAACATACAAACAAAACAGCCCAAGCAAGCAAAAGATTTTTTTTTTTTTATTTTGCTGGCAGCACATAGCATCTTGGCAAAGGACCTACTATTTAGTAAGTTTGTTTGTTTTATTGATTATTTTGGGAATTTCACTTAATACACCCCGATCACACTTATTTCCTACTCCTCACTGATCTACAACCCCACCCTTGTGACCTTTCCAAGGGGAATAAAGAAATAAAAGAGAAGAAAAAATTATAAAAATACCAATTCCTATTTGTTTTGCTTATGTATTCACTGGAGTGCACTCAATGGTCCAGTGGCCCGCCCCTTAGCAGCTGGCTTGTTAGGATTTTGGAAACTTAGGGAATCTGTATCTACATTGTTAATTTCCTGTGAGCATCTGCTAGAAGGAAATGTACAATGGTATTTCCCCATATTTTCCACTTTTGAGCATGTTATTTGGGATACATGTGTATTGAAGTGTCTGTCACTGGGGCTTCTAATTAGTATCATCTGAATCACACATTCCACCTCTATGGTCCTAGGAGGAGACGGCATTTATCTTTTGACCTCAATAGCATCTTTCCTGTAATCTCACTCCTTGTACTTCTTCCTGTTGATTTCCATTTCTCTTGGAATAATTCTCACTCATATGAACCTTTAATTCAATTAAATTTATATTCACTTTTGACTTTTTCATGTGTCCTTACTTTTTAACCTCAATGATATAATCGGCAAACCAGACATTAAGTAATTGTCTTCGTTAACAAATGGAAAGACAGAGTTGTAAAATGGCAGTCCACCTCAAAGTTTCTGTGTAATACCACCCACTACAGGACAGGGAAGGTGTTCTCGAGTATAAATGCTACCACTGCCTAAATGCAATACAGTCTGTCTATAACCAGTGCTTAGTCACTGTTAAAAGACCAATTGCAATAGATGGTTGCTAGGAATCACCAACCACATGTGGACCGGTGGGTTTTTGGGGTTTTTTTGTTTGTTTGTTTGTTTGTTTGTTTTTTGTTTTCGTTTGGTTTTTTTTGCGGGGAGACTATTGGAGTAGCTTTAATTTTCCTCACATAATTTCTCTCCTATCTTCTTAATTTTTTTCTTCAGATGTCATCATTCACTTTTTTAACTTTGATTACAGAGGGTACCCACATTTCCATATAGTGAAAGATTATTCTTTGCCTTCGGCATTGAGTAAAACTCCAAATGTAATAAGAATGTGTTCTACGTAATTTATTCTGTAATCATTATTCTGTCTTGGTACCAACTTACATAAAGTCATAATACATGACCAATGTTTTTACCTTCCACCTCTCATGATTTTTACAGTAATCAATGTAAGGTTCTCCCACAACCCTCCTCTACTAGCTTACTTTATTTTTCTTAAATATAGATTTTTTTTAAATAAAGAGTTTTTAAAATATTTTAAATACAGATTTTTTTTTAAATACAGAATTAGAACTCTGGTCGGCTATCAGGGTCAAAGCCCCAAACTGGCTATCACATGTTATTCTCCTGCCTCAGCCTCTTGTACTATCATGACTGCTGACATTTTTTTTTTCTTATCGTTGCCCATACAGGATACTGAGATGCTCTCTATAAGAAAGTTGATAACAGCTGCAGAACGACCTGAGCAGAGGCGACACACAGCACATGGACTGGAATCTACCTCTACAGTTTGGACAATCAGAGAAACTGACTTGCAATGTGCAAATCTATCCACACACCCATTTTCAGGTGTATAAGACACCACCTCCACACAGCCTTCCCTCTGCAGAGAGGCTGGGACCCTTAGATTAGGATTAAAAGAGTAATTCTGCTCCTTTAGTGCAACAAAGACTCAGCAGGCCATCTCAAGTCAAAGTACGATAAGGGAAGTAGATTATAGTCAAGAACTAAAATTTAGTAATATTACAACTTTCTATAACTCGTGCGGCTTTCTTCTATTCTGTTTGTTGTCTTTTTGCTTTTATTTTTGTTTTGTGTTTTGTTTGTTTCATTTGTTTTGTTTTGTTTTTCTCCTGATCTAATACTATAGGGCTGCTTTTTCTTTTTGACTTATCATTCCTTTCAATGGAATGATTGAGGTTTCCTTCATAGAGATCTATCAGTTGCCTAGATTTATTCACAATGACGTGGTTATTGATTTTGTTGGAATTTCAAATAGCTCATCTTGAAAATGTTTTGTTGCTACAAAACATATTTTTTTGTTAATGGATCCAAATATCTTTGTAAATTTTCTCTTCGGTCCAAGTAGTTTATAGTCAGCTTGTCAAATCGTCCACACCTCTCTATACAGAGATATAGCTGTAGGGTTCTGATCAAATTACCAGATTAGGTTTTAAAAAAAAAGGAGTAGGAGCAAACCAAATGGATATGGAAAGTTGTAATATAATTAAGTTTTAGGTCTTTACTATAAATTTCAGTTTTACTTCCCTTAAAATAACAAATTTAATAACATGTATAATCACTCAGCAGGAATAATTTATTCTATAATTTATCAGCTTAAAAGAAATCTTGTTTCTGAAATTATAGTTGTAAGAAAAAGTATATCAAGTAATTCTGCCTTTTAACTTTTACCAGTAACATGGTAAATCACATCTGTAATTCACATGATTCAAATCATGGTTTATTTTCTCTGAACACATACTACTATCTCACAAAATATTAAAAATGTAAAACTGTTCCAATGGGTTAGTTGAAGGGGAATTTTGTTTCTATATATTCTTTGTGTGTGTAGGGATGTATAGGTGTATATGTCAAGACTGTTACATGTAGAAGCCAGGACTGAGACGAGGTAGGTTGTGTTGACTGGCCAGAGAGTCCAGGTATTTGCCTGTCTCTGCCTCCCCAGGACTGGAGTTAAAGGCCCAATGAGTTTAGCTTTTTTGCATGGGTTTTTGGAGGTCATGCTCAGGTCCTTATGCATACATAGCAAGTATCATGCTGACTGACCTCAGTCCCTCTTCCTAGATTTCTAAGTGAGATAATTGCTAAATTTCCCTAGATTATCACCTTTAAAAATGTTTACACTAAACAGTAATAAATGTGTTGTCATTTAGTGTATCAGCATTACTAAGATGAATACTTACTTCCTACACATTAAACATTAATTGTTTTTTGATATTCTTTCCTTTTATTTGATTTCCTCCATATATATATTTGGAGGAAATATATATATATAGTTGGCTCACAAAGGTTGTGCTCAGGCTGATTGCTGGACTTAAGTAAAATGTCACTTGTTAAAGTGCCCAAGGCCCTGTGTGGCAGGTTGGAGGTGTGCTCTAAGTAGCTCACTTGCCCTTTCCTTTTGGCTATATGTTTTTAAAAGAAGAACAGGCAGGTCCTGCAGTTCTTTTTTGTTAACAGCAGCTTAAAATAGCCACCAACACTGGAGTCAGCAAGTGTGTTTGGTTTCCCTCAAAGAATGTTCCTTGCAGAATGCACACAATGTTCTTTTGCATAGTAAATCCCCAGACTAGAAGCCTGTCCCAGAGGGGTGATTATTATTTAAATCTAAGCCAGGTTATTAGGGAACATGTGGTGAAGTCTTTGGCTTCCTATACTTTGCTTTATTTGGGTTGCTGCAATTCCAGGTTTCAAACTGAAGCTAGGCCTAAGTTCCAACACAGGGAAATGTAGGGAAAGAGGGTTCTCCTTAGGAAAACTTGAAGTGCTTGAGAGAACCTATGGAGCCCATAGGGCACCTACATTTTCCACTGACTTGGTACTAGGAATAGTGATTCTTCACTATCACTGTAAGTCAAGGACCCTGCACTGTCTTTAGGGATTAAGTTGTTGAGAAAGGCAACTGATGTTTCTGAGATCACAGAAGACCATTGTAACACAAGATAGATTAGTTCCTGCCCCACCCCATCTCTCTGTGTTTGTGTTGGAGATGACACAAAGAAAAGAGAAACAGCTCTCTGATATCTACATAAAACAATATAGTACGCCCTGAAAATTACACTCAATATGAAGGGAGGATACAATGGAACATGTCAAAAAACGTAAAGTTTCTCATCAAGTTATTTTTTAAAGGAGAGAGGATAGATAGATAGATAGATAGATAGATAGATAGATAGATACATAGATAGATACATAGATAGATACATAGATACATAGTTTGATTGATAGATTGACAGGTACATCCTGTGTCTGAAAAAGGACAAAAACAGAACAGACATGATCCAGTACGCAATTCTTGATGGGATATTTCTTGATGTTATCTTCTTTTCTGTCTCCAAAAATGAGAGGACTTAGCTTTTTTTTTTTTTTTTTTTGTGTGTGTGTGTGTGTGTGTGTGTGACCCCAGGACTCCTCAAATTGGCTCAGGTATTTCTTTTCTACTTTATGGGTAAGAAACCTGAGTTACAAAAACATTAAGTAAATTCTCTAATACCACTCAGTTAAAAAGTACAAGTTGGAGTTTAATCCTGACCTAGCTAAATGGTCAGGATGACGTGTCTCCCTCCTGGGAAGCTCACTGCCATTGGCTCTTACATTTTTAAGACTGTAAAACTGAGCCAGTCAAGATTAGGAACTGCGCCTGTGGCCCAGAAAACGGATTCATAATGGATGCTTATAGATCACAGAGAATTGGTGAAAGAGTAAATATTTATTGCAATCTAAAATAAACAAAGTCTGATGCTGTCAAGGGGAATTTTAATAAAAGGATGAACACCTAATTTGACCATGTTGTTTTTTGGGTTTTGTTTTTAGCATTGTGCACTGCAGTGTGTTGCTTTGCTTTATTTTGTGACAGTCTAGTGAATAGTCTAGATTGACTTGGCAGTGTGTAGCATGGTGCTAATGACTAGGAATAAAATGCAAAATAAATATTTTGTTACCCAAAGTTCTGCTGTTCCAGCGGATCTGTTAGAAGCCAAGTATAGATGTTTAGAAATACATTATTTGTATAATATAAAACATTCATTCCCTCTGTCTCATTAACTGTATTTTGAAATTCATAATAAGCCAAACTTTTTATGTCCTCTAATTGAACAAAGCAGTTATAGATCAAGTCGATCTTTCTAGAAATTTTTACTAAACAACCAAATATATCTTGAGAAAAAGTCACCCCTTTTTATCTCAACTAATTTACAACCCACCCAGTGCTCCCTCCTGGTTACACACCACTCACATAAAATCCTTCCCCCCAAACTCCTCCCCTACTCCTCTAAGCAGGTGGGGGCCCCCTGGGTTTCCCCAACCCTGGCCCATCAAACTGTTTTTGAGACTAGGCACATCCTCTCCAACTGGGACAAGAAAGGGTTTACCAGCTAGAAGAACACATCCCACAGACAGGCGCCAGTTTGGGGATAGTGTCCACTCCAGTTGTTCAGGACACACATGAAGACCAAGTAGCACATCTGCTACACATGTGCAGCGAGGCCTAGGTCTACCCTAGGTCCAAAAGGGCCTGCAATCCTTCCTCCTTTTCTTCCATAAGATTCCCCAAGATCCATTCACTTTTTGGCTGTAGATATCTGATCTGGGAATCAGCTGTTGGGTGGGGCATCTTGCAGGACAGCCATGCTAGACTCCTGCCTGCAAACACAGCAGAGTATCATTAATAGCGTTAGGAATTGGTGCTTGCCCATGGGTGGAATTATGTTTTTAATTCAGATTCTTATTATTTGGCCATTCCCTCAGTCTTTGTTCCATCCCCTGTCCTTGCATTTCTAGTAGACATTATAAATTTGGGGTTGAAAGTTTTGTGGGCGTGTTGGTGTCCCTGTCACTTCACAGGGGTTCCTGCCTAAGTACAAGACTCTTCAGGTTCCACATTCCCAATGCTGTGACTCGCAGGTAAGATCACCCCCATTGATTCCTGGGTGTAAATTTAATTTTTCAAAGTAGACTTTCAATGATGATCCTTAAATGCTTTAAACTCCCTACTAGACCACCAACCCCAGAGCTAGTGGGAAAGGAAGCATACGGGAGGAGTGGACCTGTTCAGAAATGGTTCTTTGGAGCAACTTCCATCTGTGTTGTGTGAAAATCAGCAGTTCTGTTCACAGGTCGGCAGCAGCAGCTCAGTCCACTCACAAAAACTTCGTGGATATACCAGCAGTTCAGTCCAGTAGCAGCAACAGTGGCAAGACCTAGCAGAGACAGACAGGCCTCAACCTGGAGTCAGCAGGAGAGACCAGGGCCAAGAGGAAATCAGGGAAAAGTAATTGGCTGTGCCTCTCCCAGAAAAGTAAAGGTCAACAAAGACTTGAGACCAACAAACATTTAGTTATGCAAGCAAGCCTAGCTTAGCCCCAGTGACAATCCCTCAAGTCCACTTTATGTTCCCTCCAAAAACCAAATATCCTCCACAGGTTTTGCCTGAGCATGTATCATTTCTCAGCACACGTACCTGCCTCAGCTGACATCACTCTGCCAATCAGCCTGAGTCTGTGGAAGCACTAAGAGGCTGCCGCATACCACCAGAACTTTTTCACTGAGTTTCTCTCTATGGAATCTCTACAAATGCAGTTCAATTATGCAACGTAGGCTGCCCAATACATGTATGTTGTTAGCAAAGAATCCTTCCTCATGTGACATTTCACAGGGTTGCTTTAGCACAATATCCTTTGCATCTGTGTGGCTTTAGTTCCATCACAAGTCTGACTTAGACTGTGTCCACTGAATGAAATGTTCCTTCACAGGTTTGCCTTAGCAAAACACCATCCAATAAAACTGACTTTCCAAAGAACCTTTAAGTTTCCCCTTCACTATGGACAATCTTGAGAGCTCAGAGGAGACCACCACTTCTGGTCACATTCCTGGCCCAAGAGGAGCTTGCTTAGTGCCCTGTGGATATGGGAACCTAGGAGCAGACAGCAGCAGAACACTTCAGGTCTCTGCCTGAGCCCAGAGCTAAAAGCCAGTCACCTGGAGTGCTGACACACCTGAGAGCACAGGTTAAGACAAACAATTCTGCTCCACGCCACCTGGAGGCTTCAGAACACACAAACATAGGAGCAGCTCTCTGTTGCCAGATCTGGTTGAAAGAAAGAAAACAGGTTTACAGGAGTGCTGACACACAGGATTAACAGGAGTGTTAAGCCACTGTCAGAGTTAGCAAGACAAGTTAACACCAGAGACCACCTGATGGTGATAGGCAAGCATAGGAACATAAGCAACAGAAACCAAGACTTCTTGGCATCAGCCGAGCCCAGTTATTCCACCAAAGCAAACACTGGATATCCCAACACATGGGAAAAGCAAGTTGTGGATTTAAAATCACATTTTATGATGATGATAGAGGACTTTAAGAAGGACAGAAATAACTCCCTTAAAGAAATACAAGACAACACAAGTAAACAAATAGAAGCCCTTAAAGAGTTAAAGGAAAACACAACCAAACAGATGAAGGAACTGAACAAAACCATCAAGGATTTAAGAGTGGAAATAGAAACAACAAAGAAATCACAAAGACAGACAACCCTGGAGATAGAAAACCTAGGAAAGAGAACAAGAGTCATAGATCCAAGCATCAGCAACAGAATACAAGGGACAGAAAAGAAACTCTCGGGAGCAGAAGATACCATAGAAATCATGGACACAACCATCAAAGATAATGTAAAACACAAAAGGCTCCTAAGCGAAAACATCCACGAAATCCAGCACACAATGATAATAAAATCAAACCTAAGGATAAAAAATAGAGAAGAGAGCAAAGACTCCCAAATTAAAGGGCCAGTAAATATCTTCTTGCAAGGAACCCAAAAGAAGAGAGAACCGCAAACATATTTCTACCTCTAATAACAAAAATAATAGGAAACAGCAATCACTATTCCTTAATATCTCTTAACGTCAATGGACTCAATTCCCCAATAAAAAGACATAGACTAACATACTGGATGCTTAAAGAGGACCCAGAATTTTGCTGCATAAAGAAAACATAGCATAGTGATAAAGCAGACATTACCTTGGAGTAAAAGTCTGGATAGCAACTTTCCAAGCAAGTGGTCCAAAGGAACAAGCTTGAGAAAACCATTCTAATATTGAATAAGATTGACTGTTGACCAAAAGTTATCAAAAAAGATAAGGCCACTTCATATTCATCAAAGGAAATGCCCACCAACATGAACTTTCAACCCTAAATATCTATGCTCTAAGTGCAAGGGCACCTACATTCTTAAAAGAAACCTTACTAAAGCTCAAAGCCCACATTGCAACTCTCACAATGATAATGGGGGATTGCAACACCACACTCTCATCAATGGACAGATCATGGAAACAGAAACTAAACAGAGACATAGAAAAAATAACAGAAGTTATAAACCAAATAAATTTAACATATTTATAGAACATTTCATGCTAAATCAAAAGAATATACCTTCTTCTCATTACCTCATGGTACCTTCATTTTAAACAAGTGTAGAAAGCTTAGAAAGAAAACACATAAAATATATGTTTGAACATTAATGGGGTAACAGGAAGTGAAATAGAACTAAATGAGATAATAAATCAAGGGAGTGGAACCTTGGGGCAAGATCCTGCCCAGCTAAATTTAAATCTAGGTATGATGGCTCATGCCTTTAAGCCCAGGAAACAAAGACAAGTCTATCTCTAGATGCAAGGCCAGCCTAGAAAAGACCAAGATCTAGGTAAAGAAAAACTTAAATACAGGTTTGGTAGCCCACACCTTTAATCCCCATGCTTAGGAGACAGGCATGCAAATCTCTGAGTTCAAAGTCAGTCTACACAGCAAGTTCCAGGACAGCCAAGCTTAGGCAGTGCAGGAATTGGAAAACAGAAAGCTGGTGATAATGTAATAGAACAAGGGGCCATATTTTAGCCCCAGCAAGCAGCAGAACTCAACGGCAGCTTTGGCCACATGGTTCTGGCTTTAGAGTCTGCAATAAAAGGGACTACTGGGAAAATTGCTGCTGGTTAGCTGGAGCCAAGAAATTAGTGGTGATTAAGAAGAGACCAGCATCACTGAGGTGAAATCTGGGAAGTGCCTTCTGAGAGCACAATGAAGCTGTGTTCCAGAGATAGCAAAGATTGTACCTTGTGCTTCAGCTATACTTGCTACTGTCTAAGAGTCACCCAGGTGGTATTGGTTTTGAAGGCATGAAGGCATCATGAAGAACAGCTGAGCCTTGGCACTGTGAGAGGCCACCGAAGGCCATGGGTGAAGGTGTAATCCCTGTAGTAGTTGACAGCCCAGGACTGAAGAGGTCATGCAAAGGAGTTGAGGCTAAGCACCATGAGGAGAGCCTATGAAAGGCTATTAATTGGTGAAGCATTTTTGCAGTGAAATCATATTGTAAATGCCCCTACCACGGGATGATCACCACGAACAACAGCAATGGATCAACCTGAGCTTAGAGTGCTACAGGGAGCAGAGAAGGAGAAGTGATGCTAGCCCTTACATGTGGATTCCAGACAATGAAGCAAGAAACTGTAACACTGAATTTGTCTTGGACACCTCAAGATGTTTGAGATTGCGGAGCCATGGGATACTTGCTTTGGGGATTACAGTTAAGTGATTTGATGCATCTTGAAAAGACTTTGAACATTGGACTTTTAACAGTGTTGAGACTTCTATAGACAATGAGGTCTTTGGAAGTTGGACTAAATGTATTTTTTGTTATTCTATGGCTATATATAGCGCCCATAGACTCGTGTATTCAAACAAGCCTATGAGGGCTAGGGAGTGGAAGGTGATGGTTTGTATATGCTTGGCTCAGGGAGTGGCACTATTAGGAGGTATGGCCTCCTGAAAGAACAAATAAGACTTTTCCAAATATTGTCATTTTTGTTGTTTTTGAAGACCAGACCAGATCGTGGTGATCTCAGGGTTGCTTGGGATTACTTCTATCTTCCTGTATCTGTTGAGGCTTGTTTTGTGGCCAATTATATGGTCAATTTTGGAAAAGGTCCCACGAGGTGCTGAGAAGAAGGTATATCTTTTTGTTTTAGGATGAAATAATCTATAAATATCAGTTAAATCCATTTGGTTCATAACTTCTGTTAGTTTCTCTATGTATCTGTTTAATTTCTGTTTCCATGATCTTTCTATTGATGAGAGCAGGGTGTTGAAATCTCCTACTATTTTTGTGTGAGGTACAATGTGTGATTTGAGATTTAGTAAGGTTTCTTTTATGAATAGAGGTGCCCTTGCATTTGGAGCATAGATATTTAGAATTGAGAGTTCATGTTGGTAGATTTTTCCTTAGATGAATATGAAGTGTCCTTCCTTATCTTTTTTGATAACTTTTGGTTGAAAGTCGATTTTATTCAATATTAGAATGGCTACCCCAGCTTCTTTCTTCAAACTATTTGCTTGGAAAGTTGTTTTTCAACCTTTTACTCTGAGGGTAGTATCTGTCTTTGTTTCTGAGGTGTGTTTCCTGTATGCAGCAAAATGCTGGGTCCTCTTTAAATATCCAGGCTATTAGTCTATGTCTTTTTACTGGGGATTTGAATCCATTGATGTTAAGAGATTTTAAGGAATAGTGATTGTTGCTTCCTGATATTTTTGTTGTTAGAGGTGGAATTATGTTTGTCTGTCTCTCTTCTTTTGCTTTCATTGCAAGGAGATTACTTTCTTGCTTTTTCTAGGGTGTAGTTTCCTTCATTGTGTTGGAGTTTTCCATATATTTTCCTTTGTAGGGCTAGATTTGTAGAAAGATATGAATAAATTTGGTTTTATCATGGAATATCATGGTTTCCCCATCTATGTTAATTGAGAGTTTTGCTGGATATAAAAGCCCAGGCTGGCATTTTTGTTCTCTTAGGGTCAGTATGACATCTTCCCAGGATCTTCTGGTTTTCATAGTATTTGGTAAGAAGTCTGGTATAATTCTTATAGGTCTGACTTTATATGTTACTTGAACTTTCCCCTTACTGCTTTTAATATTCTTTGTTTTGTGCATTTGATGTTTTGACCATTATGAGATTAGAGGAATTTCTTTTCTGCTTCAATCTATTTGGAGTTCTGTATGTTTCTTGTATGTCTATGGGTATTTCTTTCTTCAGGTTAGGGAGGTTTTCTTCTATGATTTTGTTGAAGATAAATACTGACCCTTTAAGTTGGGATTCTTCACTCTCTTCTATACCTATTATCCTTAGATTTGATCTTCTCATTATGTCCTGGATTTTCTGTATGTCTTGGGCTTGGATCCTTTTTCATTTTACATTATCTTTGACAGTTGTGTCGATGGTATCTTCTTCCCCTGAGATTCTCTATTCTATCTCTTGTATTCTGTTGGTGATGCTTGTACCTATGACTCCTGATCTCTTCCCTAGGTTTTCTATCTTCACAGTTGTCGCCCTTTGTGCTTTCTTTATTGTTTTTATATCCATTTTTAAATCTTAGATGGTTTTGTTCAATTCCTTCACCTGTTTCGTTGTATTTTCCTGTAATTTTTAAGGGACTTTTGGCTTTCCTCTTTAAGGGCTTCTACTCATTTACTTGTGTTCTCCTGTATTTCTTTAAGAGAGTTATTTATGTCCTTTTAAAAGTCCACCATCATCATCATAAAATGTGATTTTTAATGTAAATCTTACTTTTCCAGTGTATTTCAATATCCAGTATTTGCTTTGGTGGGAGAACTGGCCAAGTAGTCTTGGTTTCTGTTGCTGCACTTTCTTCTTGCCATCGGGTTATCTCTGGTGTTAGCTTGTCTTGCTGTCTGTGACAGTCCTTGACCCTCTTGTAAGCCACTGTGTCAGCACTCCTGTAGACCTGTTTTCTTTCATCTGGATATGGGAACAGAGAGCTCTGCTTTCATGTGTGTAGGCACTCCTGGCAACTGGCTTTCAGCTCTCCATGCAGGCAGTAACCTAAAGGGTCCTGCCAGACTGCTCCTAGGTCCCTGTGGACCTAGGGGGCACAGATAGCACTAAGCGATTTCTCTTAGGTCAGGAATGTTGGGCAGAAAGTAGTTTTCTTCTCTGAGTTCTCAGGAGAGTCCACACTTCTGAAGGTCCAGCTCTCTCTCCTACCAGATTTGGGTGTAGGGAGTTGTGTGACCAGTTCAGTTCAGTTCAGTTCCAGGTGCAGGCAGGACCCAGCCTGGTTTCTGCCACTGACTGCCCCTATATTCCTGTGTCCAGAGGCACTACATAGTTTCCTCTTTGGCTAGGGATGTGGGCAGAAGTGGTGGTCTGTCCTGAGGCCTCAGGATTATTCACACTTCTGGGAGTTCAGCTTCTCTCCCCCACGTGACTTTGGTACAGGAAGCTGTGGTGTTGGTTCAGTTCAGTTCTAGGCACAGCCAGAAACTGGAAGTGTCCTGTCCCAGAGCACTTCTGCCTTTGTGTATCTTGAGTCCACTAGGCAGGTCACTTGGAGCAAAATAGTTGGTCTTACTTCTGCTCTCAGTTGTGTAGATACTCCTGGAGACTAGCTTTCAGCTGTCCACACAGGCAGAAACCTGAAGGGTCCTGTCCCGGACTTCTCCTAGGTCCCTATGCCCAGGGGACATGGTTGGCACTAATCGATTTCCTCTCAGGTCATAAATGTTGGTCAGAAAGTAGTTGTGTCGTCTGAGTTCTCAGAAGCGAAATATTTTCCCTAGCCAATAAATATTAATATTTATATTTCAAGCAGAGTGGTGGTGTGAGAATTTCTAAAGGTATGAATTATACAGAGTGTCACTTACATAGGAAAACAATTAAGAAATGAAAGTGATGTCATTACCACAAAATAAGATAGCACAGAGCAGTCTTCATGGTTAATTTCTCATAATTGTCAATAAGGCTAATATTTTGTATTATGGAAACTTTTAAAATTTATTTACACAACACAAATACACATGCACACAAACCACACCACACCAAAACTCCATTGTTGAAGTTAGACATCTTTTTATAGTCATCTTGCTCCTTCTACCAGAGAGATTTCAACTCAGATTGTCAGACTGGGTGGCCAGTCCTCTGTCCCTCTGAGCCATCTCAACAGTCCATAGAGCATTTATTTTCTGATTCTTCATTTGGTGTACTATCTCTTTGCTCAAAAGTTCAAATATATTACTTCTTTGGTGGTTTTAGCATGTAATACAAAGAAAAAGATTACAAGGGCCCTGTGATACTTAATATTTATTTAAATAAGCTTTCTTCTGAAGTTTCTCTGTGCCTGTGCTGGCTTCACAGTCCCCAAATTATCTATTCACATTGTCTAGCAAACTAGTGAACCAAGTAAGAATTTTATGATTTTTCACTTTGAATAGAAAAATTCTTTTTATACAACCAAACCATCCAGTTGCATTTTTATCACAAAATACCCTATCGCCACCCCCCAACCCTGACAGTTCCCCATTATTTCTGCATGAGTCCACATTGAATGACAGTATCCATCCCACTTCTCTCAAGTATCATGACTCTTCCTAGAGACCTTAAGCCTTCCCAGAATCATTTTTACTTCGGCTCTGCAAGCATAAGTGCTATATGTTCACGCTACCTTTTAAATTAGTCTGTATAGCAAAGTGTGATTTCTTTTGCCAGCTTAATGTGGTTTCTTTAAACAACTACACCCTGTCTATATATTCCACACTTAGATTTCCTGGCATTAAATTTTTATGAGTTCAATTTTCATCAGTTTCCTAAATCTGAGTGGCAATTTCAGTAATGGTACATGTGCTTCATGAACAACAACTGAATATGCATAATGCTATTTAATTAGAAAAACTCAAAAGTTAAGTTTTCTCTGAGGCTTTTTTAAAAACAATTTTTTATAAGATGGCATAATTTTTAGAATTTTGTTGAGCCTGGTGCTTCTCTTTTGCTGGTACTCTTCAATGATGTTACATTTAAATCAAATATCTCAGTGCCACATGACTTAGAAGGTATTTCTGGAAATTAGCTAAAATTGTAATACACTTTATACCTGTGGCTTACACTTGCAAATTATGCTCAGTCAATGTTGAGTACTGAAAATTACTGAGCATAGTCTGCATTTGTGACCTTATCTTACGAATCTTTCTTAATTTAGTAATTCTAATTTATTCTATTTCAGACACTATCATCACAAAATATAGCATTGTCCTTTCATGTTGTATTTGCTGTTTTCCTTGGAAGATAGTTCTCATAATAAATTTTGTACACAGCCTTGTAAAACAAGCTGTGATGACAGCAGATACTCCTTAACGTGCACAGAGGAAAAGAAAAAATTGAGGCAGTGTTTCATTTAACCCAGACTGGCTTTATACTTGCTTGTGCAGCCAAGCATGATCCTGAACTTCTGATTCTTCTGCTTGCACCTCCCAAATGCTGGGATTATCAGCTTAAGCCACTACACTCAGTCCTCGGTGTGCTGAAGATGGAGGCCTCCTGTGTGCTTGGCAGGCATTCCGTAACCTCTATATGTCCATAGCACCAGAAGGGAGAATTCAACAAAGAGACTGATTTTGTTTTCCTTTTTTGCTTTACTTTGTCTTACTTCTAGCCTTCTAGGACCTTTACCATACATTCTCGGTACCCAGTGCCAAGGTGAAAAACTAACCAAGCTCCATAGGACTATGCAGATTTCTTGGCTTCAGGGATTCCATTGCTACAGAAAGAGATACTCTTGATAAACTAGAATAAATTTTTCATATTGGTTCATTAAATTCATATATATTAAATACCATATATATCCTTTGTGACATATATATTAATTAAATATCATATATATATTCTTTACGACAAAATCTTCCATGAGAATTTGTAGTTGAGGTATGGCAAGATGGCTCAACACTCAACAGTTAAAGTAGCTTGTGGCTCAGGCAGGTGACCTTAATCAATAAATTAGGCCACACAAGAGTTGAAAAGGGACCTGATGCTTGAAATTGTACTCATATCTTCACATGAACACCATAGCTGGCTTACTTCCCCCAACATCAATCTTCTGTCTCTGAAACACACACACACACACACACACACACACACACACACACACACACACGCACACGCACACTCCCACATACACACTCACGTACAATGCTAAAGTTTTAAAACTAAAAAGAGCTTTGAGTTAAGAAATGTACACATAATTATGATACCAGCTTTCTTGGAGGAAATGACTTATGGTTTGTTTAAACCAAAAAGAAAGGGAAAAGAAAAAGTAGAGACTGTGACATGAGAACATGATGGCTTCTCTTGTACAAATTTTAATTGTCCCTCTTGTGTAATGTTTTCAGGGAATAAGCCTGCCTTTAGGTCCATGTATAGACAAACATGTGTGTAATTTAAAGGCACTCTAGTGTATGTCTCCTGGAACATTAGTATCCAGGAGAGTGTGGCTATGAATTAAATAACAGTGAATATTGCCTTCAGAGTGTGCCTTCAACTATGTGTAAGATGTGTATGAAACTTGATCTATTCCTTGCCCTCTGTGTATAGAACAATATTTTACATAGTATTGATATGTAACATGAATGCTATAAAAGTAAATAGCTAATTCTCATTTTAAAAGTAAAAGTGAAGTTAGGGAAAATATGAGATTAAGAGAACCAAGACCTTTTTGATGTGATTATTTAACTTTGTTTATCTAGTATTAACATCAAGAATAAAATGTTTCATGACAACTAAAGTAAGACCTTTCAAGACTAGAGAAAGCAAATAAAAGAGGACAAAAAATATATGGTTCCTTCAGAGTCAACTCTAATTATTCAGGAACTTCCCTGAAGCTATTTTCTTATATTGTATTATTGTTCTTGTTTTTGGATTCTTATTTTTTTTCATTGAAAATAGATTGTTTTCTTATACAATATATCATGATTATATTTTCAACTCTTTTTACTCCCCCCTAATTCTTTGCTAACTTCTCTCTCAATAGGGTCTACTCCCTTTCTGTCTCAGATTAGAAAAGAATAGGGTTCTAAGAGATAACAACTAAACATGAAAGAATAAAATATAGTTTGATATTGGCTACTGGTTTGCTGTATATTGCCTTTACTATGTTTAGGTATGGGCCTGAATTCCTGGTCTTTCAAGGATGTTGAACATGAAGGAGTGTCAAATGCTTTCTCAGCATCTAATGAAATGGTCATATGGGTTTTTTTTTTCCCCTTGAGTTTCTTTACATAGTGGATTACATTGATGGATTTCCATATATTCAACCATCTCTGCATTCATGGGATGGAGCCTACTTGATCATGGGGAATGGTCATTTTGATGTGTTCTTGGATCTGGTTTGCAAGAATTTTATTGACAGGGTGTTGAGGTAGGAGTGAAAACATCCTCATAGAAGCAGGTGGAGGGGGAGGGGAGAGGAGGGAACAAGTAAAGGGGGTAGCATTTGAAACATAAATACATAAAATATCCCATAATAAAAAAGATAGAAAAGAACACAGTATGAAGAAGCCATGAGGAGTAAGTCAGTAAGCAGCACCCCTCCATGGCCTCTCGTTAAGTTCCTGCCTCAAGGTTCCTTCCTTAGGTTTCTTCACTGACTTCCCTCAGTGATGAATAGTTACTGAAAGTGTAAACTGAAGTAAACCCTTTCTTCCCCAAGTTCCTTTTGGTCATGGTGTTTTACAATAGGAACCATAAATAAGACAAGCCTGTCCTTTACCCCTTTCTCCTCTCCTAAATTACCTCCTCCTCCTCACCCAATCTATTCCCTCTTCCCTCTCTCTTCCTTCCTCTCCCTTCTTCACCCTTCTTTTCTCTCTTTCCTTCCTCTTCCACTCCTTTGTCGCATTGCCCCTCTCTTTCCTCCTCCTCTTTCTGCTGTCCCACTGTCTTTAGCCTGAAACAATCTTGCTATGAAAGGGGTTTTTGGAGCAGTGGCACCTTCTAATTCCCACTGGTGAGAAACTGTGTAATTATAAATGTGTACCTGTTGGACTGGAATATATTATAGAACGATTTTATAATGGTATATTATTCATCAGTGAATAAACTCTTGTTTGCAAATATCGTTTCCTTAAATAAAACATTAGGGATTCTGTCTGATATTACAAAAAAAGGAATGAAAAGAGGAAAGAAAGAATAAAATATAATAAGGTGAAGCAAAAACTATCACATAGGAATTAGTCGTAGCAACACAACAGGAGGAAACCATTTCTAAGAGCGGGCAAAAGAGTCAGAAATCCACTTAATCACTTCCGATTTCCATCTGCACCCAGAGCTGACCTGGTCCCACAACTGTTGGTACCCAGATCTCCTTGGGAAGAGAGTGGATTCTCAGAAGTGCAAACAATCCTAAAAGCTAAGGGGAGACCACCACTTCTGCTCACACTCCTGGCCCTAAAGGAACCGACTTAGAGTCTTCTGGACACAGGAACCTAGAAGGAGTCAGGTCTCCAACTGAGCCTAGAGGTGAAAGCCAGCCTCCAGGGACCTTGACAGCAGAGTAAGACCACTTCTGCTCTGAAAGACCCATCTGAGGCCCTCAGGACACAGGAACCCAGGAGCAGTCCCGCACAAAATATATCTGGTTTCTGCCTGTGCCAGGAGCTGACCAATCACAGAGCTCTCTGTACCCCAATCCCCTGGGGAGAGAGCAAGACTCTCAGAAGTGTGGACAATCCTGAGAGCACAGGGGGGACCACCACTTCTCCACACATTCTTTGCCCAAGAAGAACCCGCTTGGAGGCATCAGGACATACAAACACGGGAGCAGTCTGGAACAGGACCTTTCCAGTTTCTGCCTTCAGTCATAGCTAACCCAGTCCCACAGCTCTCTGTACCCAGATCCAGCTGAAAGAAAACAGGTCTACAGCAGTGCTGACACACAGGCTTACAAGAAGCTCAAGTCATTGTCAGAGACAAATAATGCTCCAACACACAACAAGGACACATGCTCCACTATGTTTATAGCACCCTTATTTATAATAGCCAGAAGCTGGAAAGAACCCAGATGCCCTTCAACAGAGGAATGGATACAGAAAGTGTGGTATATTTATACAATGGAATATTACTCAGCTATCAAAAACAATGACTGCATGGAATTCATAGGCAAATGGATGGAACTAGAAAATATCATCCTGAGTGAGAGGTAACCCAAGCACAGAAAAAAAAAAAGGGGGAGGTGTATGCAGTCACTACGTGGATATTTGTCCAAAAGCTTGGATAACCCAAAATACAATCCACAGACCACATGAAGCTCAAGAATAAGGATGACTAAAGTGCAGATGCTTTAGTCCTTCTCGGAAAGGGGAATAAAAATATTCATAGGAGGAGTTATGGAGACAATGTTTGGAGTAGAGACTGAAGTAACGGCCATTCAAAGCCTGCCCCACCTGAGGATACAGTCCATAAACATACAGGCACCAAACCCAGACAACATTGATGATGCCAAAACGTGCATCCGGAAAGGAACCTGATATAGCTGTCTTCTGAGAGGCTCTGCCAGAGCCTGACAAATACAGAATGCTGGCAACAAACCACTGAACTGAGAATGGGGTCCCGATTGGAGGAGTTAAAGAAAGGATTGAAGGAGGTGAAGGGATTTGCAACCCTATAAGAACCACACTGTCAAACAACCAGATCTCCCAGGGACTAAACCACCATCCAAACTGTCCACATGGACAGACCCGTGGCTGCAACTGCATATTTAGCAGAGGAAGGCCTTGTTGGGCACTAATGGGAGGCAAAGCCTTTCGTCCTGCCAAGGCTGGAGCCCTACTGCAGGGGAATATCAGGGAGTGGATGTGGGAAGGGGTGTGTGGGTGGATGGAGAAACACCCTAGTAGAAGAAGGGGCAGGGGAAATGGGATAGGGGTCTTACAGGCAGGAAATCGGGAAAAGGCATAGCATCTGAAATGTAAATTTTAAAAATCCAATAAAAAATGTCTTTAACCAAAGAAACCTTCTTATCTGACAGAAGTCCCTCAAAAATACTATAAAAGCAATGCTGTATTTGCTGAGGGAGGATGCGGCGCTCACTCACGCAGACGGTATGCTTACTGCTCCAGTCTTGGTGAGCTCACATGTGTCTTGCTTAGTTGATTTGAGGGGGCCTTGTTTGCTGGCATCCTCCATCCACTCTGGGTCTTACATTCGTTCTGCATCTTCTTTATTAGGATTCCGTGATCTCGCTCTTGCTCTTACTCTTCTCTTCTCTACTCCCGTGCCCTTTTCCTCTTTGTCCCTGTCCCTTCTCTCCCCATCCCTGCACCCTTCCCTCCCTGGGCTCAGAGCTGGCCTTTCCTCTCCTCTTCTACTCTTCTTCTCTCATTATACCTCTTCACAAGAGGAAAAATAAAGATTCCATGATCTCTGAGGAGCAGGATTTGATGGAGACCATCAATTTAAATTCTTATTCCAAATAATATCTGGTTGTGGGTCTCTGCATGTGCTCCTGTCTGTTGCTAAATAGAATCTTTCTTCTGATAACTGATTAAGGCACTTACTTATCATTAGAAACCATTTTATTTCTTTACATGTATTGTAGTTTCTGGGCATATAGTCTTTGGTTCCTGGTTACCCAAGTAGTGTTAGGTCTTAAGTCAAATCAGACATTGAGTGTTTACTCCCCCAGTTTCTGTACTACAATTGACATAGTGACTATCATTACTATATTATTTTTTCTAGGAGGACAGATTCTAGATGAAAGGTTTTGTGGCTCCATTGGTGTCCATTTTTTTTCTTTCTGTAGCCCCTAGAGTACATTCCAGCAGTTAAGACACCAGAAAGTAAGGGTGAGGGGACAAGAGCAACTTTATGTTCATTGAGTTGTGTAGATGTTGTCCTCATCAATGGATTCCCACTGTCAGTTTGGAGAGAACATCCCTTTGTCCTAGAAACACCCTGAGTTGTTTGAGAATTTCCATAATAACTCCACATCCAGCAACTTAACAAACCCAGACCACCACAGGAAACCTCAGCTGACTACCAGTCATGGCCAGTTGGAACTACAAATTCTCCATTCAAAGAAGTCCTTATTAGAATCACCTTTGTTGATTCTAGGACATTTTTACTTCGCATCACCCTCAGGGCTCCCCAATTCCAGATGTTACTCCTTGCATTCTTTCCTTTCACCCCATCTCTTCCACCTGATGTGGATCTTCTTGTCCTTTCAAACACAATCTCAGTTTACTTGTAAATACTATTTCACCGTCTGAGGGAGATCCATGTGTCTCCCCACTTCTCTTGATCTAACCTCTCTGGGTGAAGAAAACAGGTTGGCTATCATTTATTTAATGTATAGTATTCCTTTAAAGTGAATGCATATCATATTTATCTTTCTAGGTCTGGCTAACCTCACTCAGGATAATTTTTTTCTACTTCCTTCTATTTGCCTGCAAAATTCGTGATGTCATTGTTTTTAAAACAGCTGAGTATTTAAACAAATACTTCACTGTATAAATGTTTCACGGTTTCATTATAAATTCTTTGCTTGAAAGAGATCTAGGTTGCTCCCAGATTGTATATATTATGAGTAAAGCTACAATGAACATGGTACAGCGAGTAGCAGAATGTAATATTCTTGGAGTTTATGCATAAGGGTGGCGTAATTATGTCTTGATACAGATTGAGTCTCAATTTTCTGAGAAAGCACCATATTGGTTTGATAGTGACTGGACACATTTGACCTCCCACTAGCAATGAACGAGTATTCCTCTTGCTCCACATTCCTTCCAGTATGAGCTATCACTTGTGCTATTGTCCTTGGCCATTCTGACAGGTGTTTAGATGGAATCTCAAAGCAGTCTGAATTTCTATTTCCCTGATGGCTAAGGATGTTGAACATATAAGTGTATCTTGGCAATTTGTGAGTCCTTCATTATAAATTCTATGTTTAGAACTGTGTGTCATTATTAATTAGATTACTATTATTTTTTATAATAACATCCTTTGGAAGAGCAGCCAGTGCTCCTGTTAAGCTGTCTCTCCAGGACACCTGTAGTTTTTGTTTTGTTTGTTTGGTTGTTTGTTTGTTTGGTTGGTTGCTTGTTTTGTGTGTATATATATGTGCTGTTTTAGTTTTTGTTGTTGTTTTTGTTTTTAGAGATTTATTTTATGTATGTGAGTACACTGTCACTGTCTTCATACATACCAGAAGAAGGCATTTATCGCCTTACAGATGGTTGTGTTTGCAGGGAATTGAACTCAGGACCTGTGCAAGAGCAGTCAGTACTGTTACCTGCTGAGCCATCTTTCTAGCCCCAATTATTTGATATTTATATAATTTTTCCTCTTCATCATCATCATCATCATCATAAAATAATAATAATAATAATAATAATAATAATAATAATAATAATAATAATAATAATAATTGGTGTTGCTGTGCTGTTATTGGCTTTTGAGACAAGGTTTATCTATGTTGCCCTGCGTATCTTGGAAATCACTCTGTAGGCCAGGCTGCCTCGAACTCAGACATCCACCTGCCTCTGCCTCCCCTCCTTAGTGCTGAGATCAAAGTCATGTGCCATCACCTCCTGGCTATGATATCTACAATCATTACATATTTTGGATCTTATTCCTTTACCAGATGTGAAACTGGTAAAGTATTTTCTAATGCCGTAGGTTTCTGCTTTGTCCAATTGACAGCCTTTTGCCCTTCATAAACTTTTCAGTTTCCTGAGGACCCATTTGTTGATTGTAGGTCTTTGCACCTGAGTGTTCTAGTGAAAAAGAAACGTTTTTTCCTATGCCAGTATGTAGAAGGCTGCCTCCCAGTCTTTCTTCTAGCATGTTCAGTATGTCTAGTTTTATGTTGAGATCATTAATCCATGTGGAATTTAGTTTTGTGCAGGGAGATAAATTTTGAAATGTTTCCATTTTGACAAGTGCCATATTTTAAAGAATCTGACTTATTTTCAGTGTGGATTTTTGGTATCTTTATAAACAATCAAGTATCAATATGTTTTTGGATTTATTTCTGAGTTTTCATTTGGATTCCATTGCTCAACATTGTCTAGTTTTATGCCAAACATCATGCAGTTTTTGTTTCTATAACTCTGTAATATAACTTGATACCAAGAATGGTGTGAATTCCACCGGTTCTTTTATTGTTCAGGATTGTTTTGAATATCTTGAATTTTTTGTTTTTTCATATGAAGTTAACAGGTATTCTTTCAAAGGCTGTAAAGAATTGTATTGGAATTTTGATGGAGACTGCATTGAATCTGTAGATTGCTTTGGATAGGACTGTCTTTTTTTTTTTTTTTGAGCTGGGAACCGAACCCAGGGCCTTGTGCTTGCTAGGCAAGCGCTCTATCACTGGGCTAAATCCCCAACCCCCAGGACTGTTGTTTTTAAAAAGATAATCCTACCTATGCTGATGCTAAGAAATGCATGCTGACAGGAGCCTGATACAGCTGTCTCCTGAGAGGCTCTGCCAGAGCCTGACAAATACAAAGATGGATGCTCACAGCCAACCATTGGACTGAGAACTGGGTCCCCATTGGTGGAGTAAGAGAAAGGACTGAAGGAGCTGAGAGGGTTTGCAACCACATAAGAACAATAACAACCAAGCAGAGCTCCCAGGGACTAAACCACCATCCGAAGAGGACACATGGACAGACCCATGGCTCCAGCTCCGTATGTAACAGAGGATGGCCTTGTTGGGCACCAGTGGGAGGAGAAGCCCTTGGTACTACAAAGGCTCGATGCCCCAGTGTAGGGGAATGTCAGGGTGAGGAGACAGGAAGAGATGGATGGTGGGTGGGTGGGGGAGCACCGTCATAGAAAAAGGGAAAGGGCAGATAGGATAGGAGTTTTATGGATGGGGAACTGGGACAAGTGATAACATTTGAAATGTACATTAAAATATCCAATTAAAAAAATCTTCATTTTTTCTTCAAAGAATTGAAGATTTTATTATCCCAGTCTTTCACTTCCTGGAGCTGTGAATTGTATCCCCCAAATGCAGAAATTAATGAGAGCAGAAGCTGAGAAACAACTAAAATATACATAATCTGATGTTCCAATGTGAAAATTAAAGGGACAACACAGGGCCATGTTTGTCTGAGGTAGTACTACTGACACATTTGAAAAGAAGACTGCAACTCTTTAGAACGATTTGACTGTACAGTAAAATTGTGAGAACATTGCAAATAATTCTACACCCTAAGTTTCCCTTCTTTATTAACATCATACATTACTATGCACAGTTGGTAAAATCAGTGATTCACTTGGATAAATTCACATGAGCTAAAACACAGGCTCATTTCACATGTCTTTCACTTATTTATATCCAGTGTCCCTTTTCAGTCCCAGGATCCCAGACAAGAAGCCACATCAGTTATTAATAGTTTATGTGTTCTGCTGGTCTCTTTTCAAAATTTCTTTGTCTCCATTACTTTGAGAGTTTTGATGGTCAATATGTTTGTAAAAATACTTCACCACTGGAGCGTGTGTGTGTGTGTGTGTGTGTGTGTGTGTGTGTGTGTGTGTGTGTGTGTGTGTGCATGTGTCTGCTTTTCTCATGATCTGATGAGGGAATGAGTTTAGGAAGGAAGACCACAAAGGTGAACAGCTCTCAGAAGACACAGGCTGAGAATTTAATTTGCCACTGGGCATTTTGACTTTGACCAACCCACTGAGATATTTCTCCAAAGAGGTGTTTTACTCTCCACCAGGACTTTGGCATGGTATTATTTTTAAATGTACAATGTGCCTGTCTCTGCATTCAGAGTGCTGAGATTATGGTTATGTACTTGTACCCCTGTACCTTCGGCAGGAAACTAAGTTGTATAAAAGGAGGTTATTCGCAAACTGATAAACCTTGGAGTTATGCTTTACCTTAAAAATTATTGGGAATTCTTTTGTCTATTCTTCTTGAGTAGCCTTTGGCCATCTGATAACTTATATCCATTTGCCTTTGCACTGAAATTTCCTACCCGAGAAACTTCAGAAGATTGTTTATGGTAATATTTTACTCCTCGTATCAGTTATGACAGTAGTAATGTCTCCACTTGAGCTCAGTTATTGAGTTACTATTTGGGATTTCCCAACATAGGCCCAGACCTTTGTTATTGTTATTAATTTGTTATTGTTTTACCTTATTGTCATTGTGGTAAGCTTTATCAATTAGGTTAATCTTTTAGAAAAACCATCTGTTATTATTTTTTTAATTTAGTTTCTGTGATTTTCTTTATGCTTGCTGAAGGCTTTGCTACCCTTCATTCTGCAGTTTCCTACATTTAAAATTAAATTGTAAATTCGGCCTCTTTTTCTTTTTATCTTGCTGCCCTACATCTTTTGACTATAGATCTCCTTCTAAATGCTCTCAGTACCTTATGCATGTCTGTTAGCTACTGCCTTACTCTTCATTCTGTCCTCTTCACTTTTCTTCACTGCTTGGGGCCAAACTTAATTGGTTTGCCATTGAAATGCTTGCCCATCCTTACTCATTTGAGATAGGGTCTTGCTATTTTCTAAAAATGATCTTCCTGCTTCTGCCTCCTCAGTGTAAAGGTTGCTGGCATGAAATGGTATGAATTCAAAGTATATTTAAAATCACTTAAAATATCTTTCTTGACCAATAAATTACACAGACATATACAAGTTCATCTTCAAACCTTCATGGATGTTATGGCTATTATTATATGATTCATATATCCATTGTTGATAAGTCATATGTAACAGTATTTCTTACTCTTGACCACTGACCCTTATCATTATGTGCACCCCTCTCTATCATTACTAATATTCTTTTACCTAAACTTATCTGTCCATTGCAAAGTTATGCATAGCTTTCTTCACCTTCAATTTAGAATGACATTTCTCTTCATTCACGTACTTTTATAAAACCTAAGTATTTGAAATAGGGGTTGGCTTCTTAGTGATAGCATAACTTTGGAACTTACTATTTTAATTAAAGCATGAACTCTAAAATATGCTTTGGTAATAAGCATAGGTGAAATGACTCATGACATAATTTAACTGGAGATGATGCCAATGCTTTTTTTCTTCAAAAACTTTTTTTGGTCTGGGTTGTTAAAATATCCCTTTCAAGTAAGGAGCCAAGAGTTAAAGCACCCTTCTCAAAGAGGGTTCCTTTCAGCTCTCTGAGAAATAGTCACATTATACCACATGCTATGGTCCTAGATATACAGAAGGTAAATCACTCTGAGTTTAAAACCCATAGCTGCATGTTAACATGAGAAAGACTTTTTAAATTTCAAAAGTCATGTGACTTGTCACATAATGGGCCCATTTCATTTAAGAATATTCTTCTACCTCCTCTATGAGTAGCATTTTCTTTCCTGGTTCTAGGAATGTGTTGAAGTTCCTGGAGATAAAACTTGCAAATATGTGGGGCCATTCCTGATACTGAATTTGTTCACAATGAACATTTTCTTCTACTTTGTTCTCATCATAATTCCATAAGCTTCTGTACCAGAAAAATGATTCACTTACTATGTCCCCCTCTTTATACCTTAAGAAGAATTTGTTCTATGACTTTTGTTTTTTTTTATAGGCTCAAGAAATGTCACAGATATTCACATTGGTTTGATTATCTTAAGAGCAATAAATTCCCAAATTATTATTCATCGGACCTAAAATTAGGAATTTCCTCAGGAGTAAGCATTTAAAAATGAATAATAGGTATATTATGCTGTTTTTAACATGAAGCTGATCCAAGGAAATGTTTCGTATCATAGTGGTTCCCACAGCAGGCAGTTCTAGAAAGTGCTAATATGACATCAGAAACATGAGACCCCAAAAGGCAATAAACCGTCATAAGGTATTGAGAAACAGATGGGAGCTGCAACAACTGTGCTGTATCCTTAAGAAACCACCCAATCTCTCCTGAGTCCGCAGGTGTCACACAAATGTAGAAGCAAGAAGTTTGGCCATCCTATATATCTTTATCTTTGTTGAGAAATATCTACAAGTTATTAGATCCTAGGAATTCCAAGAAAAATGTTCAGATAATCACTGTAATATGCTATCACCAAAGGAATAAATGTGTTACTGATAGTTATCACCACAACAAAGTTCTATAGTGGCCTACATCCATGCCTATGTAATATAGATTTTAATAGCATTGTTAGGAGTAATTCTACCTTGACTAAGTCAAGTATCCCTTCTACTGTGGTCCTTGTTCCTTCTACTGATCATTCTTCTTCCAAAACAGAGTCTTTCTAAAATTCCTTCTAAAAAAATGGCCTATTGAAAACTTAGAGTTCTCAAAATGTACATGAATCCTGCTGGTTTTATGGTCTGACTGTGTGAGAGTGAATCTCCAGCAAATCAGCAGCATAAAAGGCACTGATGTTAGTTAGCCTTATTGTTCAGAATACCTCGGCGTGTGAGGGAGATAATGTTCCCAGAAAGTTGGTGCCACTTGTTTCTGTTTGCTGCCTTGCTCTTTACCTGAAACTACCTTCTTAGCCAACTTCACAATGTAGACATCATTTACATTTGTAAGCTTCACTGCTTTTCCATCTAAAGTTTTAAATAATTCAACTTGTACTTTCTTTAAGAACTTCCATTAAAATTCTTTCTATTTCAGTTATCTCACAATATATTCTTTTGAATTGTGGAAAGTTCAATTTAATTTTAGGTATTGTTCTACATATGGGAGAAATAGATGGGAAGAGTTAGTATTCAGTATGACCAAGGAGTCACTGAAGTTCAGAAACCATTTGTTCTTTATTTTCACCAACTGTATTCTCTAAAACACATGCAAAACTTCTGTCCATATCTACTTGATTATTGCTATTTTTCTTTCAACTTGATAAACGTCTTCTTTTTTAACTGAAAGAACTGTGAACTAAAAGATGCTTTTTGACAAAATAATTCCATCTATGTTAATCCAAACACATGTTAAGGAGAAAAATAAAATGCACTTCAAAATTTTTGAGCATTTATGATATGTTTATTAATTATATACAATGGATAAATCAATATATTAGAACATTAGCTATTCAGAAAAGTTCATGATTTTTAGAAAGCTCCATTAATTGATTTTCAGAATTGTTGATAGAAGTGTTGATTCTTAATTTGTATCCTTTTGTATATATTGTAGATATTAAAACCTTGTCTGAAGACTAGTTGACAAAATTTCTGCCTCTTAGATTCATTAATAGTTTCTTTTGCTATGTAAATTGTTTTAATTAACTTGATGTAATCCTATTTGTCTTCTCCTGGGACCATTTCCATGCTATCCAGGACTTATTCACACAGTTCTTGTCTATACCTGCATCTTGAAGTGTGCCCCTGAATCTTCTCCTATCAATCAGGCAGGCATCAGGAAAATGCAAATTCAAAGTACTAAGTGATTCCTCTTCACTCTATCCAGAATGACCATCATTAAGGAAAAAAGTACTGACAGTTATTGGCTAGGATGTAAAGAAGAATAAACTTAGTCACAGCTGGGGGGAGAAATTCATACTGGTGCAGAACCTAGATTTCAGTGTAAAGTCTTCTTAGAAAAACTGAAAGCATAACTGTCAAAGACATCAGCTTCCCCAAATGACAACACAGAGACATTTATAAATGACTTTTCTTTCCATGAGCAAGGAAATTGTACTACTCATGAAAATGCATATATATACATACACACAACTCTAAAGGAACAAATTATATTTTCAAGAAAATGAATCAAGCTGGATAATATTAAGGGTGATTAACCTAGGGTTCAGGAAGGTAAATACTGTATACATTGTTTTTCATATACAGATCCTAGCTCCTAATTTTGGAATATGTATACTTATACAGGAGTATGAATAGGCTAGAATTTTTGGCCATGGGTTTCTGCACTAGTTTCTAGCCATTGCTGTGTGAAATATCTCTCGTGACATTTATGCTAGACTCTTGTCTGCGAGAATAGCAAAATAACATTAGCAGTGTCTTGGGTGGGCTCCCTCCAATTGCCTGAGGCTCAAGCTGGGCCAGTCAATGGTTGGCCCTTCCATCCAGTTCTGTCCTTTTACTCCTTCACAATGTATATGTATGACAAATTGTGGTTCTAAAGTTTTGTGGCTGGGTTGCTCTCCCGAACCCTCTATTGGAAGACTTGCCTGGTCACAGGAAATGACCAGTTCAGACTCCATATCTCTCATTTCTAGGAGTCTTAGGTTGACCCTCATAAATTCCTGAAATCTTTCATTGTGCTCGGTTTCTAGCTCATTCCAGAGATGCCCACCTCAATCTATTTGTCTTTCCAAAGACTGTTTCCCTTCATCTTTCAAATCTTTTGTCAGTAGTCACTGAAATAAAGATGAAAAAAGGCCCTTGGTTCTGTGATAGCTCGATGCCCCAGTGTGGGGGAATCCAGGGCAGTGAGGTGGGAGGAGTCGGGGGAGCACCCTCATGGAGGAAGGGGTGGGGAGGACAGGATAGGGGGTTTCCAGAGAAGAAATCAAGAAGGGGGATAGCATTTGAAATGTAGATAATGAAAATATCCAATAAAAAAGTTAAAATTGTATAATGTCCTAATATTTCCAGAATAAATCATTAGAGAAATGAACATTTTTGCTGATACTATCATCTGCCTAATTACTGAGTTGTTCAAAAACGGGCCTCAGTGCTAGTTTGATATTTTATAGAATGTTATTAAATTTGTCACTGACTGGAAGGATGACGTTGCATTCCATCCATTTGGGTGAGAAAAGAAGTCTATTAATATTTTCAAGTGCATGACATTTTCGTGAAAGTAAATTCTTAAAGATAATTTGTTTGCTTGCCACAACGGCCACTTCTTAGTTCTACATTATGAAAATCATTGGTTCCTCTAGTTCTTTAATATGAAAATCATTGGTTCAATTATTTGTAGAAATGTTTCTTTAAGTGACAGAAATTATCAGGTGTTTTAGGTAACTATAAAATTATAGTAATCATTCCTCACTTAAAATACAGTTTTCCTTAAAAGCATATGTACATGCTTACACTTTACTTTGAGAATGCGGAATCTGTCATCCATCCATTCATTGTTAAAATTCATGACATATCAGAACTTAGAAATTTGAAACTTTCATTCAGAAACATTTTGAATCTTCCTAAGTCAACATTACACAAACATTATTTATTAATGACCCCCAAAATGGATAACACTTCCCTACATACTTTTGTAACTAATCATAGCCTTTTATAAGAATCTGTGGATTTATAGGAAGCTATACAATTGTTTATTAAAATTTTTAAAAGAACTCAAACAAAAGAGAAAAAGTGGAAGGCATGCAAGGTTCTGAGAATGAGAGAAGCAACTTCACTAGATGGGCACCAATATTGTAATAAATTAAGCCTTCATACCTACACGTATTTTAACACAGTAATAAACAATGGCACATTCTCATCTAATGAAGGGGGACTTGATGATCATGGAAAACTAAAACTCAAATAGCAAACATTTAACAAATCTTATGACAGGGACATACTAAACATTCTTTTTCATGTAGATTTTTGAAATGATTTTGTTTCTATATGTTGATGTGAGAAAAGAAAAATAAAGTATAATAGGGAAAATCATTATTTGGAGAGAGATAAAGGTGAAGAAAAATAGATGTGAACAGAAAGAAACAAAATTTACTAAGCAAGCAGAGGGTTTTTCCACCAGGAAAATTCATGATCTACATGCAAGTTTTCACTTAAGGGAATTCGGCAAATTAATAATCACAAATTTAAAACACAATAAACCTTACTTATCTGCATAATGAACTGATATTGCAATCAGAACATCAGACACATTTAGGGGAATGCACCTTCAAAGACTTAGGAATAAATGTAGAAGAAGATACTAAAATGATTCTTGAGATGTGCATAATGCTAAAGGCAGAATATTCTTAGACAAAATTTAGAAGTATAACCCTATTTTACATCAAGTGTTAAGATAAAGCAATATAGTTAATACTGTTATGTAGCAATAGAAAAATATAAAATATAAGTTAAATATTAAAATTATGCAACCCTTCTGCTGTTTATCTATCTTTTGAGAATGAGAGGGAGGGCTGAGAGATTGGCTCATTTAGCCCTGCTTTGCTCCATACTCACTCATTATGGAGCCAAGACTAACTCTGAAGTCCTATTACTCTTGTCTCTACATCCTAAGTGCTGGAATGACTCACTTGCACCACCATACTTTTCTACAGTATATTTAAATACATTTGTTATAGATGAACATACATTATTGAAATATTGAGTCAGGTTGTTATGGTACTATATAACAAGACTATCCAATCTTTTGATATCAATACACAATATTGTCTTCTACTAAGTTAATACTAAAGACAGTTGGAAAAGAATTCATGTTTTAAGGACATTTACAATTTTATGTGGGGGCTGTATTCATATTTACCTTGTGGTCCAAATGAAAATACGCCACTAACTGAATAAATACACCTGTATCAAATATGATGGGTATCCTAAAGAGAGAAGGTGAGAAGAGAAGTGCAATAAAAAGCAATAAAATGAAAAGATACAGGATGAAAATTGTCATCTATATCCAGGATGCAATGCCCTAGAAGAAACCACCTGGCTTGATCTTCAACACTTGATTTTAGATTTTTCTTCTCTGGAAGAAAATAAATATCTGTGGTTTTGACTGAAAAAGAGAGAGAGAGAGAGAGAGAGAGAGAGAGAGAGAGAGAGAGAAAATGGTAAAAGAATAAAAGGCACTGATAGAATGAAACTTACTACTTGGAGGTCATCCACACGTGTGTAGGCGCTTGCATTCTGAAGCAAAACAAAGCTGAGTCTCTACCGCATAAAGCACCATAAAATCTCAAAACAAAGAAATAAGGTTATGGGAAAGCATTGCAGGGAGGTAAGGGTAGCACGGACATAGGAAAGAGATGGAAAAGGGGAAGAAAACCAAAATGCATTATATACATTTATGAAGTTGTGAAAGCATTATAATTTATAGAGAAATAATATTTCACACATCAAATTAGTAACTTTTAAAAAAATGAGTACTTCTATTACAGCCAAGAAGAGCAGACTTGAAATAACAAACAGAAAGTATAAAATAAAAAAAAAATTGGACGGGCCCAGAACTTGGTAGGGCATACTTTTATCCCAGCAATCAGGAGGCACAGCATGTAGTTATCTGACTTCAAGGCCAGTGTGGTCTAAAGAGTTCCAGAATAGACAGGTCTACACAGAGAAACTCTGTCTCAAAAAACCAAGCAATACACCATAGGAAGAACAAGAATATCAACCAACCAGACCCACCCAGAGTTCCCAGAGACTAAAGCACCAACCAGTCCAACACATGGATGGATCCATGGCTCCAGAGGATGTAGCAGAGGTTGGCATTGTCTGACATCAATAGGAGGAGAAACCCTTGGTCCTATGAAGGCTCATTTCTTCAGGGTAGGGGAACGCCAGGGTGTTGAGGTGTAAGTGGGGATGTGTGTGAGTGGGAATATCTTTATAGAAGCAGGGGAGCAGGGAGGCGAGCAAAACAACAAAACAACTCCAGGGCAGCGGGCTATGAAAGGTACCTTGATTCCTGACCTAGATAGGTCAAATCCCAGAGAACCCTAAAAGGGATGGTGGAGCATTCGCCGTCTCCCAGAAGATCAGGCCATTCTCGTGTAGCTACAGTGCCCCACAACCCACTCCAGAGAGGTTTGAGGCAATCAGTCACAAAGGACAACACCCCAATCCCCTCCTCCTTAGGTGAGGACATGACCACGGGTCACATAGGCTCAAGACAGATCAGACTTAGAAATAAGACCATGCCCCCAATTACGGAGATGAGATCTTCCTAAGCTCTCAGACCAAACCAATAGGAAGTACCTGCGGTCAGACACTGACCCATTCAAAAACTGTATTTGAGAATCCTGTTCAGAAGAATTAGAGAGGTGCAGAAACTATTCCATCGTCTGAGAACGTCTGTCATAAAAGCTGTAACACCAACGCTTGGCGAAGAGATCTGTCCTCCCAAAATCGCTGCCAGCAGCTCCCCTGCACCCCTCACCAGCTCGCCAGTCCCCTCCTGGCTCAGCCCAGGCTGAAATGGAGGTGAAGCAGCACCAGCGGAGGCAGCAAAAAGCCGGTCCCCTTCCTGCCCTAGATCTCTTCCCTTTTGAATCCACGCACCTAGCCAGACCAAAGATCTCCATGAAAACCTCCAGCACGGAGCCCCACAACCAACCAGCCAAAAACGAACAAAAAGCTCAAAGTTTCAAAATACCAAAAACTCATGAAGTAGAAATTTTATGAAATGATGCGAAAAAATTATTATCATAAATATCTTTAAATGCTAAATATCTAGAATCTTATAAAAGGTGCACAAAAAAACTTTCTTACGATAAAATGGGAAAGCAATTTGGAAAATGAACAAAGATGTTGATAAAGTCAAAATATAGAGACAACTGTGGCCAATAGACATATCATTCCCCTTTGAATTCCAATATACACAGACCAAACACATCCATAGTTGCAGAATGTAGTAATCCTAGTAAGTCTATACTTAGCAAGGGAGCAGAGCAACAAAAAAAAAATCTTTTATAATGTTGGTGGGAGTGTAAAATTTTATAACCAATTTTTTAGAGCAGTTGAACTGTCTAGTGGATTTAAAGATAGGGTTGTCAATATCACCTAGTAATTTTATATCTAAAGACATGTCCCGGTATATTCATAAAAACATAAGCTGAATATTTGAACATTGAGAAGACTAAAAAACAAAAGGAAAATATTTCTGATAAGGAAAACATATACCAAGATTAATGCCACATGGGAGAGGTTAATAGACAATACATTTAAAAATGATTAATTCACAAAACAATGCATGGAGCAGAATTAATAATTTGCTGATTGTAGAATTTATAAGCACTTAGACTATATATGGTTGCACTGTAAAACAGAGGGGAAGGCTACAGATATTTTCAACATTACTGCTTGTCAGACACACAGCCTGTGCTGTTACCAGCATCTGCCACCAGAGCGGTCCATTTGTTGAATTGATGGAACTACACTGACACGTCATTATCACTCAAAGTCCATAGTTCACTCAGGGGCTTACCCTTTGATGGTTTTCATTCTGCGTGTTTGAACAAATTTATGATAGATCTCTAGAGTTATAGTATGGATCAGAAGATTGCTACATTAGATTTCATGAAAGATAATGCATCATTTAGATCATTGGAAAACTTGAAAAATTATATTTTATATGCAGGTAACTATATTATATAAATACAAATGGTTATTGTGAAATATTCCACTTCAGTATATGACACAGACACACATGCATGCATTCCCTCATTCATATCCAAGTGTATACACAGCTACACACGCACACACACACACACACACACACACACACACACACATTCCCAAAACCACACACACACATAATATACACTAAAAACCCTCAAAGATCATTTTAATACTTATTTTATCATTAATACCAGGCTTAGCAATGCTTGGGAACTCATGATCTATACATTAAATTAAAACCAACAATAACACATTTGACAAGACAACAAATGCAGCTTTCTTTGCATCCTGTTTTGTTGCCATTGTTAAGAAATGAGCCTGGTAAGTGACAGAATTTAAGAGAGTCTTGCTGGAGAGAAAGTCTGCTGGAATTAGGTTTTTAAATAGCAGACCAGTTACAAAGAGACAAATCAGACAGGCTGGTTTTAATTCTCATTTGCCAGCACATTCGGGTCTGAGGGACCTTTCTCAGTTTCTAAGTCAACACAAATTAAAGATAATAACACTGCTTTGTCCTTTCTGTTTCACTGCCCAACTATCACAAGATTATCCAGTGTCCTCTAGGCTGGAACCAGACACCTTTTATCTTGGCATCTAAGGCACTTTGGTGATGTCCCTGGCATCCGAATTTAGGCTGATCATATTGAAGCACAGAGGTAAGATAATTCTGGCTTCAGACACTAATTGCTCTATGAACAATTTTTATTATTGACATCGAAATTTAAAGGCCAGCCTGTGTAGTATGTAGCACAAGAGGCAGAGAGGCATTTATTCACTGAAAAATTCCAATGAGATATCATGATGAGAACTACCTCAAGAAAGTAAAACACAAAAATGGCCGCCTGGAATAAAGAACAGAGTTTGCTTTTAATAGCAAATTGAGAAACTGTACAAATCTAAGCCAGTCTCTGAATGTCTTCTCAGACCTCACTTTTACATGAATAAGAACAAGGTTCATTATTTTCTGTTCAAGGTGCCTGTGCACCTTCTGGGAGCTTACTCATCACCCACAAAAACCTGTTTTTATATTACAGTTGTCTTCCAGTTATTTTCTAGAGCCAATATTTACTTAACTTTTTCTATTATTTCTAAGACTGAACATCATTAACATATATACATATATATGCACATTTATAGCAGGCAAACAACACACACATACATATTATGTATACACACATATATATATACACACAAAGTGTATGTATGTAAATTTTTCATTTATAATATTGGCAGTTCTGTGTATACGGTATATATGTTCACACATGCATATGTACTTGTAGAAGTCACCCACTGCTGTGTTTGTGTATTGGAACAATTTCAAGGTTGTGTTGCACAACTGATTTTGAAAATACATTTTCTGGGTGTTTTCTTCTGCTTATTATTGGTTCTCCGAAATGTGAGAGTAATTCCTCAAGTGCTGAAATTTTGTGAAGGGCATTTGACTTGAGGTATTGACAGAAGCCAGAGGGAGGGCACACAGACACTTTCGCACTGGGCATAATGTTGTAGCCACCTGCCAGGAGAGTGCATTTACCATTCTGAATCCTTTGTGTCTCCCCACAACCATTTTGCAGAAGCATATGTTCATGGCTGGTGTGTACTTAAATGCTACTTGGGGATCTGACCATCACTGTAAGCCTTTAAAAGAGTAAAGAAAGCCAAGTAATACCACATGGGTCTTTCTTTGGGTTACTTTGGTTTCTGCAAAGGGTAATGCTTGTTTTAGATTTCTGCGGGCTTTTAGCAGGGTGTGTAGTTTTAGGCCACACTTGGTGCAGTTCGACTACACTTAAAACTGAAGAACAAATGCTTTGCGATTTCTGTTCTTCCCAACGATGTAAAACAGAAGCCTGTGATTTGCAGAGGTCATCGGTGTTAAGGAAGAACACTTACCATGCAGTGGCCCCTGCTATGTAGTGAATATTCATCTAGTGTCTGCTACTGCTCATCAGGAAACCACTAATGAGTCTCTATCCCCCACACAATGATATCCCCGCATTGTCTCTAGGCTGTAGGTGTTCTGTTCTAGGTGGAAGAAAAATGAGCTACATAGAAATAAAACAACAAGCTCCGGGGTTGCACACTAATATATTTCAGCACGGGGATTAAGGAGCAATGGAAGCAGCCATAGTTTTGTAAACACTGGGAGTGGGTTATTAAACACTGAAGTGTAGCCCCTTTGTTTTTACTCTTGCGCTAAGGAGAGTATAGAAAGAGGACAAATTTTGATCTGATAAAGATGCAGAGTCTACCTTCCTTTTGCCCTGTGGGAATAATATCTATTATGGTCACAGATATGGGCACACACATATAATCTACACATAACGCAAGTTAAATAATGTTATAGTCTAAAACAACATATGAGGAAATGATGCGATTCGGCTGGAGTTATCAACTTTGATGAAATAATAATTGAATTTACTTGGTGAACTCACACCAAGTGTGCTCAGAACAGGCAAAATACCCTCTGACATGCTGCTGGCCACAGTTACCATCAGAGCGGAGAGTGGGAAAAGAAGAACGTGGAGATACACTGACGATGTACGTGGTAGAAATGACAAGTGATTTATGGACATAAACATACTAAAATGTGCAACGTGTTCGTCAAGAATGAAGAGCTATAGGCCTAGACCCATGTTACGTATTTTAATTTGGCTCTTGTGGGTTCCAGAGAGACAAGGCTCTGCTTATTTTTCTTGAACTTCATTACTGAAAGCTAATGATCCTCCATCCTATTTTATTACACCCTGCAGTTTTTTGAGAAACCCATAATTTCTAAGTAGCACCACTAATTAACTAGAGGCTGTTGTTTGCATACAAATAATAGTCACTGTAATTCTGCTCATCTTTATATTAGACACATAGCGCATTGCCATGATCAATCCCTTAGCAACATGACAAAGGGCTTTGCACGACTGCCCAGGTATAAGACACTAAGTGAGGTGGTAAGTGCTTATTGTCAGACATGGTGTTGAATTTTAGCCAGGAGAGTTGTGAGTATGATGTGGGGCTGGGGCTGAGTGTTATTAAAACTTAAGCTTTGCATTTTGGTGTGGGGGGTTGTGCAAAGATGAAGGGGTTGAATGGTAAAAACCACGGCATTGCTAAGGGGTCTTTCTAGACCTCATCAACAGACTCCACATTAATTGGCGCCACTTTCCGCCTCTGCGACTGCTGTGGCTCGCGTGTAAATAAGGAAAGGAGGTTTTTAAAATTCCGATTTCAACTCATGACTTAGAATTTAATGAAACCGTTCAAGTTCAGCACTTTAATCTCACAAATTGGTTTATCACAGCCTAGTGGCCACTTCTTGTTTTATAATAAGCACAACAAAAAAAATATCTATGAACACTTAGAAAATTAAACCAAGAGAAGTGTATGTAATTCTGAGCTCATTAGGAGCAATTCATATTTTCATCTGTCTCATTAGAGTGCTGTTTTTACGAGCTGAAAAGTGTACTTTTGTATCTGTATTTCTTATATATGCATTCTTTAGGCCAGCAGAAGGAAAGTTTTCTTGCAAACAGTATACAGATAGATTTCTAAAGCACATCTTATCGTTGCTGGAACAGGAAAGCCAGGCAGTGAAAAAAAAATCCCCCAAAGGAAAAGTACAATCATATAATAATTCTAGCATTCTGAGATACCTTGGTGGATTTTTATGTACTCCAACAGCATTCAAAAATAACCATGTGCATTGTGTATCCATATGAGCATATGGCACTCATATTCATTTCTCCACAAAAGTCAGGGTCGGTCACTGGATTCCCCAGTACTTCAGTCACAGGCTATGGTGAGCAGCCTGAGATATGGTGAGAACCACACTTTGGACCTTAAAAAGAACAGAGAGCACTCTTAACCACAAAGCCACCTCTCCAATCCATATCTCATGAATTTAATCTCCCACTTCTGCAGATTTTTTAATTAATTTTTAATTTTTTTAAATGAAAATAAAACTTCCACATCTGAAAGAGAGGATATTTACATTCTCCATAGCTTCATAAAGATCATAAAAACTTATAAAACGATATATCATTTGTCAATGACAGTTCTTTAGCCTACCGCTTTAAACTCTATTAGGTTCAATATTTGACATTTAGTAATGAGAATAGAAATCGTTCTTCTATATTTCCTCACCTAAGATGAAAACTAGTTTGTGTGAACAGCACTTCTCTTTGACAAGAGGCAAAAATCATTTACTGTCTGCCTGACCTGAGAAAGCAAATATAAATTATGTCTGTGATTTTAGAGGTGTTGAATCTTTAGAATAGGCCATACCACCACCATATGGGTTAAGTGCAGATCTTCAATTCTCGTAGTAACGCATGATATCACTCAGACATGATCTTGCCTTTCAGGGTGCACCTGTATATGCTTTGTCCTGAGCTCATTTGAGTGAGAATATTATTGAAAACCTTAGAATCTATTAGTAGATCATAATGCTTATTGATTTCTAAACCTATCTGGAACATGATTGACTTAAGTGGATTGAATCAGATTGCCCTATTATCTTAGTTACTGCCATGCTGCAGTGTCTCGCTCAGGACATTGCAGGATTTGGAAAAGAGAATTGCAATTCACGTTTGTGTTTTATCATCGGAATAGGGAACCAACTCTAGGCTTCTGTGCGTCCACCATTTAATGCACCTTCATCGCCATAGGCCCTAGGATGCTAGGCAACAAAGGTTTTATAATCCATATGTAGTTAAATTTCTGCATATTAAACCAGAAATGCAGCAAGCCCTCCCTTCCCACCCCCTTCATTTTCCCACTTTAGTATGTAAAAATAAACGATTTAGTTATAAATCTTAGCTGCTATCTTAGAGATTTTCTATACATTGGTGAATTGCTAAACTTCAATTCCCATCTCTCATTCTAAATCATTTCTTCAAAGTCAATTTTCTTCCACAGATTAAATAATTCGGAATAAAGGATAGTGCATAAAATTAAGTGATATTACCCATCTTTTCCCAATGACTCCAATAAATTATGAAAAACACAAAGATACTTTTTTCAACAGTAGACGCAGTAATTTTTACAATGACACGTAATAGGTTGACTTGTGTGCCCGAAATTCATGTTTTCCGTTGAACTTGAGAATGTGACATTATTGGTTTTCTGATACATAAGTGCAAAATGTGTAGTTGTATTTGAGTAGGGTGGGTCATTGGCTCATGTGGCTATATCTATAAGCAAACAGAAATTCTGGGATAATGCACATAGAAGAACACCACTGAGGTTAGACTTAGAGATAAAAGTTACCTGAAAGTGCAGATTGTCAGAAAATGCCAGGAGTTAATTGAAAAAGCATGAAAAAGAGTCTTCAGTAGACACGTCTGAGTAAGCGTGGCTCTGACGTCTTCCTTTCAAGTGTTTGCGTTCAGAATTGTTTAAATCAGACATGTTTTCAGCTTCCTCTTTGTGCCACTATGCTATGGCCACCCTAAAAATCTAGTAGAGTCTGTTTCCTTTTAGTCATGCACTCATTTTATAACACACTGTTAAGAATTTTACTCATATTATCTGGAAACCCAACTTTGTGTGTCACAAGATGAATTCCACAAGACTCTTGACCTTGAAGATTCCCAATGAATTTCTTTTATGTTTTGTTTCCAAGTTTGTCAGAAGCCATGTACGATGCAGATGGGTGAGTGTGGTGTGGAAAGAAAACACAGATAGGACTAGACTATGAGGCAGTATTTTACAGTGCCTAATAAATATTCCTCACTTGGGTATGTGGCAAATATTTGTTGATGAGAGGCTTAATGAATCAATAAACAAGACAATCAATGAACAGAAGAAAAACATGGAGTAAATATATATTACCAATCTTCTCCCAGTAGGATCAGATTTCAGCTCTGATGTTAGTAAGAGGTTAGAAATGGTGCTGTCAGACCTGAGGATAAATCTCTCAATCCAACAAGTGCAAATGTGTTCTGGGTGATGTGGAGATCTTGGGGTGGGGGTAGAGGTAAAGTATTGAAGAGGTTTATATTTTGCAAAGTAGTATAGATTTTTTAAAAGCAAAACAATCTGAATCACTAGCTCTTTCAATACAGGTGAAATTGTCATAAATATTTTGAGGAAAACTGTTCTTCCAACAACACTTTAAATATTTGGAGTATTCACTCTCCTGGACTGTAAAGACCAGTGCCCATTTCAGCCTGGACCTGTGTTGTTTGTTAGTGACAGCCTTCTGTTGCCGTGGCTGCACATTGATATTCAGAGCCCAACTTCGGATTCCGAACGCACCCTCCATATATGGCCCTGGAAGCTGTCCACTTTTACGATTACACAACTGCCAATTCCTCCCTCTTGGCTCTCACTCCTTGTCCATTTAAATCAAGGTTCCTGGATCCTGGTCTGTTTTGTTTGTCCCAAGATTGTTGGGGGAAAAAAATGGAAACACGGACATTGTGAGGCTGCATATAAATTTTCTTCAGGCATATGATATTATATTAAATATGTAATATTTCATTTGTAGAACTGTAAGGCAAGGGGAAAGCTGATGTTGCATTATTGTTTACAATATAAGCTAATGAGCACATTCAAAGTGATTTCCTATTATAAATCTTCCCCCTGCCAGTATATAGAATATAGGTAAGAGCCTGCAGGATTTGTAGCATGTGAAGATAATGTGGGTGTGAGTTGGAAGTCTGCCCAGTATTGAAAGGCTGTCATTGCTCTAAGATGTCACCTGGGACCATGCCATCAATCTACCCACCTTTCCTGAATGGCTCTGATGCCAATCAGTCTGGTTTCCCTTAGTATTAAAGTAATGGGCTCCTGGCTCTATTTCAGCTCTGTCAGAATAGCTGCTGAGCCTCTGTACTGCCTTCCTACAAGGATTTAATCTACTCCAAGCTCCCTGACACATTATAAGGAGGAAATCTGTTTTCTCTGTCACTTTTCCTTTCTCAGCTGGGTCTGCAGCAGAACATCTTTGCTTTGGGTAAGACAGTACAGACTTGCTATGAAAGCTGGTGTTCTCCTCAGTGCTGCGTTGCCTAACTTAATCTTATTGTTTCCCAACACCCTGGAGGCTTCCTGCGTGTTGTTTCCTGTCGAAGAGAGACTTTATACACATCTTTACACTACTTCTGTTCTTTATTTTGAAGTGTTTGACTGCACAAGGAGACAACACTATTATTCTTGAACTTGGACAATTACATTGTTTAATGCCTTCATTTTTGTGATATATTTCAGACTACTTTCCTCTGTTCCCTGCTACTAGACAGGAAACAATAATGACAGAAATTGTGTACTTCGTTATATACATATTTAATAAAAAATATTTTTGCATTGCCTACCGTGGATGAAAAGAAAACACACTAAGTATATGTGAGTGGTGTGTATGTGTGTGTGTGTGTGTGTGTGTGTGTGTGTGCACGTGGGTGTCTGTGTGTTTGTGTGCTTCTGTGACTGTGTGTGTGTTTACGCCTCATCACACTTAGCTATGTCAAACCTTTATAGGCGCTGTCAGTGAGTAATCCATCTAGTTTTGTAGAATATTGCTTGAAAGGCCAAGCAAGAGAAGCATGCTCCTGTCCTAGGCTTGTTATCGTGTATATACACAAGTCTTAGCACCACTTTAGCATAAACACAAATCCTTGGCAACTCCCCAGAGAAGAGGACAAATGGAGAAATGTGTAGATAAGTAGTAATGCAACATACAGATTATATCATTTGCCTAGTCCTGGAATCCCAGTGATGAGCTCTCATACCTGCCTTCTGATGCACTCTCCTGGGTTTCTATTTGACAAGAAAGTATCCTATTCGCACCTTGGCAAAAAATCATCCTGATGCTCTAGGAGACATTCCTCAAATGCTTTGTTCTACTCTCACTAGATCTCTGCTCTTCACCTGAGGGGATGACATCTCGGTCTAAATTTTTCATAATACATATGAGAAAGAAAAGAAAAAACACTCCTGCAATAATCTAATACACCATAACCAATTATTGACTAATATGGACTATTTATATCCTTATGTTGTCTCCTGACACATATTTTTTAAAAAAATCAAGCCCTAGGGCTAGGAGATGATTTCGAAGGGCTTATGAGATGACTCCATGATTAAGAACATATGTTACTGTGGCTAAGGACCCAAGTTAGGTGTCAAACACTCATATCAGGTGGCTTACTCCAGCTTCAATCCAGCTTTAGGGTATCTGACACCCTTCTCTGAACGCTGAGGGTTCTGACACTCACAAATATGCAAATATACATAATTGAAAATAAAAATAGGAGGCTGGAGAGATCTTTCCAGTGGTAAGATTTCTTGATCCTGCCACAGAGGACCCAAAGTCAGTTGAATCTACATGGTAAGTCACTCTATCTATAACCCCCAATTCTAAGGGATGCCTTCTTTTGAGGGCATCAAGTATACAGATGCAGGGGAAAAAACACTACTACACATAAAATAATGATAATTAAATATTTTTAATTAAGATAATAAAAAGAAGACTTTAAAAATGTATCAGTATGGCTGTATGAACACTGGCTGTTACCTCAGTTGGGATGTGTTTATACTTGTCTTCCCAATCTCATTTCCATCCAGAGGAACTGGTACCATCGTCACCTCTTTCTGTAGAAGAAATGATAGAACACATTGATCAAACATGAATTTAACAAACCTCTTGAAACACTTTATCATTCAGAGTAAAGTACAAATTTCAATAAATAAGTAAATTCGTTGATACATACATAAGTACATACTTAAGTAAGTAAATAAATGAAGAAAAGAAGCAATAATAAAAATAATTGACAAAAGAGAGAAAATTCTCAGTGAGAATCAAATATTTCAGGGCATCCAGCATTGGGGAATATATGGTCAGAGGAAAAACTTGTCTACAAAATACCAATGAATCAATAATTTTGTTAAAAATAAAGACAGCGTTAGTAAATAAGTGTATCTGCTCATACGTGCTGTTGCAGTATAAGAGAAAAGATATTTCACTCTGTGGAAAACCCAAGTATTGTTAAGAAAGTAAAATGCTAAAAGAGAAAACTATCCATTTATTCTTGGTTTCTATCTTTTCTGTAAAATAGGGCAAGAAATAAAAGCCTAGCCCAAGGGGAAGAGAGCCTAGCATGGGACCCGTGCTTATACACCCTAGAGCAAAAGCCCTGAAAATCTGAGGGCCAGCAAACGCTATTCAGCACAGTTAGTGTATTGTCTGGAGCCTGTGTTTGGTGTGTTTGCGCTTCTTGTAGTTGGCGTTTCAGCCACAGAGTATTTTCTGATTTCAGCAAAAGTAAAATAAAACTGTAGTTAGAGGCTAAGGAATTTCAATTCTTATGGGTGAAAGAAAAAAGATGCCAATTTTCATAAAAATAATTTTTGGAAAAGATTATTGAAGTTTCCCTTATCAAAGAAAGAAATGAAAAATACTTTGAAAAATTAATTATATGAGCAAACTATATTCTTTGGAATACTTTTGATGTGTCAATTTCACTTATTGTTTTTGCAAACACTAATAATATAAATGTGAACGGTGGCAGTGCTACAAGCAGTGTGTGTTGATCACTGCATATTTTCTATATGATAGAACATCGAGAATAATTGAAATATCATAGGGCTTAGACAGCTAACTAGTTAGTTTTCAAACACATTAAATAGACTATGCAACTCTCTTTAAAGAGATAAAAAAAATACTATGTTGGGGGTTGGACGTTGCTTAATGAGGAAAGCATTTGACTGGGAACCTGCTCTAGTGCACATCTTTAATCCTAGGTTTCCTATGGTGAAGTGGGTGAAGCAGAGACAGGAGAATCCTCGGGAGCTCTTGGCCAGTTATCCTGCTGTACATAGCACATAGCAGTAAACAGCAAAATGATGTCAGTTCAAACAAGGCACAAAACTTGAAACCTAAGGTTTTTCCTATTTCTCCAGGCATATTGTGTTTCTTCATGCAAGGAAACAGCCCCAGCAGCAGGTACTGAGGAAACCAGGGATGGATAGCACCAGTGTTTCTTCAGGGACAAAACTTAGTTTTGCAAGGGTAAAAGTTGGTTACTTTTAGCAATATTTACCTTTCTTAATTCTTTACTATTCTAAGCCCAGAGCCATTGACTTCTGGTAATTAATTCCTGCTGCTCTGCCTCAAAGGATAAAGAAAAGGGGGTTAATTGGTAGAGCTCTTTTTTCTCTGGTTCAAGAACTTCTTCCCTGGTCAGGGTGAAGGCTTGGAAACTCATTAACTCATCAAGAAACAGAAAGAAAAGACAGGAAGAAAAACAAAATTCACTTACACAGACAACATGTACAGATGTACCTAGATTCATACATATACACCCTCTAGCCAGCCCCTACCACCTGTCTCATCAACTCCAGCAGTGTTCATGCATACTTACACATACATATATACCTACACAGGTATGTATAGACACAAAAGTCACACTGTATTCCGTATCTGGTCATCTTATACCTTCCAGACAAAAGTCCTCTAGAAAATTGCCTAATAGATACAATGTTACACAAAAGGAGAGTTCCAGAAAGATGTCCATAGTGAGTTCAAAGCAGGATTTCATTCTTTAAGGTCATTACAAGTTTAAAGCAAGTCTCACACGGCTTTTTCTTATCATAGTGCATACCTGTGGCTTCAGTCTTGGACCTGACCTAGAACGACTGTTTTTTCTTGATCACAGATTTGTCCCAAGCCTATTTCTCTTTTGATTACAATTCTGAAAACTTATTATATTCCTTACTGTGCAGCTTTTACTTACTATTTTATGAGGAGTTGGCACACTCTACTCTTGATTTTAATTTAATATTACACCTCTTTGGCAAAACAACTGAAATCATCTAAAATGTTCTAAAACTATTGAATTCTATGAAGTCACTAATTCATCTAAAATCATTAATTCCTGAAAGTTGCTCAATAGGGTGAGCTGACGCCCAGAATTCAGTAGGCTATGTAATAGTGGCAGGGAAGACTTAGCATCAAGAAGCAATTCTGGGTTGAGGTTTCTAAGTCCCCTGCATCCCAGAATTCACACATCACAGCCAGCAAAATGGTGGGTCATCTCCAAAAATCTCACTTGCATGCCTTTGTCCTCTCCTTGAAGGCTTTTGACAGCTTCACACAAAAACACACATGTGCATATACACATTATAAATACATATACATATACGCACATATATGCATGCAAATCTACAAACACACATGTGTGCACATACACATGTGCTCACACAAACACACACAACTAAGTTGTCTAATAGCCACTGAGATTTTGCTTTTAGGATTCTCAGGTGTCCCACAGTCTTCTCTCCTTCCTTCCTTCCTTCCTTCCTTATTTATTTATTTATTTATTTATTTATTTATTTATTTATTTCCTTCTTTAAGGCAGTCTTACTGTGTAGCCCAGTCTAGCATATAATTTATAATTCTCTCACACTCTCCTCCTAAGTGCTGGGATCACAAATATTTTTCACCCACACCCACATAAAATTTAAGTTTTATTAACATCCAAGTTCTTATTGCATTGATGTTTAGCAAATGCTTTTTATTATGCAAATAGAATATTATAACTTACATATTTTTCTTTAGTTTGTTTCACAATTCTTGGAAGACATACATGTAGATAATTGTGCTTTAACAAAGGTCCACACTGAGCTCAGCCTTGATTTTCAGCTTTTTGTGGATTAGTGTGATCTAACTAACCTTCCAGGTGTCTATTTTCATTCGTAACTCTTGAAAGGCAATTTTTTGAAAATGTGAAGTTTACACATCTGAATATCCTCTGCACATTCAAACCATGAACTTCAGTGTATTTATAACAGATGCATTCCATGCACAAATCCAAACCTTATAAGAGGGTTATTCATGCCTTGTTGCCCATTGCTACTGTGAATATTCTTGCTCCTCACTATGAGTTTGCTTCACCCGAATGACTAGACACCTTGACCAGCCTTCTTTTCAATTAATCATATCCTCATTCCCTGGGGGTTGGCTTCTTACTTTTGAGACATAGCCTCATGTGTTCCCAGGTGTCCCCAAACTTTTGATCCTTCTCTGCCCACCTCCACAGTGCTGGGATTACAAGCAAATGCCACTGTGCCCAGTTTTGTCAATGTTTCTTCTTCAATGTGGTCCTATCTTGAAATTTGAATCTTCTACTGTCAGAGCCCTTTTGTTTGACTAATCAACTCTTATCTTATGCCTTGTTTTTGTGTTTTTTTTCAGCTCTCAGTATGATTTCATTGGTCACCTGAAACTGATATGTTTCTTTCAACCCTTAAGTAGCTTTAGTCTTAAATCTGAAACCCTGATGTACCTCAAATCTATCAACAAATTCAGCATTTATTAAACTTAATTTTCATCACAATATAAATGTTCTCATTTTGAATGAAAAAAAAAAGAACACCAACAACAACTTAAGGTTAAAATAACAAAATATATGTCTTTTCAGAATTATAGACGATATTTTCTCGAAGAGCCCGAGTGACTTTAGAGGACAAAGTCCTGTTGTTTTAACCACCTGTGTATTTTTCAGTGCTGTTAGTTCATTATCCATCTGAAAACACACACACACACACACACACACACACACACACACGTCTGTGTGTGCACACGTACATACACACTGTTTTATTGTCCTTCCAATCAGTCTATTAAAAGCCAACCTTGATTCCTTGAAAGTAGAGGAAGAGGAATTGTGTTCAAGCCTCTGTTCCTGATGTAGTAAACTCTGAACTGGGCTTCAGCTTCTCTGGCTTGCCCTCCCACTGTGCCTCTTCACTATGGCATTTTATTAGAAAGATGAAAAGTTGAATGTTCAGTTTTATTTCTGTATCACTGTAAAAGCTGTCATAGGACGATGTGTACTACTCATGGTCATTGTTACAGATTGAATTCACTAAAGTATTCACTAAAGTAAATAGCCTTGAAAGTCCCAACTGTCTTCCTTGGCCAGACATGATAACATGGTTTCTGAACAAAACTAAGGACTTGAGTTTCCCCTAGCAAAGTGACCTAGGCACCCTTCTGAGAGAAGGTAACTCTGCTAAACTTATCGCAGGGGCTGCTGAAATTCCTGTGCTCTACTACAAGGTCGCTATAATTCCTCACTAGCTATCAATTGTATGACAATAGGGTGTCATCCATCAGCCTGTAACTTTCATTGCCAAGTGCATTCTATTTTTATATACCCATGAACTCACACATTTAGCAGAGACAGGAAGACGTCTTTCTCTATAGGATAAGCAATGAATTGTGTATTTCATCTGAAATACGTTATTTTACAATGTATTATTCAGAAATCGTCTTTGTCACAGACAAAAAAGACTGCAAAAAAAACTATAATATATTCCTCCTTAAAAACTATTTTTTTCTATGAAGGTTTGCTCAGAGAGCAGATTGAAAAAACTGTCTTCTATTCTGCCATTTTATAAAATATGTCTCAGCAAATAGTCATAAATCTGTCAGATATTGCAACCCAGTTTGGTATTATATACTAGGAAAATGAACTCAATAGCAATATAATCTTACTTTCCAATATAACTGAACTCAGGGAAAATATCTCAGGAAGAATGCAGGCATGGAAAGCAAATAAAATCTAAGTACCACAGATATAAAGAAGTTTATGATGGCATATACAACTTCGGATATTGGTGTTTTCCTTTTATTAATTCTAACACAAACTCTCAATCATATCTTTCTTTTTAATTTGCCTTATCTGTTTTTTCCACTTTCTCTGAGAAGAGTGAAATTGCATTTTGTTTTTTATCACTATTTTGTTTAAGTTTATTTTCTATTTAGAATATCGTGGGAGCCTTATATTTAGAAATTAGTCTATTCATGCAAAACACATTTTAAGAATAATATGTGAGACTCATTTAGGAATCAGTCTTTTAACACAAAAATATTTCGTGGTTCATTCTGTAGATGTATACGTGTGTGTGTGTGACTGTGTGTGTGTGTCACAGAGATATATAAATATCAGGGATTTACTCAGTTTTATTGATTTCTCATTTCTTAAAGATCCGATACCATGTCCTTATAAATTGGAGTTTTAATTGAAAGGTAAATACAGATTGCTCAAATTATTTTAGCAGTGTTTGAAGGGCTGCCGCCTTTCAGCAATGTTTGCTTAATGAGGAGACAGAAAAGGTATTTTAGTGAATACAGATAGAAACGCTAGCCACAGTATAAAGAGATCATCTTACGTGGTGTAGAGGTAACTGGCTATCTTGGGATTTTTTTTTCCACCAAAGCCTTTGGAGAGTGATCACAAAATGACTGACTGAAAAGAAATGGAGTTGAGCCTTTTTGGAATAACTCTGCCATTCATTCTAACTACAACACCATCCAGGAAGTAATTATTGAAAAATATAGGCCCTCAGAAGGAGCAGAGGGCCGAGGGAAAGCATGTGAAGTAGTTAGTGTCTCCAGCAGAAGGACCTGCCTATGATATATGTTAATTAGCCAGTGGAGAAATGGCGTCTCATTGATCAGGAATACAAAGTCCCTAATTTGGTTCGCTGTGGCTTTTATGAACTGCTGCGCATTTGCTTTCCAGCCTCCCTGCTTATGACTTCTCCACATTTTTCTCTCTCAAACTCTGAACTCCAGTCAGAATAAATTTCTTTCAATTTTGTGAAAAAGTTAAACTGCCTTTTTATTCAGTAAACCTTAAGTACGCTGAAGTCTTACCAACAGATCATTGTCCTTCTTGCTTCTCCCTCTTTCGCTCCTTCTTCATGGAGATAAAAGTTGAGCATGGTTGTAGGTTGATGTCATGATGCAAGTGAAGGCAGGTACAGGATAGAACAAGGTCTGTCATTGGACGAGAAGGAAGGACGGGTGAGTGAAAAGTTTTAGAGAGGAGGAGACTGGAGCGAGGAGAGGAGCAGCCGAGAGAACATGGAGAGGCAGATGTTAAGATTTCTCTCTACATTTACAGGTTGTTATGAGTATTCTTAAGTGATGGATGTGTACAGAATTTTGTGTGTTTAGATGAACAAATTATATCTTATGTAGGCGGGAGGTTTATATCCTTATCAATTGGTTGTGAGTTAATTGTGTGGATGTATTGTCCATTGAGTAATTAACACATAAATCTGGTTGTTGGGTTACAGTTTGTTGAGTCACGACTTTACTGGGTTGGGAGTGTGTGCAGAGTCCATGATCACAGGATGTCATTCTAGGCTATAGAATGCCTGGGGCTGGCGTGGCGGGGGGCCATGCTAGCACATCCCATGGAACACAATGTGTGTGTCAGGCATGGCAAAAACCCACCAAGGGGACTGTGTGTGAAAGTGGCTGACAGAGAAACAGCTATGAGTGCACAGATCCACCCAGAGTAGGAACTGGCAGGAACTAGTTGTGTGCATTTTTTAATTATGCTGCAACATATAGTCATGAAGATACTAGGTCTAAATTTCCTATTACATTTGTAAGGGATTTAGAAAAGAAGTTTAGGTGTTGGCATGTTTTTCTAACATACAAAATACTCTGGGTTGGATTCCCAGCACTGCATAAGATAGTAGAATGTAGACTAGCACTTCAGAGGTAGGCCCAGAACCTTCAGAGGCTTAAGGTCATAATGTGTATGCTGGCTAGGTTATGTATGCTTGAAACAAGCATAAGTTGTTTGGACAGAGGGAACATTCCATCATATCGGAGAGGTGCATTTTCTTCTTTGATGATAGACATGGGAGTGCCTAGTTCACTGTAAGCACTGGAATTGCTTGTCTGGTAAGTTTAAGTAATATGTGAAAGCAAGATGACCAAGCCTGAGGGACAGGCACATAAATACCCTTCCTCTATGGCCCCTGCATCAGCTACTGCCAGCAGGTATCTACCCTGTTTGGATTTCTGCCCTGACTTCCTTTTGTGATGGACCATGATATAGAATTGTAAGCTTGAGTAACCATTATCCTCTCAAAATTTTGTAGGTGTTTTAGCACAACAGTAAGAACTTTGAGACAATCTTCCCCATAGAAATCAAGGCAAAGTAAGCCCAGTATTCTTGAAACTTTGTGTACTGTTATCTTTTGTGTCAACTTGACACAAGCTGTAGTTATCAAAGAGGAAAGTGCCTCATTTGAAGAAATCCTTCCGTGATACCAAGCTGTAAGGCAGTTCCTCAATTAGTGTTCAGTGGGAGAAGGTCCCTAACAGTCTAGTTGGTACCATCTCTGGGCTGATGTTCCAGTTTTCTGTAAGAAGACAGGATAAACAAGCCAGGGGAAGCAAGGCAACAGTAATACCACTCCATAGTCTCTGTGTCAGCTCCTGCCTCAGATAGCCTGCCCTGTTTGAGTCCCAATTCAACTTCCTTCAGTGATGAAGAGCAATGTGGAAAGTGTAAGCTGAAAAGAATTTCCTCCCAACTTACAGTCTGGTCACTGTGTTCTTTGCAGCAATTGAAACCATAACTAAGACACCTTGTCTAGAAACAGCAAAATAAGATTCACCAAAGAACTGTAATTTCACTATTCTGGCATCATATTACAATACTTTTTTTTCTTTACTTATACGAGTTCCCCATTAATTTTAGGAAGGGAAAGAGTGGCTTTGCTCTGTATTGTATGCCAAATAAAGAACATTGAAAACTTTACCAAGAGAAAGCACTCCAGATAGTGGAAAAAGAGAAGGCATGGATTTAGCAAGTTATATGATTTGCTGAAGGATAAAGAGATTTTAAGTACTCTGGAGAAAATGATTGTAATAAATGAGTTGTAAAAAATTATGTAGTAATAACATTGTGCTGTAGTTTAAATTAATTATTTCATCTGGAATCTGTACATAATGAGGGGTACAAAATATAGGCTTTAGGTATTCTGGAACTGAGTAAGTAAATTTTTTTTTATTATCTATATATCTATCTCTTGAATTTTGTTAGGTTATTCTTATTTTAAAGTTATTTCTTTTATTTTTTAAGATTATAATATAATCACATAATTTATCATTTTCATTTCATCCCTCCAAGCCCTCCCACATAACCCTCCTTGCTCTCTTTCAAAATCATTGCCCTTTTATTCATTAATTGCTGTTATATATTGTGATGGTTTGCCTATGCTTTGTCCAGGGAGTGGCAATATTAGAAGGTTTGTCCTTGTTGGAGGAAGGGTATCACTGTGGGGGTGGGCTTGAAGACCCTCCTCCTAGATACCTGAGGATGCCCAGTCAGTTCCTGGCTTCCTTCAGATGAAGATGTAGATCTCTCAACCCATTCTGTACCATACTGCCTGGATGCTTCCATGCTCTCAGTTTGATGGTAACGGACTAAACCTCTGAACCCGTAAGCCAGCCCCAATTAAATGTTGTCCTTGTAAGACTTGCCTTGGTCATGGTGTCTGCTCATAACAGTAAAACCCTAACTAAGACATATATATTATGACACAGTACCCCGAAGCATGCAGTAGTGGCACACATACCTGGCTAGTAACGAACAGCTCTCTAACTGTATTTAAGGTCCTCTTAAATGTGAAAATCAAACCTCTGTAAAACTCCTAAATAAAGGACCATAGAGGCAACCTGCTATCACCACTTCACGAAAGTGTTGTATTTTATTGCAGAAGAGGCTGAAAATAGAAACAAAATGATATAGAACAAAACACCACAGTAATATTGATATTGGAGAAAGGGCATAGCTTTTCTCTTTCATGTTCAACTCCAGTGGCTATTTCTACATCAGGTGACATTCTTAAGCAAATTCCAGCTGCCACAAGTAATTTGATCAGCACAAGGACTCTTAAGATTACAAAAGTTAGGAGGAACTGAAAGGGTAACTTTTTTATATTTTAAACTTAAGCATTCACTAGTATCTTGATTTTTTAATTTAGGGCTTATGGCAGAGGACGTAAGGAATTTAGAGTCCAATTGACCTTTTCTTTACCTCTGTGTTTGCCACACAGATATTTTCCACTTTATGGAAAGAATTGTAATGTTCAGTTCTAATTTAGAAATCTCAAAGTTAATTATGAGCTTTGTCCTCTAAAACAGTGGTTTTCAACTCTCCTAATGCTGCAAATTTTTAATACAGTCCCTGATGTTGTGATGACCCTCAACCATAACATATTTTATGTTATTACTCCATATCTGTAATTTTGCTACTGCTATGAATTATAACACAAATATAATTGAAGATAAAGGCTTGTCAGCAAGGTTGTGACCCACAGGATGAGAACTGCCTATGTAAAATTATTTTTGAAAAATCTTAGTAGGCATTATTTGGAACTTTTGAGGACTTTCTATCAACATTTCGTTAAGTTCCAAACTGCCTAAGATATAGCTTATTTATTAATTCATGGTAAACTAACATGTGTTTTATGTGACTGGAATCTTATACAATTCAGCAACTATGTTACATCATGTAGATTGAAGAACCAACAGGCATTATATTATATTAAATTCCTTTGTTGTTGAGCCAAAGCCTTGTGTAGCCCAAGTTCCTTGTGCCAGCTTTTCAACTGCTGAGATTGAATGACACTGCATTTAGCCCAATAGACCCCCATTTTAATGCTCTGTGCAGTAGTCTTCTGTGTAGTTGTGCATTATTGATAGCTTTTACCTGGTAAAGTACAATATATCATATGTGTAAACTTGAAGGTATTTAAAACATTCTGCTTCTGTCTTTCTGAGAGGCACACAGCTGATTTCATCTTGATTTTTATGAGCTGGTTTCCAATAGCAAATGCTCAACCCTCTATGAAAATTATTTTGGATAATAATTTTTTAACTTGGTACCTATTCTTCAATGGGTTGAAGAAGTCCTAAAATAGGGTGAAATATTATGCTTGTATCATGCACAAAAGCCTTAATAGACTGAAGAAAAGAAAATGTAGTTCTGGAGTTCAAGCATTAACTACCCAGACTGAAGCAAGAGGACCAGGGGAACACAGCAAAACTCAACCTCAGAGTGCCAGCCCAGTCTGCGTTATAAGACACTGTGGATTGGAGAGGAGGATAAATCTTTCCACATTTTTTTATCCACTCTTATACATTAAAAGTCACAGGGTGAAAGAAGCCTTAAAAATACCTGAAGAAGTGTAGTCATAGCTTGTCAATTGCATAAAATTTATATAAAAATCCCAACTGTTCTTGTTAAAATATTACACTACTATAACCAAAGTGAAAGCTTGTTTAAGAACACAACCTTTCTACCTGGTAAAATATATAGGCTATATAACAGGATTTTACCTAGATATATAAATAATCAAAAGCCTAAAATATAAAAATTAGTAGCCCATTTAATTAAAATTAATGATCTGATTTCCCCAAATAAAACAAGACTTTATGAAGCAACAGAAAAGGTCAACATAATTTCACTGGACAGACACCATGTGATTCTAGATGTGAAACACTACATTATAAACCTATCAGATTTTCCCATATTGTTCTCACAAACAGAAGTGCTTCTTGGTTCTTCAAAGTGGAAAACATTTTGTTCTGGACAGTTTCTAAATAATCATTTAATTAATCTGAAATCTAAAACTGATGCATATAATCAATAAAATATGCTAACATTTTGAGTATAATAGATGCAAATCAGCCCTTGGTATCACAGGAAACTTGCTCCAGTGTCATCCAAACATAAAATATGTAGACACTCATGTATCTCATATAAAATATTATAAATAGTGGCATGTGACCTATATATACATGTGTGCATTTGCATACATGAATGCATGCATATGCTTTATAAAAATAATTTCAAATTACTTAGAGTGCCCAGTAGATGCAAATACTAAGTATATCAAGAGTTGCTACCCTATATTGCTTCAGGAAATGCACTTTTAATATTTTTCTTTTTTTCCCCATCTTTATTAAATTAGGTATTTCTTATTTATATTTCAAATGTTATTCCCTTTCCCAGTTTCCAGGCCAATATCAGCCTAACCTCCTAACCCCTCCCCCTCTCCTTCTATATGGATGTTCCCCTCCCCATCCTCCCCCATTAACACCCTCCCCCCAGCAATCCCATTCACTGGGGGTTCAGGCTTGGCAGGACCAAGGGCTTCCCCTTCCACTGGTGTTCTTACTAGGCTATTCATTGCTACCTATGCAGTTGGAGCCCAGGGTCAGTCCATGTATAGTCTTTGGGTAGTGGCTTAGTCCCTGGAAGCTCTGGTTGGTTGGCGTTGTTGTTCATATGGGGTCTCAAGCCCCTTCAAGCTCTTCCAGTCCTCTCTAAGATTCCTTCGATGGGGGTTCCATTCTCATTTCAGTGGTTTGCTGCTGGCATTCGCCCATGTATTTGCTGTATTCTGGGTGTGTTTCTCAGGAGAGATCTATATCTGGTTCCTGTCAGCCTGCACTTCTTTGCTTCATCCATCTTATCTAGTTTGGTGGCTGTATATGTATGGGCCACATGTGGGGCAGGCTCTGAATGGGTGTTCCTTCTGCCTCTGTTCTAAACTTTGCTTCCCTATCCCCTTCGAAGGGTGTTCTTGTTCCCCTTTTAAAGAAGGAGTGAAGCATCCACATTTCGGTCATCCTTCTTGAGTTTCATGTGTTCTGTGCATCTAGGGTAATTTGAGCATTTGGCCTAATATTCACTTATCAATGAGTGCATACCATGTGTGTTTTTCTATGTTTGGGTTACCTCACTCAGGATGATATTTTCCAGTTCCATCCATTTGCCTATGAATTTCACAAAGTCATTGTTTTTGATAGCTGAGTAGTATACCATTGTGTAGATGTACCACATTTTCTTTATCTATTCCTCTGTTGAAGGGCATCTGGGTTATTTCCAGCTTCTGGCTATTATAAATAAGGCTGCTATGAACATAGTGGAGCATGTGTCTTTGTTGTATGTTGGGGCATCTTTTGGGTATATGCCCAAGAGAGGTATAGTTGAGTCCTCAGGTAGTGCAATGTCCAATTTTCTGAGGGACCTCCAGACTGATTTCCAGAATGGTTGTACCATTCTGCAATCCCACCAACAATGGAGGAGTATTCCTCTTTCTCCACATCCTCGCCAGCATCTGCTGTTGCAGGAGTTTTTGATCTTAGCCATTCTGATTGGTATTAGGCAGAACCTAGGGTTGTTTTGATTTGCATTTCCCTTATAACTAAAGATGTTGAACATTTTTTTAGGTCGTTCTCAGCCATTTGACATTCCTCAGCTGTGAATTTTTGTTTAGCTCTGAACCCCATTTTTTAATAGGGTTATTTGTCTCCCTGGAGTCTAACTTTGTGAATTCTTTGTATATTTTGGATATAAGCCCTCTATCAGTTGTAGGATTGGTAAAGATCTTTTCCCAATCTGTTGGTTGCCATTTTGTCCTCACAACAGTGTCCTTTGCCTTTCAGAAGCTTTGTAGTTTTATGAGATCCCATTTGTCGATTCTTGATCTTAGAGCATAAACCATTGGTGTTTTGTTCAGGAAATTTTCTCCAGTGCCCATGTTTTCGAGATTCTTCCCCACTTTTTCTTCTGTTAGTTTGAGTGTATCTGGTTTGATGTGGAGGTCCTTGATCTACTTGGACTTAAGCTTTGTACAGGGTGATAAGCATGGATTGATCTGCTTTCTTCTACATGCTGACCTCCAGTTGAACCAGCACCATTTGCTGAAAATGCTATCTTTTTTTCCATTGGTTGGTTTTGGCTCCTTTGTAAAAAATCAAGTGACCATGGGTGTGTGGATTCATTTCTGGGTCTTCAATTCTGTTCCACTGGTCTATCTGCCTATCTCTGTACCAATACCATACAGTTTTTATCACTGTTGCTCTGTAATACTGCTTAAGTTCAGGGATAGTGATTCCCATGGAAGTCCTTTCATTGTTGAGTATAGTTTTAGCTATCCTGGGTTTTTTGTTATTCCAGATGAATTTGCAAATTGTTCTGTCTAACTCTATGAAGAGTTGGATTGGAATTTTGATGGGGATTGCATTGAATCTATAGATCGCTTTTGGTAAAATGGCTATTTTTACTGTATTAATCCTGCCAATCCATGAGCATGCGAACACTTTTAATATTTTAAGTACAGATACAGTTTTTCAGTGCTTTGGTCTGTGATTATGATAATATGCCAATGTGTAACAGATAGAGTGGCTAGTTGTAGGCTTTTTAAAACATTTGTGTTTAAGGAATGGGGACCCTCAGTAAAATTTCATTTAGTCCATTGTATGTTATTTTATTTAATGTTTCCCCTTACACATAACATCTGCAAACTTTATTGAATGTAAACAAATGTTCCTTACAGAAAAAAGAACTATTACAGAAATCATAATATTTAGAAGGAAAGCAAGCCATAATATTTGTAAAACTAATTTGTAGGAGCACAGCATCCATTCATCATATGATAATCTTTTGTTCTGTGTTTTCTTCATTATACTTTTGAGTGGATGCTGTCTCTTTTTTTCTGAAAGAAAAAAAGTAAACTAGTGGAAAAGTTTGAGGAAATGAATTGCAAGGAAGTCAATGGCCCTGGTTTCACCCGCAACTCCTACAATCCCACTGTGCTTCTGTTCATCATTTGTCATCTACAGCTACACATACATGATTTAATCCACACATATGTTTCACATCATCTTGAGTGATACATTCTCTTTTATAATGGACTCAGGAAGATTGGTGTTGACACTAAACTCCATCTATCTTCACCTTACATATTTTAAACTACATTTCAGTATCCCAGCAAAGTCAAAGTGTGAAATTTATATAATAGTTCCATTATGTCTGTTGTCCTTTTCTCATTTGAATAAAACCTACTTGAGCACCATTTCATAGAAAGTAGTGTGCAGTACAGCTTGAAAAAAATGACAAAGTGTTATTAATGCTTTACTGATATTGATATTTTGGGAAATTTTAACAATGTATTTAAGAGCTCCTGAGCCATTGAGTGTTTGATACAGGTTACAGTTTGGGGAATGAACCCTGTTTAATCTCCACTTCATGTTACAGATGGAAAGAAAATTGACATTTAGATGACCTAGTCACACTTTCAAATGACTTAGAAAGTAGAAGACATTTATCCATTTTCCCCCTTTCTTTACTGTATCAGGCATCTTAAAGTATTACTTATAGTGGCAGCAAATCTTTGCACTATACACTTTATCCATTTTTCATATTATTAGTTAAACTTTTCTTCACTTATTTTTGAGATATCTCAGTTGGCCTTGAACTTTTGCTCCTCCTTTCTCTACCTAGCAATTGTTAGGATACCAGGTATGCTGTAATGAATACAGACACCCTGACTTGCTTTCTCATTATGCTCTTCTAAAATAACTTTTAAAATCACTTCTATTCCAGGTGGTCAAGTATTACAAAGAAACACTGGCCCACATAAGCCTTTTACCTTCATAAAATAACTTTTTAAGATTTAAACCAACCAATACCAAAACAAACAAACCAAAGATCAGGCTAGTCATGATGGTTCAAAACTATAATCCTAACACTAAGGAACAGGACAATATCTAAGTCTTTAACAGTGACACTGGGAAAATGGAATGAAAGATATCGTGAAGGTTGTATAAGCAGATAAATCAGAAAGTATGCTATCCTGGGTTACATTGTGAGTTCGAAGCTAATCTGGGCTACAGACTAACACCCTGGCTCAAATATAAAAGGAGGGAACGAGGGAAGGTAGGAAGGAAGGAAGGAAGGAAAGAGAGAGAGAGAGAGAGAGAGAGAGAGAGAGAGAGAGAGAGAGAGAGAGAAAGGAAGGAAGGGAGAGAGAGAGAGAGAGAGAGAGAGAGAGAGAGAGAGAGAGAGAGAGAGAGAGAGAATGAATAATGGTGTCAAAAGTCAAAAAACACCATCATTTTTGATAGAATCTCTCTACAGGTGAATAATGGAAAGACGGGACATCTTTTTATTGTGTTTTGTTTTTGATGAAAATTTAGCTACAACTAGGAATTAAAATCTTTATGACAATAAAGATTTTTACCAAAAATGGGTAAAAGCTGGGTCATTTATTCCAGCACTTGGGAGGCAGAGGGCAGGTTGATCTCCATGAGTTCGAAGAAAGTCTCATATAAATACAAAGTAAGGTCAGGATTATCTAGAACTACATAGTGAAATTCTGTCCTGAGGACAATAAATATGCCCCATAATATAGAAAAATGTGGTTCGTTTACACAAGACAATACTACTGAGCTCATCCTGTGTTTTGTAGGCAAGTGGATTCAACTAGAAAATATCATCTCAGTAATTTAACTCAGACCCAAAAGGACATGTATGGCATGTACTCACTAATAAGTGGATATTAGCCATAACATAAAAAAGGACAGACTACCCAAGATACAGTCCAAAGAACTCAGAAAAGGTCAACAGCTAAAAGGCCCAAGTGAGTACACCTCAATTCCAGTTGGAAGGAAGAAGAAAGAAACCACAAGGGAGGAGAGAGGGAGGGGCCTGGGAGGAAAAGGGGACAGGCGGCAGGGGATAGGGGGACATGTTATGGTTTTGGGTGGGAGAAAAAAACTGAAGCCCTGAGTGCCAGCAGAAAGAATAGAAACAGGCCATATCAGGAGGTAGGTTCTAATAATAAAGACAGTAAAAAAAAGATAAAGAAAAATAAAATAAAATAATATAACAAAGAATTTTAAAAGGATGCAGGTTCTATGAGCTTGTACCCACACAAAACCTGCCAGCACTGTCATAGCTAATGTGGGTGTTAGAAAAAAAAAAAGGACAAGAAATGTTTAATGTGGCCTGAATCCTGGATGATGATTAGAAAATTTTAGGAAAGTCTGAAAGGAAGAGAAACAAATAACTGCTGAGTTATCTGGAAGTAGCTGCTTGAAATTACTCCTTCATTTTCCATGAAAAATGCAAAATACTTGCAATTGCTAGTTAATACTGCAGACTGGATTTGATTTGGCTGCATGGAAAGGGGTGTTTTTTTCTTCTACAGTGGCACAGATAAGAATAATGGCTCTCATGAGCACCCAAAAACATCTAGACGCATTAATAAATAGAATGAGATCTCAAATCTACCATTTCATTCCTTCCTGTACTTACTTAAGTGACCCTCCTCCCCGTCTCCTGGCTCTCTTCCCTATTGTCAGTCTTTGCCTCCCTCTCTCCCTCTACTGTCCACTAACTTACAAGTTCGTATTTCCAAATGCTATGAGTAGGTAACATCAAATTACCACAATGCACTTGATTGAAGAGTGTCACTTATACTTCTATCACACACACAAACACACACACACACACACACACACACACACACACACACACACACACATTGCCTTATACCTACTTGCTAAATGCAAAGAAAAAATGTGTTCTATCATTTTTAAAGGGAACATGATTATTCCTGTATATAATCTCTAAAGGCACATGAATGTCCCGGACCATGTGTACCTGTGCTTTTGGAAGGCTAGGGAGATGGATTGTTCCTCCTCCATTGCCTTCTACCTTCATTTCTCTTGTATAGGTATCTCATAATATTTGAGAGTAACCCAATAGTCCCGAAACCTGTTTGGTAAACCAGACTTACCTTGTGCTTTTGCTTTGTTTGGTTTTGAGACAGGGTCTCATTATGTTTCTCTGGCTGGACTAAACCAGAGTATGTAGACATGCTGACCTAGAACTCAGAGATCCTCCCAAAGAATGGGGTTACAGGTGTGTTCCACTGTGTCTGGGCATGCGCTCTTATCCTGAATTTGTTCATCTCACCCTCTCAATACTAAGTGGCCTCATATATGATAATATGTTTTGACGTGTGAAGTTCTAGATGACAGGTTCCTGCTGAGACCTGCTCAGTGTCTGATCATCTGGACTGATTTTAAATTGACACATATATCATCTGTAATTTTGATTATAATGGTACAAAGTTATTGACAATATATTTTTCTGACTTCTATTTTAAATTTCTGTATTTCCTACTAAGAAGAAAGAGATCCCTCTATCTAAAGGCATTGTGATCTCACATCTGAAAGAGCTCCTTCACTGACCCATTACTGTCTATTTTATTTCCAGATTGTCACATACTTTCCAAACCTAAAGTCCTGAATGTCTCTGCACTAAAGGTATGATAGGGTAGTATTGGACCTTTAGGTTGGGCCATTTCAATCATGGTCTTCCTCTTCTTTGTTATCTAGTAATCAATTTGGAAGAATTCAGTTCAGGCTCAGGAGTTCCCACAAAGGATGTACATTTAGCTACTGAGTGATATTAACTGAGAAAATGAATATGAAGTCCATTCCTATTAGCTGAGCTACACTCTGAAGGGTTGGATATGGCAATAGTTCCTGATTTAATGTGTACGTTGTGGCAATGTTTTCCTATTTCACAGAATACCTGCTAAACTATACATAATCCCATGGGTATTTTGTGAGCATATTAAAATTGTAACTTTTAATTCATATAGCAGCAGAAAGAGCATGTCATATGTAGAATGGTGTTCTCCTTTTTAATATATTTAATATTTATTTAATGAAAGCTACATCAAGAAGTTTCTCCTTGAAAAAAAATTTTTATCAGTTCTGATCTTATTTCTAAATTTAGAAAGACAAAGTCAACTAGAAAAGGTGAGTAACAACCCATTTTCTCTGACCTTGTGGTTCATATTTTTGGGGAAGTAGGGTTGCTAAATGCTTTAACCTTGGCATACCATGAACTTTGAAATACTTTTGATCCAACTTAGTACTGGAGGCAGATGACCGCCTTTCCTTGAGAATTCATCACACTCCACACAGGGATTAGGGCCAGTAAAGAGACAAGCGTCATCTATCAGACTCCCCAGATCATCACTCAGCTGTGACCCTGTAGAGCAGCAATGACACTGATAGTAATTAAGAGTAGAGGTTTCTTTCTAAGTTGTTTTGTAGATAGTGGATTCCAACTTTGAGCAGAGAAAGTCTTAAGACCGTATAAAGTCAAGGAGTTCAAAGACAAGAAAACCTATTTTCCTGTTAATAAGCCATAAGTTTGTTCTTGAATGAAAAGTTGGAGTTGTGGTTTCACTTTATGTTTCTATGAAACATACTGCTAGCAATAATTGTATTAAACATTTATCTAGTGAAGTATTTAAGTAGTTTCACTACTGTCTATCCATTGACTACATAGAATTCAGGCCCCCCATAGTTGTTGTAGTGCTAAAGTAGCAGTGTTTTGTACCTAAAGTCTCTAGCTTAACTATCTTCTTACTTTATTTTAAGCTTCTTATTGTCAGGTATCAAAATCAGTATCCATTTATGATGCCCACAAATTGGAGCATACTGCCAAACTCTTGATAAGTGTGAATTATTATTTATTATTGTGGGGGCTTATAGCATATTCCAGTCACCTTGTTTTCTATTTTTCCACTCATAGGTATCATGTCTTCTCTTTTTATCTTACTTTGCAAATCATGACAATCAATGCAAACTAAACAATCGAATGACCATGCTCACACTGATTTGTGAAGATACAAAGGTCATGCTCATCTCATTGCATGACAATCCTTGTCAAGTGTTAGAAAAATAAAGTTTTGGACATTTTAAAAGGAAGAAACTGTGGTGATGGATGCATGCTAGAATCAAACAAAAGAACTTTAGTCACAAAAAGAAGAGTTTTAAATTTCCATGAATTTTCATTTTATCTTCTTTTTATATCTGGTGCTTCTGTATTTTAAAATGACTTTTAAACCAAAAAGGAAGAGATGCTCATGAATGCTCTCTAATGATCAATTACCTAAGGACAGTGAGGCTTTTGACAGGAAAATTGACTTAACCAATAACATCTTTGGAAGCTTCTGATAAAGAGATCAAAGGCACCAGTATCTGATGCTTTTACACTGCAGAGACCTAACCGGCAGATGGATCCTTCCATCCCATATATTCTCACCTTTTCCATCTTGTAAATCCCCAAGACTCCTTCAACATTTGCACATAGTGTCACTTCTATAGAGAAACTGTGGCCCTTCACTTGTTTTTTGATTAAAAGAAGAATTATACATCTGGAGATGGCTGTCTGTCTTTTATTTTCATAGCTGTTCCATTTTTCCAAACCAGAGAGATTTCACTGATTTCAAAGTGTTCTGGACAGAGAGCAAGAATACTCATCTTACTGGGCATCTGACTTCCACATTACAAGAAGGTCTGTTGAAATGAATGTTTGATACTTGACATCACTCTGCTGTGGAGAAGCCCCACATTAATAAAGAGATGAAGACATGTGACTTGCCTGGAGGCTTAAGTGTTTAATATAGAAGTCATTATTCTATGAAGAAGGAATATTCTATTCAACCAGTTCATCAACTTTATGTATCTAAAGGACACATTGTGTTGGCACCCAAGGGCAAAGTAGAATCTCTTCTGTAAAAGTATAAAAATGCCACTACGATTTGTAAAAGATAAATCAAGCAAATAGTTCTACTGTCTATTTCAAATTGGAGGATAATTCAGAATATCCAAAAGAATATAAAAGCATAACCCCTTTGCCCTTCTATTCTATTTACTACCATTATAGCTTTTGTAACTCAGCAAAGACTTTAAATACTATCTCAGGAATTTCAACAGTGCAGATCAAAGAACCCCACAGATGTGCCTTATTAGCCTACTGTGTTGATTCATTTTCTGATGATATAATTGTTTTAAAGGTGAAAATTTGAGTGGTAAATTTTGAAAATTAAGATTCTTACCACTTGAGTTTAAAGTACTGACTTAATTTCTAAAACTATTTTGCCAAGTTTAGGATCGAATCCACAGTCTACCTATTGTGAGGGACAACAACAATAACACTGTTTGCTAGGTATGGTGACCCATGCTTTAATTCCATTTAGGAGGCAGAGGCAAGATGATCTATGTGAGCTTGAAGTCAGCCTGGTCTACATAATAAGTTACAAGGAAGCCAGCATGTATAAAGAGACTGTATCTCAGAAAAGAAGCAGAAGGAGAGAGAGAGAGAGAGAGAGAGAGAGAGAGAGAGAGAGAGAGAGAGAGAGAGAGAGAGAGAGAGAGAGATCTGGTGCTTGTTTTTTTTTTTTTTTTTTTTTTTTTTTTTTTTTTTTACATTCCTATTTTATATATTTTTTTGTTTTTTTTCAACAAATGAGAGATAGTGAATGGACCATAACACACTTACCTGCATAGCATATTTGACCTTGCCTGAATTTTCATAATTCATTTTGTAAATATTTATTTTGAAAAAATATTTCACTCTCTCCTTCATAGCTGCACTATATGTGGTAAATCTATTCATTTAAGTAGTGTCTGGACATCATTTCTATGCAAAGTGAATTCTTTTGGGGTTCTCTATTATTTCTTTAGATCACACACGCAAGCTGGGTGGCTGAGCCCTAACTAGAAGGTCGGTGCTAATCTCAGATTACAGATTACAGCACCAATGTCACACTTCCCCAAATATCTCAATGTCAGTGAATGGCAGACCTAGTTATAGAAAACACAGAGATCATGAGACAAGCTTAGTACTGAAGATTTCTCCCATGAGATTTTATTTCCTTATTCTACTCCTAGCGACTTACTATATTAGCTTCTCACTTAATGCTATTGTCATTTCTTTTCTGTGATATTTGATCACAGAGTATACCATCCACATCTCCAATCTCTCAGTTTTCTTGAAAGATGGGTTACATTTTCTAGAAGAGAGAAGGTTATCGAAAGATTCTCTAATATATATTTTGTGTCGTGTTCATATTTTCTCTGTGAATGTCAATAGCACCTAATCCATATTTGGATGACTTTTCCTGTGATAGTTATGGTTTTGATTAAGGAAACTACATACAATGACTCGTTCAGTGCCTGTAATGAACTCATAAATTAACTGTTGTCAATTTACTCATTCTACAAGTGTTAAAACAGAGCCTGAAATTTTCAGTAAATTGATGATAACCCCTAAGTTAAGAGAAAGGATTCTGGGAAATAGACCTATCTGTCCTCAAAGACTTTGATCATAACAATCATTGTTGATTACTACCACCTTGACATTACTGTTCTACAGTCTAAAGAGTCTACGTACTCCCTGGGGAAAGTTTGAATTTTAGCAGACATCCTACTAAGAATATCACATGTTTGCTGCTCTTCATCACCACAAAATAGGAGAGTTTCTACCAGTAGCTGCAAATACTTACAGCCAAACATTGGACTGAGGTTGGGACCCCTATGGAAGAGCTAGGAAAATAATTAAAAGAGCTGAAGGGGATTGGACCCTCATAGGAAGAACAAGAGGTTTAGCAAACTGAGATCCATCAGAGCTCCCAGAGTCTAAGCAAAGAGCATACATGGACTGGTTTGTGGCTCCCAGTACATATGTAGCAAAGGACTGCCTTGTTTGACCTCAGAGGGCAAGGATGTATTTAATCCTGGAGAAGCTTGATGTCCCAGAAAAGAACTATGCCTGGGGGCTACCCTCTCAGAAGCAAAGGGGAGAAAGAACGGGGTGGAGAACACAGGTTGGAAGGACTGGGAAGGAAGGCAACATTTAGAATGTAAATAAATAAAATAATTTAATAAAAAGAGTAAGGTTATCATTAAAATCTCCAATTTACAGTCGAGAGACTAAGGTCCAGAGAAATTGAGTAGCGTACCTCAATGATAGCATGTGCAGTAACCCCAGGGTTGCAGTCAGAGTTCCTCATCATGAGTCTGCATCCTCTTCCTTTAGGATACTGAGAATTTGCTAATTTAGGGTGGTAGATAGAATTGCTCTTCTGTCGGGGCTAAGGAAATTTAAGAGTCTATTAAGATGTAGTGAATATTTCAGTTTTATTTCAAGCTTTAGTTCAATTATATGGGAATAGGTTATATAAGAAATAGAGATCTTTATTGGACTACTGAGGACAAGGTGAAAAATATATTTCAGCTTATCATCCTCCCATATATATGTCTACATGATTAAATGGTTTAATAAGTTTTATAATAATCATTATTGTAACACATGACATCATCTTATATCTTATGATAGAAAGTTATGGTAGAATACTTTATGTTCCTGCAGCTAACTCTTCTAGAACAACAGGACACCATATTAGCATGCAAATTAGAACCACATTGATTGTTGAATAAATGCTTACATCTTACAGAGTAACAGATAAGAAGTAATTTAGATATTAAGTTCATTGCCATAGTAACCTTGTAATGCAAGTCCAAGCAGAATATGACTTTGTACTATATCATTTTATCTTTCTACCCAAAAGACATTTTTCTCTTTATTTCTTTACAACAGAATTTGAGTCACAAATTTGAAAAAAAAAGTTCTAAAAAAAGGAGATATGTATAATATGAATTATGACTGGTATAAATATAATTTTACTGTCTTTGACTTCTTTACCATTCCACCTTGCAAATAAGTATGGTTTATTAACATTGTTTGGGTCAACAAGACGGATGCAGTATCCTCCATGGATATCTCTGGAAGAAATATGTAAAAACAGAATACACATGCTGCTCTTTCTTCCTTTATAACACATTCTGTAATGTGATACTTACAGGGGGAGGCAACATCTCTGTGACTGACAGGCAAGGAGCTCAAGGAAGACCTTCACATCTGAGTGAAAAGAGAAACAGAGCCCTTGATAGCAACCTTAAGATAGGGCACAGATTTGAATTTCTTTAACTCTATCCCTATTTGATCATCTGTGTTAAACACACATGAAAGTACTGGAACATTTAATACTTAATGATGGTGTGGGGTTTAAGAGCATGCATATTTTGAGTCATTCTGGCTTTACTTAATATTCCACTCACATTTTGACCTTCTACAAAGAACTTAATTCCTATGTGTCTGCTTCTTCAGTCAAAAAATACTTCATTATTTCTGGTAACGATGCTTGGAAGAATTGTTACCCACTGTGGTGGATATAAAAGAGTTGACAAATTGAATTCTGTGGCAGATTTTCTTTCTATTAAATTGCACTTTGTATTTCTGGCTGAAAACAATTATCTGCTCTTTTTACCCAATTAGATACCACAAAGATGGTCATTCTATGGACAAATATAAACAGGATTATTTTGGTTCACAGTTAGATGTAAACCTGACTCCTTCCCTAGATACCTAACCCCCCCATCACATATTTTTTGTGCTATATTCATAGGAAAGGAAAATGACATTTAAAAATTGAGAGAAAGCAAAAAGTAAATAAATGAACAGAAAATCCAAATGCTCTGTTCTGAGTTCTTTGGGCTCGAAGATTACAAATTCTTGAGTCATCTAAAGCAGACAAACCATAAATGCAGATGATGACTAGCATGTGAAACAAAGTGCTTTCTTTATGAGTAGGCTTACATTTTACTTATATTCTCATTTTCTGTTAACTTTTCTTTGTGAAAAATTATTTCTGTTTTGTGTGTGTGTGTGTGTGTGTGTGTGTGTGTGTGTGTGTGTGTTTCTCTTTATGACTTTGTGTATTGTCTTCATTTGTCCCTGGCCTTTCATTTCCCTTCCCAATCTGATGTCACTTTTAAATTGTTATACAAAATAATCACGATAAGTTCGATTATCTGCAAAACATGATTAAATGCATTCTGAGAAAAATATTAGAACATGGAAGACAATGTATCAGCAATTTTGGATTCCCAGAAACCAATTATTCTTAATTTGGGATGACTTGAAAATTTGCTAAAACTGTCACCTTCTTGTATTTTTTGCTATTGCAGACAATGAGGAAGACCCTAAGAATACATCTCTGTTTCAATGCTATGCTGCTGTCCAACATACTGAAGAAGCTAGCCTCAAGGTCCAGAACTACCCTGCAGGCAAGAAACATGAGTCATTCTTCCAGCTAGTTTCAAGGGAGCAGTGGATTGGGAAATGGGAGACCTCAGCTCCTCAGTCCTCTGAGCCTCCCACTAATTAACCTCTTACTAATTAGAAATGCCATTTTTAATTACCATCATTTCCCTCTTTAAATGTGGTGAAAGCTATCTCTGTAAGGCTCTGGGGTTCCATTATGTTTCAACAGCTGTAAATTACCTAAGTGATTAATATGGCCTCTTCCGATGCCCCTGGAGGCCTGTTCTCCCTGGGGAACAACGATGTCAAACACAGAGCTCAGCATCATGGGATGGAGCACATGTTCTCATGATCTAACTTAATAAAGTGATCTGAAATGCAAGACCTTGCCCTGAATCTGGTATACCAGATGGTTTCCAGTGAAAGACTGGGTCTCGGCTATCATGGAGAATGAGAGATTTTCCTCCCACACCTCTTAGGCATAAAACCACCTTACAGTGACATGCTCCTGTCCCTGCTCCTGCACTTCCACATACATCTTCCTATTCAACTGTAAACTTTGATCACTTGAGGGGGAACTATTCGGAAGCCTGCGAATAACACCATACTTACATTTCAGGTCATCTTACCTGGTATTTACTACATTTATGCCTCTTCATGCCTCATATCCCTACTTCCCTTGTATGTATAGAAAGCTATCATCTCGTATCTCAATTTGCTCTTAGCTAGCTGTGCTGGCTAGTTTTATGTCAACATAACTCATGCTAAAGTCATGTGAGAGTTAGAAACTTCAATTGAGACATTTCCTCCATAAGATCAGATTGCAGACAAGAATCTAGGATATTTTCTTAAATATTGGTTTATGCAGGGGGACCCAGTCCTTTATGGGTGGGAGTATACATGGGACTGTAGTCATTGGTTCTGTAAAGTCAGGCTGAACAAGCTAGAGCAAGCAAGCCAGTAATCAGCCCTCTTTCATTGCCTCTGCTTCAGCGTCTGCCTGTAGATTCCTATACTGGGTTCCTGTAATACCTTCCCTCCACAAAGAACACTAATGTGGAAGTGTAAGTCAAATAAACCCTTTCCTCTCCAAATTGCTTTGGTTAGGATATGGAATTATATCAATATATTAAGACACACACTCCAGTTTCGTTTCACTAAAGCCATCTTTGCGGAAATACTATCAACTGAACAAAGTTGCTCGCTATGCTGTAGTGTTTTGACTAGCTCCTCATAGCCTACATCTCAGCCTCAGGTTAATGTCTGTTTGTCCTTCCATTTGAAAAATATTTGTTTTTCTCAGGTATAGGTGACAGAAATAACAAGGAAAGGAAAGTTTTGACCCACAATATATGCTTACACACAGGTTGTGGAATTTGATACATAAATACATTTGACTTAATAAATGTTAAAGGAACAAATGACTGAGCTACTAGCTTACTTGACAATTCCTCACCAGGAGGAAACAGACAAAAGTTCTTTACCATTTTTATAATTTAGTTGTACACTCATCAGAAGTAGGTATTTATATGAATGTCTTCCGATAATTTAACTTCTTTGATATTACTGGAGATGTCTGAAAATATTTGTATTGTTTTCTATTTTTGTTCAAATATTAGTGTCCCAAAAGGCCGGATATCAATTTTTTCTGATCTGTTAGATAGTGGATTATAACCCCATGGTTCAGTCAATTTGAATATTTCTGTAAATTAAAGAGGTTAAACAAGAATCAACATTTCCCATGATAATTTAGTATGAAAGGCCACATAGCTTACCTGTGAAAGGAAAACATTGTGTGTTAAACTTATTTATATAACAAAGTATTTACAATAACAATATAATTATAAGTCACATATACAGTAAAACATTTAGCACCCAATAAATATTTCATATCTCATGTCTTTGAAAAGAGGATGGATGGAAAAAGGAAGATACAAACTATGACTCTAAATCAATATGGTGGTGATAATATTGCTGGCTTTATGCTGGCTTTCCTGAAACAGTGGTTATTTTAATGACTGTGAAATCAACTGACTTCAAAATTAAAACACTATCCTGGGTCTTTTGTGTAAACTTCATGTTATCTCCTTTCTGCTTTGTGTGTGTGTGTGTGTGTGTGTGTGTGTGTGTGTGTGTGTGTGTGTGTGAAATTAAAGTGTCAGAAAAACAACAGTAAAACAAGAGTGAGAAGCCGTTAGCCAGTTGTGGATCAGGGTAGGTGAACACTCAGTCAGTAGAAACAGGAAAATGGAAATGAGTATTTGTGTCCCCAGCTCCCGAAGAGAAAGTCTCACAGACACCTTGCTTATGGCCACAGACCCATTTTTCTGATTCTAGACTAGAGAAATAAGAGTAAGATCAGATCTTAAGTCAGTACATTTGCATTTCTTGAAACCTGACATGTATGGTACATTTTAAGTTTGTGACAGAAAACTAATATAACCATCCTCTGGCTGTTTCTATTTTCTATATATACACGGAATTGTCTTTAAGACCAGTGATTAAATGCTTTATTATGCACTCAAAATTCTGAGGAAACTAGTGGTTCTCCAAAATCTTAACTACTAGGGGAATATTTTTTACTTAAAGCCATACCAATTGTATAGACAGCTGAGTGATATATATATATAAATATATATATATATATATTGCTATTTGTATGAGTATCAGAATCAGTAAGAAATAAATGGACAAGCGTAGGGCTCTAGTGTTGTTTATATTCCCTTATAAGTATGAAATCCATGATGCATGATATTGTAAGTGGATTCGGAACAACATTTAAGCTAAACATAATAGAAGAAACATGACAATAGTATGGCAGACACTGCAGTTAATTCATGCAGAGTTTCAAAATTAATTTGGTGTTGTCGTTTGGCTTGGGGGTAGTTTTTAAAAGACAGGTTTCTCCCTGTCTTTTAAATCTCAAAGTCAAGACTTTTCTTTGTCAGTCTCTTGAGTGGTGAGATTTCAGATGTCTGTTTATGTCTATTCATTGATGGTATAATTTTGCATGTTTCTCTTTGGTCTGAATGATAGCATACATAATCTGCAATTTTTGTGCATATTTTGGAAGTTTTTGAATTTATAATTATTTATTTAATGAGAGTAATAACAGAATTGATTGCTATTTGTATGTAATTTATGTAGTCATATCTTTTAAAATTATTAATTATTATTTCTGAGATAGTGTTCATCCACCAATAAGATTTTTCCAATTGTCACAAATGGAAAAGAAAGAAAGAAGAAAAGAAAGGAAGGAAGGAAGAAAGACATCCAGATGTGACTGTATCACTTGATTCAAAATTGTGTTGTTCAAAGGTCAACAGCTGTTTCTTGTGGCATAGGCCTCTCTGAAAATATTCAGTTAGGGACATGAGAATTTCAAGACCACCTGGGAAAGTTAGTGAAGTATTGTTTGAAATTAAAAAATGAAAATCTGACTAGTTTATATTTTAAATATTTGTTTCCCATCTATAATGCTTTGGTTTAATCCCTAGCCCAAAAAGGGAAAATGTCTCAACTGTATCCATAAACACATAAAAGTGTAATTTTATAAATGCACATTTATAATCCTAACACAATGAAACATTTCAATTGTAAACAAACTGGACAATGATTTTATTGATGTTTGGGACAGATAAGATTCTGACAGGTATTACTCTCGCCTTTTACTTAATTTCTCCAGTATCCCAAATGCATATAACTGTCATTAATCTCCTAATCGTGGCAGTAATTTTATGGTGGGATTACTTTCCCATTAACATTCTCATTTCCTTCACCAGAAGGGGCATTCTTTCACCTTCAAAGTGTGTATCAGCTGTGGCAAGAGCCCTTCAGAAGCGAAGGGCCACTGAGATCAGAAGGGGGACTCTATTAGTTGGACACATCTGCTTTCCAGGTGGTGGCAAATTCTATGCTTGACTCTTGGGTGAAAAGTTACATGTGCCATCAGTGAATAAATAGACCGGAGAGAATTAAATAAAGTTGATACTAGCTAGGAGTTGGACTCATATTAGAAAAGACAAAACATAATACCAGACAGAAGAGACTTTCCACTGCTCAGTCTTACTGAAATTAGTCTTCTGTTGGTTCCTCCCAGAAGCTTGGTTTCCTATGAAAAAAATTATCCTTTATTCCCATTCCACCCTAGCTCTTTTTTCATTTAGAACACTGAGGTTTACTCAATTCTTTCAAAAAACTATTTTTGTCCATAGACCCATCTCTGGCCTAAGCCCATCAGAATGGAAGTATTTTTATGATCAATGAACTTATAAGCATTTTGGGAACGAGACGCTAGTGAAAAGTCACTAGGAAACTGTAAGGCTTCCTTATGCTTTCTGTGTGCTGCTGTCAATCAAAAAATAGTTTCTTGGCTTCAGGGATGGCTCATCTGTTAAAAGAACTGAGTTCTATTCTAGAGGTCATGAGCTGTGTTCCCAAGATGTACATGGCATCTAACTACCATCTGTACCTTCAGCTCCAGGAGAGCCACTCCCTCCCTCTTCAGACATTCAGAGACACTGCATGAATACAGGTCAAAGATGTATATCCAGGTAAAACACATATACACCTAAAAAATAAATAATACCTCAAAAAATAAAAGGAAATGAAAGTGCTTCCTGTCTGGGCTTCTGTCTTAGCACAATAATTAGGAGTCTGAGGCAAGAGGATTGCAAATGAAGGACTGCTTGGGCTGCAGAGTAAGTTCAAGACTGTCTGGACAGAACTAATAAGACCTGTCTTAAAAGAGAAGTTTGCTCATTTAGGCCAGTAGAAAAAGAGTATCCATACATGCACAAGTCCACGTAAAAAAAAGAAAATACAATGGAAAAGAAAAAGCATTCTTTAAGGAATATTTTCACAATTTTGTTCTTAAATGAAAATAAAATTGTATCATTATACTCTTCTTCCAACTTTCTGATTCTACAAGCTACTCCTTTTCAAATCCATGGCCTCTTTTTCTACAGCTTATTATTATCATTATTATTATTATTATTATTATTATTATTGTTATTGTTATTATTATATATTCATACATATAAATACATATATAAATAGAGCCTAATAAGTCCATTTAAAGGAATTTGTATGTGATTTTGGAACTGAACAGTTGGTATTCAATAACCAACCACTAGTCTCTTATTGGAAAGTGCTTCATCTGACGCTAGGAGCCTCTAAAATTTCTTCCATTTAGTTGACATGTTAATTGCTGCTGCCTTTGTTCATGATTTGTTTATGAAGCCATATTGTTGACATTGCATACTTGTGGATCTCCTGTCACATCTAAAGAGTAAAATCTCACAGTGGAATTCCTGGTCTTCTTGTCCTTCCTCTGTTTCTGATTCCTATTCTTATTGTTCCTTGAGCCTTAGGTATAGAAATTGTACTGCAGATATGTCAGATGGAGATCCTCACTATTAGTTGTTCTCTGAATTTTTTGTTACGTTTTCTATCTGTTTCAAGAGATGCTCTTTGATGAAGGGTGAGAGATGCACTTATCTGTGTTTATAAGGACATGTATTTTAGATGGACTTAGTAATTACACTGGTTTAGTAAGTTGTAGTAGTAGTAAGTTCTCTTCTAAAATCCACTGAGCTAAAATCCACTGAGCTGACTATCCAGAGGGTAGGTGTCTTAGTTAGGTTTTACTACTGTGAACAGACATTATGACCATGACAACTCTTATAAGGACAACATTTAATTTGGGCTGACTTACAGGTTCAGAGGTTCAGTCCATTACCATCAAGCTGGGAACATGGCAGCATCTAGGCAGGCATGGTGCAGGCAAAGCTCAGAGTTTTGATCTTCATCTGAATTCGGCTAGTGGAAGATTGGCTTCCAGGCAACTAGAATGGGGGTCTTAAGCCCATGCCCACAGCGACACACCTACTTCAACAAGGCCATAACTCCTAATAATGCCACTCCCTTGGCTAAGAATATACAAACCATCACATTCCACTCCCTGGTCCCCATAAATTTGTTTGAATATATGAGTCTATGGGGGCCATATATACCCATAGCATAATAACAAATACATTTAGTCCAATTTCCAAAGTGCCAATAGTCTTTAGCAATCTCAACAATGTTAAACGTCCAAAGATCTCATCAGAGATGCATCCAATCATTTAACTGTAATTCCCAGAGCAAGACAGGAAATCAACTTGGCAAACTCCAAACTCTGCATCTCCATGTCTGATGTCAAAGTGGACTTCGGATCTCCAACTCCTTTTTCATCCTTGTTGACCAAAATATTTTTCTTTCCACTTGTTCCACTCCCTGTCAGCAGCATCCCTCAACAGATAGCCCACAGTTCTGGAATCTCAACCATCTTGGGGTCCCTAAGGCAACTTCAATGTTACAGCTTCTTGTTTCAATGTCTAAGATCCACATATGTTTCTCAGCTCCTCTGAAGGGCTGACTTCTCTTCTCCAGCTCTTCACTTTTCTATAGCACTCCAACCTGATTGATCCAGTCCAGTGTAACTGCTATTCTTGGTGATCATCCCTGGGTACTGACATCTTCAGTATACTGGGGTCTTCTAATGCAATTGGGCTTCACCAATAGCCTTTCATAGGCACCCTTCATGGTGCCAAGCCTCAAATCTTTTGCATGACACTTTCAATCCTGGACTGTCAACTACAACTGAGGCTTCACCTTCACCCATGTCCTTCCATGTCCTCTCACAGTACCAAGCCTCAGCTGCTCTTCATGACCACTTAATGCCATCAAAACCAGTACCACCTGGGTGATTGATTCTTTCACATTACCAAGTACAGCTGCAGCATGAAGTACAACCTTGACTATCTCTGGAACACAGCTTCACTGTGCTCTCAGAAAACATTTCCCAGATTTCACATCAGTGGTGCTTTTTTCTTCTTAATCACCACTAATTTCTTAGCTCCAGCTAAGGCGCATCAATTGTCCCAGTAGTCTCCTTCTCCTCTTAAATATAAAGCCAGAGACACATGACCAAGTTCTGCTGCTTGCAGGAGCTAGAACATTGGCCCCCTTGTTTTATTACATTAATGCTAGCTTCCTCTTTTCCAATTCCTTCACTGCCTAATAAGCTTGGCTGTCTAGAATCTTGCTCCATAGATTGACTTTAACTCAGAGATCTGCATGCCTCTCTCCTAAAACCTATGAATTTCATGAAGTCGTTGTTTTTGATAGCTTAGTAGTAAAGGTGTGGTTCACCAAGCCTGGATTTAAATTTTTCTTCACCTAGTTCTTGCTCTGTCCTAGGCTGGCCTTGAACTCAGGGATCTGCTTATCTTTGCCTCCTGGGATTAAAGGCTTGTACTACTCTATCTGGACCTAAATTTAGTTGGGTGAGATCTTGCTTCAAAGACACTACTCCCCTAATTCCATTTAACATCCTTGAACACAAGATTCAGCTTCATTTCATTTTCTGATGTTTCTTTAGTACTTAAAGTATATTTCTTGAATTTTTCCTTTCTCAGTTTGCTATGTTTGTTCAAAATGCACTCCATCAAACTCAACTGGAGAACAAAGTCTCTACTGGACTCTTTTGAGATTTACTTTGTCAATGCAATTAATATAAATCTCTTTTTTTAATGGAATTTTTATTTACATTTCAAATGTTATTTCCTTTCTGGTTCCCCATCCATAAGCCCCCTATCCCATTTCCCCTCTGCCTTCTTCAATAAGGGTGTTTCCCCTCCCAAACCACCACCCCTTCCTGCCTCCTGACATTGACATTCACCTACATTGGGGGGTTCAGCCTTGTCAGGACCAAGGGCTTCTCCTTCCTTTGGTGCCCAACAAGGCCATCCTCTGCTACATATACAGCTGGAGCCATGGACCTGTCCACTTTTTGGGTAGTGGTTTAGTTCCTGGGATCTCTGGTTGATTAGTATTGTTGTTCTTATGGGCTTGCAAGCCCCTTCAGCTCCTTGAATCCTTTCTCTAACACCTCCAATGGGGAGACTCTGAGTTCAATGGTTTGCTGCTAGCATTTGCCTCTGTATTTGTCATGTTCTGGCTGAGCCTCTCAGGAAACAGCTATATCAGGCTCCTGTCAGCATGTACTTCTTGGCTTCCTCAATATTGTCTAGATTTGGTGGATATGTGCGCATATATATATATATATATATATATATATATATATATGCTGGATCCCCATGTGGAGCAGGCTCTGATTGGCCTTGGCCATTCCTTCAGTCTCTGCGCCAAACTTTGTCTCCATATCTCCTCCTGTGAGATTCTTTTATTCCCTCTTTTTAAGAACTGAAACATCTACACTTTGGTCGTCCTTCTTGAGCTTCATGTGGTCCGTGGATTGTATCTTGGGTAATTTGAGCTTTTGCGCTAAAATCCATTTATCAGTGTGTGCATAGCAAGTGTGTTTTTTTTGTAATTGGGTTACCTCACTCAGGATGATATTTTATAGTTTCCATCTATTTGCCTATGATTTTCATGAAGTCATTGTTTTGATAGCTTAGTTGTTCTCCATTGTGTAGATGGACCACATTTTCTGTATCTATTCTTCTGTTGAAGGGCATCTGGGTTCTTTCCATCTTCTGCCTATTATAAATAAGGCTGCTATGAACATAGTGGAGAATGTGTTTTGTTATATATTGGAGCATCATTTGGGTCTATGCCCACGAGTGGTATAGCTGGGTCCTCAGGTAGTAATATATCCAATTTTCTGAGGAACCTCCAGACTGATTTCCAGAGTAGTTCCACCAACATGAGAGGAGTGCTTCTCTTTCTTAACATCCTCACCAGTATCTGTTGCCACCCGAGTTTATGATCTTAGCCATTCTGACTGGTATGAGGCAGAATCTAGGGTTGTTTTGATTTGCATTTCCTTGATGACTAAGGATGTTGAACATTTCTTTAGGTGCTTCTTGACCAGCTGAGGATTCTTTGTTTAGCTCTGTACATCATTTTTTTTTTTAATAGGGGCACTTGACTCTCTGGAGTCTAACTTCATGAGACCTTTGTATACATTGGATATTAACCCTTTATTGGATGTAGGATTGGTAAAGATCTTTTCCCAATCTGTTGGTTGCCACTTTGTCCTAATGGCAGTGTCCTTTGCCTTACAGAAGCTTTGCAATTTTATGAGATCCCATTTGTCAATTCTTGATCTTAGAGCCTAAGCCATTGGTGTTCTGTTAAGGAAATTTTCCCCCGTGCCCATGTGTTCAAGGCTCTTCACCACATTTTCTTTTATTGGTTTGATTGAGTGTATCTGCTTTTTTTGTGGAGGTCGTTAATCCACTTGGACTTAAGTGTTGTACAGGGATCCAAAAGAATGGATCGATTTACATTCTTCTACATGCTGACCTCCAGTTGAACCAGGACCGTTTGTTGTAAATGCTGTCTTTTTCCATTGGATGGTTTTAGCTCCTTTGTCAAAGATCAAGTGACCATAGGTGTGTGGGTTCATTTCTGGGTCTTCAATTCTTTTCCACTGGTCTATCTGCCTGTCTCTGTACCAATACCATATAGTTTTTATCATTATTGCTCTTTAATACTGCTTGAAGTCAGGGATGGTGATTCCCCCAAAAATTCTTTTGTTTTTGGGGATAGTTTTCACTATTTTGGGTTTTTTAATTATTCCAAATGAATTTGCAACTTGACCTTACCCTTAGACAGTCTTTTCAGACAAGAGCTAAAAGCAGCCAAGTTCTTCACCAAAATATCACAAAACAGTCTCTTGATCACATATTAAAGTTCTTCTCCACTGAAAACTCTTGGGCTACACAGTTCAAATTACCCTCAGCACCAATGTCTTTCATATTCCTACTAGGATGGCCCATTAAGGCCCACTTAAAGCATTTCTCAAAACCCACATTCTTCCAAACAAAATATGGTCAGGCCTATCACAGCAATACCCCAGTCCCTGGTATCAACTTCTGTCTTGGTTAAGTTTTTACTGCTGGGAACAGACACCATAGTTGCCCAAGGCAACTCTTATAAGGACAACATTTAATTGAGGCTGGCTTACAGGTTCAGAGGTTCAGTCCATTATCACCAAGCTGGGAACATGGAAACATCTAGGCAGGCATGATGCAGGCAGAGCTCAGAGTTCTACAACTCCATCTTAAGGCTGCTAGTGGAAGACTTGCTTCCAGGTAGCTAGGGTGAGAGTATTGAGCCCATGCCCACACTGACACACCACACTCCAATAAGGCCACATCTCCTAATATTTCCAGTCCCTGGACCCAACATATATAACACATCCATCACACTAGGTTTACAGCACCTGACATAATTTCCCCTCTCTTGAATGGTCTTAAGTCCAATTAAACAACTGTTGGTCACTAACAAGATGTAAGTGTCAAGATTGTACTTTATTAAAATCTCACCATGTTGGAAACTGTTCTATTTCATAGCCATCAGAGCTGAATAGAATTACTCATTGCTTTCTATCCCTTGGAAACTTACATATCAGCTTTTAATGCTATGAAAGCTAGTACTCAGAAAGTATGGTTTTGGGTCATATCCAGTTCTATTACTCAGAGTACCATGCCCGAAGTGCACAGTGTCATCAGCAATAGCTGCCTTCACTTTCTGTGAGGGAACCAAATGAAAAACCTATTCTGTTTTTTGAGTCTCTTTGACTTCCCTGACCAAAAGCTCAAAAGGTTCCTCATGTCTGGTACTTGGGTTTTTATTAGAGAGTAAATGGTTCTTAGTGTGTAGTGAAGAATTGTTACTCCAAATAGTTTGTGTGTGTGTGTGTGTGTGTGTGTGTGTGTGTGTGTGTGTGTGTGTGTGTGTGTGTGTGTGGGGGTTGCGTTTTCTGCCTAGCTGCTGGGGAGTCAGAACCTTGCCAATAGGTCACCTCAGGAAGGTAAAAGGAAGTGGTGCGAGGTTATATTTCTTCCTCTCTACTGCTGGGGTTGCTGGAGGTTGTGGTTCTGAAACTCCTGTGTAGTCAGATGGCTGAGAACCTTGAGGAGTTAGAAACAGAGGGCCCATTAGCATGGAGAATTCCAGACTGAACGTTATGTGACCAGTTGCCATGGTCCTTTTTTTTTTTTTTTTTTTTTTTAACCTTTTCTTTTTTAATGTTTTTTCCATCTTTATTAGATTGGGTATTTCTTATTTACATTTCAATTGTTATTACTTTTCCCGGTTTCCAGGCAAACATCCCCCTAACCCCTCCCCTTCCCCTTCTATGTGTGTGTTCCCCTTCCAATCCTACCCCGATTACCACCTTTCCCCCAACAATCCCATTCACTGGGGGGTCCAGCCTTGGCAGTACCAAGGGCTTCCCCTTCCTCTGGTGCTCTTACTAGGCTATTCATTGCTACCTATGTAGTTAGAGCCCAGGGTCAGTCCATGTATAGTCTTTGGGTAGTGGCTTAGTCCCTGGAAGCTCTGGTTGGTTGGCATTGTTGTTCATATGGGGTCTCAAGCCCCTGAGATTCCAACTCACACCAGTCAGAATGGCTAAGATCAAAAACTCAGGCAACAGCAGATGCTAGCGAGGATGTGGAGAAAGAGGAACACTCCTTCATTGTTGGTGAGATTGCAGACTGGCACAACCATTCTGGAAATCAGTCTAGAGGTTCCTCAGAAAATTGGACATTGCACTACCCAAGGACCCAGCTATACCTCTCTTGGGCATATACCCAAAAGATGCCCCAACATATAACAAAGACACATGCTCCATTCTGTTCATAGCAGCCTTATTTATAATAGCCAGAAGCTGGAAAGAACCCAGATGCCCTTCAACAGAGGAATAGATACAGAAAATGTGGTACATCTACACAATGGAGTACTACTCAGCTATCAAAAACAATGACTTTTTGAAATTCATAGGCAAATGGATGGAACTGGAAAATATCATCCTGAGTGAGGTAACCCAATCACAGAAAAACACAAATGGAATGCACTCATCAATAAGTGGATATTAGCCCAAATGCTCGAATTACCCTCTTAATGGGGTGTCACGCTCATGTGGTTTAGTGCATGAATCTGGTCAAGAGTTAGTTCAAACTCCTGCTGTTCTCATTTATGAGAAAACCTGTTTTATCGGGCTTCTGAACTTTGCTAGTATCATATCATTTCTTCTGTCTAGTGGCATGCTCTACTCCCCCACAACTTCTCCTGTTTCCTTTTCCTTTTTCTAAAGGATAGGTGTCATTGGAGTGACTGTCTCATGTTATTTCTAGTTAAAATTTTGGATGGGCTATTGTATAAGTGTGTATATATATATATATATATATATATATATATATATTTCATATTTGTGTGTTGTGTGTTTGTGTATACATATATTTTTATGTATATGAATATGTACATTTAAAAATATTCCTGTGTAATAAATTTATCTAGGTTGTAGTTAAACTGCATTTAAAAAAACAGTTCTTTGAACAAATATGTCTGACTTTAATAATTAAATATGAGGCTGAGGTTGTGTCTTTAGCAGAAAGGAAAGTGAAATAAAGATACATGGTACTTGGGAAAATGTTCAATGGAGTGAACTAATATTTTAATATAAAAGAAAAACATGGCATCATATCTAAGAGAATGCTTGCACTGCCAAAATAAGAATAAAACTTTCCACTGTTTATGTGATCAAAGTAAAGCACATGTGACTTGGAGCTTTTGAAATGTCTTACCATCTTAGAAACAACACAGTTGTTTTCTTTATAACATTCCTTGAGCCTACAAATTTCTTGGTTACCATAGATCTAGCATCAAGTCATATAATGTTAAACTATTAAATTGGTAATTTTTTTCAGATAAAGTATGTTCTTATCAAATTAGGCTTACAAAACCTGCATAATGTATACTTACATAGTTTATCAGCATGGCATCGTTACTGAATACCATTTTTCTAGGAAAATAGTACTGAATATTTGAAATCAACATCTAAAAATACAGATGTTGTCATAAATGGATAGGAGCATGATTTCTCAAGCCTCTGACCTTTTTCCTGCCTGTAGTATATCACCAAGTACTTCAAACTTCTAAATTTCACTTTTGCATTTGAGAAAAAGAGAAGTTTAAAAAAGGACATGTTACTAAAACAAACAAAAATTATAGAAATTATAGAACACACAATTAGGAGGTCAACTCTCCTATGACTGTACTTCTTGTGGCTTTGTTTGTTTTGCTTATTTGTTTTTTGGTTTTTGGTCCCTCCATGAAAAGCATTAGACTGTAATTCAAGGAAATAAACTGCGTATACAATAAAACTAAAGTCCTGGGCTAGAGACATAAACTCTCCTTGTCTGGCAGAGGCTAACGTGATTTTCAAAGAAGTTCAGTTAACATCATTGCATAATTTGTATTCACTACTCACTTTGATGATCCCTGGGTAGTTCAGAGTCTGTGTGTCCATGTGAGACACCAATGCAGACAGAAATGAATCAGAAATCAGAATATAATTTTTTGAAAGAGAAGGAAATAAATCTCACCCTCCGTTTAACCTACTTCAAGGCATGATATTCTTGGTGTAGAAATATGGATACAAATGACAAGTTCCTTGAAAATCTAAATGCTCTAGGGCACTGACCAAGCTTCATCTCAGAGCTGATAGTTTAAAACCGTGCAGTCAGATATGACATTACACTCCTCCTGAACTGTGTTGTTTGGTTTGCTTTGCTTTGCATTGTTTGTTTTTCTTGTTGTTCTGTTTGCAGATAGGTATTTGTCTTTTGCATTAATTGTTCTTCTTGGTGTTTAGTGGCAGTGAGCAGCCATCATTGCCTAGTGGAAGCAACAATGTGTAGCATCCTCTACGGGTAAAAGTTCTCCAGTAATATTCAGTTATCAGGTTGTCCATAGTCTTAGAGGTTTGGGTTCTTGTGTTTGCATGGGATTAGGTATCAAGATTCCTCCATCCTTTGACAGCAGACCCTCATGTAACTCTTGACCTGGGACGGTAGGGGCCATTTCGGTTAAAGACAAGATTGCTTTCTGGAACTTGTCCCATGCTCAGGACCTGCAACCTCAGCCCTCTCCATGCTCAATCTGTATCTCTACTTCTCCCACCTTTTCTCTGTTGTACCTTCCACAGCAGCTTTGAGGCTTGCACAGCTTGGTCTAGGGATGACTGGCCAGCTGTTGGCTGCCACTGTCCTCCCCTGTCTCTGCCATGGCAATCTGTTGCCTCTGATACTTCCTTCTCAGGTCACATTCTCAGTGTGCACTACAGAAAATAAACAACTGATGAGAAGTCTTTAATTGGGCTCGAGCTGTCCCACAAAGGACTTAGCACAGAAAGCACCTTGCCCTTTGACTCACCAAGTAAACCTGAGCTGTCTATTTACTTACACAAGTCTGTAATATCTGCACCAATCACAACCATTTGTTTTGATACAATCACTTCCTTGTTTCTTTAGCATCACCATAGCATGCACTTGATCTTAGGTGACTATGTATTGTTCTAGACCTCGGTATCACTGGGGATGCAGAACAATCTAACAGTCCTGGTTGTGCGAGTAGCTTTTGGAGCTCAGCAATCAGCTGTGATCCTCATGAAATTTCCTTAATATGTTCCAGACAGTCTGTGCACCATAAAGGTGCTGAGGCTGGCTGTTAAATGAGCTGGGATTTTCTGCAAGACAGACAGTTTAGCAAGGGAAAATCTAACAGCTTCATACAAAGACATCCAGGGCAGCAAGGGGAAATTCAACTAGTTAGGGAGATGTCAGTTAGTCACACCCTAGCTGTCTTTACTTCTTTATTGAAAAATGAACATGAGAAGAACTGCTTAAATATGAACTTGAAGAATTTATTATAAATACAAATAAGAATATTCGATGGGGAGAGGTGGCCCCCAGATTCTCCCAAACCATTTGGTATTATCTCTTTTCAAGAATGATGCTATTTTTATTTGTACACTCACTGTTTGATATGAAGAAATATAATATGGGAAGTTCAAGTCACTTGACTATGTTAATATAAATAAGTAGCTATTTAAGGAACAAAGAGAATGGTGCTACTGACATGTGCAAGCCCATTGGTAGAGTCAGTCTTTTACACTTAGCTTTTTCTGGATTTTGAATGTATTCATCATGTGAAGGAGAAAAAATATATATTCAAGTTCCAAGGCATGCTCCAAACTCAGCTGCAGATGGGAACTGAGTGGCAGGTTTTGTTTACTGAGCATAAAGTACTGAAGACATGCCTGGTTGCATATCAACTAATGTGTACAAATGGACCATCCGAAGTGGCTGGTTCGGAGTTGTGTGTGTGTGTGTGTGTGTGTGTGTGTGTGTGTGTGTGTGTGTGTGTGTGTGTGTGAATGGGTTGTTGTTTGTGCAGTGGTTTTATATACAGGATATAAACTCTGTAGTAGAAATGGTTAAAAACAATGAGAAATTATTTTTTTGCTCCTAGGATAGAGGAGGGTAGCAGTTGTAGAGGCTGTGGAAAGCAGGAAGAAGGTCTCCATTTCCTTTTATTGTATTTCTATTTATAGTAACATGCAATCCACCATGCAGGAGCCAGGACCATCCTGTTGTGTTCTCCACTGTCAATAGCCTTAACCTTGAAAGTATTGATTCATATGTTCTCTCTCTCTCTCTCTCTCTCTCTCTCTCTCTCTCTCTCTCTCTCTCTCTCACCCCCTCTCTCTCCCTCCCTCCCCCTCCTCTCATACACCACACACACACACACACACACGCACGCACGCACGCACACATATCAATTACTCATTAAAAGCTCTGTTTAAGAACAAGATATCCCAGTTTTGACCCCCCTTTCCAGCAGCAAACTACCTCTCAGAATGAAATTATCTGATGCAAAAACCAAATTTCTGTGCTTGTCAATTCTCAGAGACATTGGCTTTAACTACACTTTGTCTGTTTTTAGGCATTTCAAGATTTTGATGAATGTGAAAGGTGTGTGTGTGTGTGTGTGTGTGTGTGTGTGTGTGTGTGTGTGTGTGTGTGTGTTCATTTCTTGATTCCAAATACTATTTTCACAAGCATGGCTTGGCATGTGAAAAGACAAGATTTTACATTCTTCATCAGTAGTACTTGTTCTGTACCTCCTTTCTTGTCTTTTTTTCAATGGAATATTTTTATTGATTTTTGAGAATTTCATATCATACGCCCAATCACACTCACTCTCTAGTCCTTCCATGTCTGCCTGACACACCCTTCTGATTTCTCATCCCCACAAACACACACACACACACACACACACACACACACACACACACACACACACAAAAAAAAGAAGGTCAATTTCTGTTATCTACAACTTCACTGGAGTGTGATCTGTCAGTGGCCTCCGCTTTGAGTGCCCCCCAACCCAGTTCCTCAATGGAAGCTGAACTTCTGCATCCTTACAGCATTTTTTTAAGAGATTTTTTTTAAATGGCTTCCTGTTACGACTGTTTGGAGGTAGTTGAGGAAGGGGCTAGGGGTCATCACAGAAACGTTCCCTGTGTCTCTTTCTCAACTGTGCATCTGCGCTCATCTCTATCAATACCAAATCAGTTTCCTTGCTCTTTAGAGCCAGGAGGCGGTGCTGATCATGGGCCTCCACACTGCTTTTCTGGATCATTGTCCCCAGCTACAGCCAGGCCCTTGGGGACTCCCTGGATCCCAGACATCAACCTGGCCTCAGATGACAAAATTGGCCACTCTCAACAATATGGCCCCTTGCAGCAGCACTCCCCAAAGACAAGGCTTTGGCATATGTTTGATGGGTTTTTGTTTGTTTTATTTGTTTTTCCACAGAAATCAGAGCATTTTCCTTAGGAATCTGTCACTATGTTTGCATTCTACTCACATTCTTTCCCAGTATTTCCTAGGGTAAGTAAATCTCCAAAAATTTTGCTTGTAGAAATGTGTTTATTGTTATTCCATGTGTTTCCCTTTTCCGTAGAGGATTTGAAATGGCTTTTAAATTATTTTTAAGAAGGGAAATCATTCAACTCTAGGTAAATGGCTCTTTCAGTGAAAGTTACTGAACTCGGTTTATTATCTAAATATTCAACATTTTTCCAAAATGCCTTTAAGTATTAATGTTGTGCCAGCCAAATTGTAGTGCTAGACAATGACCCTGATGACTACTGAGGATCTTGGTGCCAGTACTCAAGCTATGTATAATTCACCATATTTGGATAGTTACAACAACCATTCTAGATGCACATAAATGCAGCAAATGATGCATTTATTCCACTTTGTGAAAGTAAAGAATTCTTTTAGCATCCATTTTATGTAAGTGCACCAAGTCTATTCTGCAAATAGGTAAACATACTTGTCTAAGGTCAAATAAATGATAAAACAAAATCCAGACCAAGGTTTTGTGAAGCAGAGACCGTGCTCTCAAACAGTATTCCATATGACTAACAGAAAGTTCCAAGAATGCTCTGTCAAACCATTTAGACATCCTCAGGCAAATGAGATAATGTACTGATCAACCAGCATTCGTGTTAAGAAAAGTGTGACTGAAATAAATAATTGTAGACTGTATCACAGAGAAATTCAGTTTAACCCTATGATCTATCTATGTATGTATGTGTGCATGTATACATGTAGGTATGTATCATCTGTCTATATTTATGTATGCATCATCTATCATCTATGTATAATATTATTTACTGTTATGGTTTTTGGTTTTATTCTTTGCTTGGTTTATTGTTTTATTTCTTTGTTTTGTTTTGTTTGATACACAGAATTTTCCTATGTGTAACAGACTGATATTAAACTTGGGTTTCTCCTAGTATTCTCCTTTATCTCCTAGTATTGGGATTGTAGGCTATGGAACCAAGCCCAGCTCATAATCTAAACTCTACTGCCTCACTTTCTTCCAAAGTAGCCTTTGTGAATCACATGGTCTAATGGGAGCTTGGCTCAGGTTGTTTTCCCAGGTTGCAGTTAATGAAATGGGAATGTTCAAGCAAAGAGTTTCTTTGGTAAATTACCACAGGACTACCACAGATCCACAAAGGCATAAACCAAACAAACAGAACAGGGCATGACACAAGGTATGACAAGGAATCATTTTGCCTGTAGGAATACCCAGGCTGGTCTTACTGAACCCCTGGGATCTGAATCCTGAAAAAATTACTGATCCAGTACAGATGCAACTGGTGAATGTTAAAAAAATCTGTTTGGATTAAAAAGAATAATAGCTTTACTTATAGAACATGCTGATTTCTATGTTTTAAATACTCCTATTTGTCTCAGGTACTAACAGTAATGGAGGGACACTTGGCTACATAAGCTGATATGAACTGTAGTCTGCATACTACTGAGCATAATATCCTAGTCATTCGTGAGAGAGGATCTCTTCAAAACCAAGAATCCATAAGTCTTGTACCACCACTACTATAAGGGAGGAAACAGGTCATTAGTCCAGAAAAGATGAGTGTGGTCATGAAACCTCTGCCCATGGGCTTTAAGGGGTGATGGGGGAAGGCAGGATGATTGTAGGAGATGGAGAGAAAGGGGGATGGAGAGGAAATAAGGGTGGCAGCATCAAAATCTCTACAAGATTTGAGAGAGATACAGAGGATCAGGACATCAAACAAAAATATGTAGCAAGCAGGTGAGGAACTGGGGATAGCCACCAGAGGGTTCTAGAAAGGAAGGAAATTTGAGGATCCCAGGACCCAACAGGGATTACTTTAGCCAAAATATGCAGAGAAAGGGGAGATAGATCTTGTAGAGACCTCCTCCAACAGATAGTCACGGCCCTGGTCGAGGGATGGTGACACCTACCCTTATCAAAGTTTGTAACCCAGAATAGTTCCTGTCCAAAGGAAGAACAGGGACAAAAAATGGAGCAGAGACTGAAGGAAGGGCCAACCAGAGACTGCCCCGCTTGGGCATCCATCATGTCTGCAGACAACAGACAACAAACCCACCACTGTTGCCATAGTCAAGAGTGCTTGCTGACAGGAACTTAGTGTGGCAGGTCCTGAGTAAGTCCAGCCAGCAATTGACCAATGCAGATGTGGACGCTTGAAGCCAACCATCAAATGGAGCTCAGGGATCTGGTTGGGGATCTGGTGAAAGGACTAGAGGGGAGGAGAGAGATCGCTACCCCATTAGAAGAACAACATAGCCTGGCCTGACCACCCAGTTCTCCCAGAGACTTGACCACCAACCAAGGACTGTACCTGGAGGGATCCATGGCTCCAGATACATATATAGCAAAGGATGGCCCTACCGACAGCAAAGGGAGGGGTGGTCCTTGGTCCTGAGGAGGCTTGATACCCCAGCATAGGAAGATGCTGAAACAGGAAGGCGAAAGAGTGGGGGTGGTGGAGGAGCACTCTCATAAAGGCAAAGGATAGCGGGGAGGGCTGTAAATGAATGGAATAATTAATAAAAATAAAAGTTTTATGGCTTTATTGACTTATGTGTAGACAGAGCATATGGACACTTTTGTATCCCTTTTGATCTATCTACTTATCATCTATCTATCTATATCTATCTATATACATAAAACCTAAATCTTACAGTTTGAAGTTATATTTCAACTGCATAAATGTTTTATAGTACTTAAAAACATAAACTCTTTATTTCTGCCTTAATAGTGAATATGTCTAATATTTTATATAGAAGGTGAATAGAAACACTCACCCTTGATAACAGAGAGAGAGAGAGAGAGAGAGAGAGAGAGAGAAGGAGAGGAGAGGAGAAGAGAAGAGAAGAGAAGAGAAGAGAAGAGAAGAGAAGAGAAGAGAAGAGAAGAGAAGAGAAGAGAAGAGAAGAGAAGAAAAGAGAGAATGAACATGTAGTTGAGAAGGTAGAGAAATGGAAACAATCTGGGAGGAGTACAGAGCTGGGGAATGGAAAGCAACATGATCAAAATACTGTCTCTGAAAAATGTTTAAACAAATAAAGGGAATGTGTTGTCAAAAAACTATTTATACTACTTAAAAGAAACTATTTAAAAGAAAGATGACAAATCTTTGCTACTTTAGGAATTTTACATATAAGCTAAGTGGTCTTTGGCATAGTCTTTAAAACACTGGTAAGGATTGAGTATACAAGAAACTGGAGAGACATATTATATTGGACACTACTGTGTCATTTAAGGTTTTAAAAAAAATTAAAAAGTGAGTAACTGTACTGCTTATAACTACCTGTGACTATACTCAAATATGCAGCGTTCCTGTATTCCAACATACATGTAAACTTGGATAAAATTCCTTCCAAAGCAAAATCTAATAAAGAACCTGGTACCCCTTCAAGAGAAGTATTACTTTTTTAAAAAAATGTATCTTTATGTGCATTTGTGTTTTACCTTCATGTGTATCTGTTTGAAGGTGTCAAATTCTCTGGAACTTAAATAACAGAAAGTTACAAGTACCATGTTGGTGCTGGAAATTGAATAGCAGTGATAAAGCATATGGAAAAAGATCAAGAAACTTCTGAATATTTTTTACTTTATGAGATGTTTGGTAGATTTTATAATTGGTGATATTTTTCAGGAAAGTGATTTTCAGGGATTTTAATAAGGAGTGATGAAAAAATCTAATTTATATGTTTGTCAATTCATAACCTTTCCTACCATGGAAATATAAAATTTTATATAAATAAAAATTTGTATTTGTCAATTATACCTCAACAAAAAGGAAATTTTTAACTTAAGGAAGGAAAGTTGTTAGCTCAAAAAGAGAATGTATAAAGTACATTGTGTTTCATATATGAAGAAAATTAAAATTATTAATAAATGTAAAAATTAAAAGGGCCCTTGGATTCCAGCTTACACCAACCAGAATGGCTAAGACAAAAAACTCAGGAGACAGCACATGTTGGCAAGGATGTGGAGAAAGAGGAACACTTTTCCTGGTACAACCTCTCTGGAAATCAATCTGGAGGTTCCTTAGAAAATTGAAGATAGATCTACCTGAAGACACAGCTATACCACTCTTCGGCATATACCCAAAAGATGCCCTACCATATCACAGGGGCACATGCTGCACTGTGTTCATAGCAGCCTTATATGGTACAGTCCGGAGCTGGAAACAACCAGCATGTCCCACAACAGAAGAATGGATAGAGAAATTGTGGCTCATTTACACAATGGAATAATATTCAGCTATTGAGAACAAAGACATCATGAGTTTTGCAGGCAAGTGGATGGAACTAGAAAATATCATCCTGTGTGAAGTAACTCAGACCTGAAAGGACATGCATGGTTTGCACTCATTAATAAGTGGATATTAGGCACAAAATGCACAGCATACCCAGGATACAATCCACAGAACTCAAGAAGGTTAACAAGCCAAAGGGCCCAAGTGAGGATGCTTCAATCCCACTTGAGAGGGAGAAAAAAACAGCCACAGGACACAGAGGGAAGGAAGGATCTGGGAGGGAGAGGAAAGGGGGAGGGGAAAATGGGAACATGACCAGGTATAAGGGGATGGACAGGAAAGAATACTGGAGGGTCATCAGAAAGAATGAAAATATGCAACCTGGGGGCAAGGAGGTGAGAGGACCTCTAGAATGGACCAGAGACTTGAGGTATAATAGACTCTCAGGACTCAAAGGGAGGAACCATCTATGAAACAGTCAATAGTGAGGAGAGGGAATTGTAAAGTCCATCTCCAGTAGAAAGACAAGAAAGCAAGTGGAGGAATGGGGTTGCTGTCATCAGTTTCCAAACATCAGTTTCCCAGAACTGAAGGGGAAAAAATAGAGAAGAGCATGAAGGAAAGGAGGTCCAGTGACAGGCCCAACTTGAGATCCATTTCAAGGAGAGGCTTTAAGACCTGACACTATTACTGATGCTATGGCGTGCTTACAGACAGGAGCATAGCATGGCTGTCCTCTGAGAGGAACAATAACCAGATGACTGGGACAAGTGAAGATACTTATACCCAATCAATGGACTGAAGTCAAAAACCTCTGTGGTTGAATTAGGGAAAGACTAGAAGAAGCTGAGGACAAGGATGATCCCATAGGAAAACAATAGTCTCAACTAACCCGAACTTGTGAGATATCTCATACACTGAGCCACCAACCAGGCAGCATACAGAAGCTGTTCCAAGGCCCCTGACACATATACAGCAGAGCACTGCCTGGTCTGGCCACAGTAGGAAAAGACTTACCTAACCCTTGAGAGACTTGAGACCCCAGGAAGTGGGGAGGTCTGGAGGGGGAGTGGGGTGGGAGGGATGGAAACATCCTCTTGGAGACAGAGAGGAGGAGGGATGGGATGTGGAACTGTGGGAGAGCGGACCATGAGGTAAAGACTGGACCATAAAAAAGAAAATCAATAGTCAGATATAGAAGGTATGATTATAAAAATAAAAAATTGTGATTCTTTTGCAGAGAAATAGTAGACAAAGAGCAAGGCATTAATAAAACTGTCAAAAGTAGTAGGAAAAATTTGGAAATCAATCATAAATCATCAGCGTGGGTAAATGAATATTAATAAATTAATCTACAACATTATTTTTGTGTGGGAGAAAGGGGACCCCTTAGAAAGCCCAATTTGCTTTTACATTTGACCAAAGTGGGAGAGAATTATGAGTCACTAAAAATGCTAAAAGGGAAGGCTGCATTTAACTTTTGTAGAAATTAGATACCTTAATTTGTAAATAATATTCTAAAGCAACCTCAAGCAATTGCTGTCATATTTCTTCTTCTTTTCGGTGACTGCAGCTTTCTGGGAGAACAGTCTACTAACAGGCAGCATGATCCTGGAACCCAGCTGCCTCGTGGAGCTAGGAACCAATAGTCTTGACGCTAACATTAAATGGAGTCATCTACACCCCTTTCCTAGAAAAACAGTAGACACTCTGTGATAAGCCTGTTACTGCAGAGAATAGATCCCTGATAAAATCCATCCATGAATCCTGATGGTGAAGAAGGGCAATATTCTGGATTTACAATCGTGTGTGAATCTATAAAATACTTGATTTTTTTTAAGTGACCAGATACCATTTCAGGTAACAGAAAGTGCATAAAATAGTGACTCTAGTTCGGAAACTAATTTTAAAAAATGTAACTTTTAAAAATTGTTATTTGATTTTTTTTGTTATGTCTGTGCTTCTTTTTAACCCTGACTTTGGCATGAGACTAGGCTACTGAAGATTAAACATAGAATGTGAAGGCACTCCCTCGGTGATGGATGCCTCCTATAAAATAGGTAACCGAAGAATAATATACCACAGGGATTTTAGAGCCGTCATTTTTCAGGGCCAGTTCTCTAACAAAAAGGCACGAACTCTAAAATGCATTAACCTCTGAGTTCCTCCCCTCCCCATTACAACTGAATACTGCACAAGACCCAAGTAAGTCCTAATCAAAGTACTTGCTTCCTTGACATGAACTGCCAAACAAGGTTGATGTATAGGTTAAATACTTTGGTGGTTAGCACTTGGTTTCAACCACAAGCATAATAATTTAGTAAGGATGTGATAATCAACAAAGTATTAATATTATTAATAGTATGCATCTTTCTTTTTAGAAGAAGTGATAACAAAATACTTGTATTAAGGAATTACAGAAAATAGTTCTTAATTTGAGCCATAAATAACATCCATATTGTCTGGATCAACTCCTTATTAAAGAATTCAGATTAAACCATACAACATAGTTTTACTACTGAACCACAGTTATCTTTCCATAGTTAGTTTATGGTATGGAATTATATTCTTAGAATAATTTACACATAGATTAAAACATTTACCCTAGTGTCTAATTGAACTGTTATACATGAAGTAATAAAATAAAAATAATGGTATATTACCTTTCCCTGTCTTAATCTTTTAGACTTAACATTGGTAGTGTCTTTCATAGAACTTCTTGTAACAAGAAAAGAATTTTTTATGATGACACAATGCATGGTTTATAACAAAATTCAAATAGAGTCTGAGAAGAGGTGCATTAACTTTAATTGTGGATTTTACCAAGCAAATTAGAAGCATTTAAAAAATTATTTGTCGGGTAAATAAATGTTAAAAGCTTTCCTCTTTGAATTTTCTGTTCTATAGAGTTCTAAATACAAGGCTGTGAATTTGTCACACTCGCTGAGTGCTAGTTTCATTACAAGTTTGTGTTCTGATTTGGCAGAATTTGTTGTTGATGATGATGTTCTCTGTGTGCGCGTCCTCAGTGTAGCTGGAGTTACAGAATCGTAATGAACTAGCATCTATCCTTGTTCCATGGTTGATTTAATTCTTTCAGAGCACCTCACATTTGACAGTAGAATGAAACTTTGGAAAACAGATAATTTTATGCTACAGAAATGCATAGTATGATTTCCTCTTTTGATTTTTTTGGACTTGAGCATTTTTCCTACATAAAATGTTTGTGATATATGTGAAACTATGAGTGGAAAGTAGAAAAGGAAAATTTAGACCCGTATGATTTTCCAATTAAGAACATTAATTCTCTAAATCAGAGTTCATTTCTAAATTTACAAAGTGACATAAAATTCAGCACAATGGTCCTCTGGTACAGAAATTGTATTCAAATTTCTAAGGTGGGATAATGACATACTTAGAGCATTCTATTTACTTGACGCTTCTACATACAATGTGTGTGTTTGTATATGTATGTGCTTGTGTGAGTGTGCATTGGTGTAAGTGAGTGTGTGTGTGTGTGTGTGTGTGTGTGTGTGTGTGTGTGTCTGGTCATTCACGTATGTAACAAGAGCTCAAATTTGAGAATGGATACCGCTTACTTCATTAGATGTCCTGATAGTGAAAAATAATATCAATCATATTAGTTTTAAACTGTCGCATCAGGAAAACCACTAATAGGCTATATTGTAGATTCCTTAGCAGTTCCAGCCTATTATTGATTATTCTTCACAATTCAGCCATACACATGCAACTTACTCTTGGTTGCTAAGTGGTTGGAGGCACATGAAACGGAATGTAGTCATGTGTCCATTAAATAGAATTACTGACCAATCATAAACCATTCCGACATCTTGAGAACTCTATAGTGGTATATTTTACTAGTTTCTATTTACATATGAGGAAACTGAGGAAAAATAGAGAAGTTAAATTATACTGCCAGTCTCTATTAGAGGCAAAAATACAATAAAAATGTCCATTCCCTAAGCCTGGAATGTGTCAGTTTTGGTCCATTGAAAGTCAGATATAATGACCCAAATTATGGTTCAGTGAACAAAGATACTTAGTACTAAACCTGACTACATGAATTTGAGTCTAATTCTGACATACCAAAAGGAGGGAACAAGCACCCATAAGGTATCCTCTACTAGACATGTTCTATGTACCATGTTTATACACATACATACATATACAGAAAAGTTTTTTTAAGTTGTCATATCTTACATCTTGTATCTAAATCCTGGACTTCTTTTCCATATATATTTCTTAGTGATACTATTATTAGATTATTGATCTGAGAATGAGGGACCAAAAGCTGTATTTTAATGGAGAAATAAGATTTAAGTTTAAAATGGTAATGATACTTAAATTTAGATAAGGATACAGCATTTTGTTAGTTTTATGTATGAAATGTCAGTAATTTTCCCTCTATATAGAACAGTTAGCTTTCATTGGTGAGTGTATTTATTTGGTGTCCTAGTTAGGATTCCTATTGCTGTGAAGAGACACTGTAACTACAGCAACTCTTACAAAGTATTTATTGTGATCGGCTTACATTGAAGAGGCTTTGTCCATTATCATAGTGGTGGGAGCATGGCAGCATGCAGGCAGACAGGTACTGGAGAGGTAGCAGTGAATTCTATATTTGACTCATTAGGCAGCAGAAGGAGAAAGCTAGTGGACTTGGCTTGTACTTCTTTCTGAAGCCTCAAAGTCCACCAGAAGTGAGAGATTTCCTCCAATAGGGCCACACTTAATCCAAAAGACCATCTCTCCTAATAGTGCTACTCTTTATGACGTTATGAGGACCATTTTCTTTCAAGTCATCACATTTGTTTTAACTAGTGAGAAAACGGCATGTAGAAATTTTTGGATAATTTCAATAAATTTACCTTCAACTCAACCCACAATGCTTGTGACTTACATATTTTCTCAGAAGAGAATATGCCTGAGTAAAGGATAAGAAAAGAAGAATTGAAACCATAAAATTGGTCTGCTAACTGGGAATTTGTGAGATGGAATATATTTCTTCTTCCACCATCTTCCTAAGATTTAATGCAGATGAAACTATTTAGAAAAATATAAAAACTAAATACCAGAAGACATTTACAAGAATAAACATGGAAAATGTTATTTAACATGTTTATGAATTAATTGTATTACAGACTTATAAACATAGTTTCAATTTCATTGATTTACAGAGTAAATTTCATATTATGCAAGAGGAAATTAATTATTTAACACATACAAATTACCAGACAAACTGAATAGAACATATAAAATATAAAATTGGTTTCAAGACTGAAAGCTTTCTAAGTGCAAATTTACTTTAAGACAGAATTATTGAAATAAATGTCATGATTTCAGGGTTGGCTGAAATAAAATAGGTCTTTAATATCTGCCACCATAGTTTTCCCTGACAAATTGACAAAGACAGTCCAGTTAATTTAGCCTCTAGAGTTGAAATTTTTCCAGAGGAGAAAATGCAATCCCATCTAAGTAACTGCAAACCAGTAGACTACATTTTGACGTTATTTAATCTATTTTGTATTTATATGTTGCTATGTGTCATATTTCATCAATTCTACTTACAATATATAATCTGAGGATGCAAATGGAAAATCATGAAGGATGGATGCAAGTTCTTAAAAGGATTGAACATGATTATTTTGATTTAGATGTTAAATAAGCCTCAAACATACCTTAAGCAGGTGTCAGTCTCAATGAAGCCTTCAGTGCTAGCAATGAGTGAATGGCATAATCATCCCCAATTTTTTATATCAAGCAGTGGTACTTAGTGTGAAGGTAGCCATATATATGTATATACATATATATCATATAATGCAATATGATATACAGAAATTTTGTAGTAATTTCATAAATGAACAAACAAACGTGCAATCCATTCTTCTGGTAGAAGATAATCTACAAGAATATTTTGACGTTATTTTATCATTTAGATTTTATGACTATATGTGTTGCATGTATGTGATTGCAGGTCCCTTGCAGAGGCCAAAGGTGCTGCGCAACCCTGGGGCTATAATTACATGTAGTTATGAACCATGGGACATGGTTCTGAGAATCAAATTCAAATACCATGGAAGAGCAGTATGTGCTCTGTATTGCATAGCTAATGTTTCAGACACAGAACACATTTCAATGGGATAAATGTCTACTACATTGTTTGGATACATTTTTTAGTAAAATTGGTGTTTAAGAACCACCATGAGTGAGAGATTTCCTCCAATAAGGCCACACTTAATCCAAAATACCACCTCTCCTAAAAGTGCTACTCTTTATGAGCTTATGAGGACCATTTTCTTTCAAGTCATCACATTTGTTTTAACTAGTGAGAAAATGTTATGTAGAAATTTTTAGATAATTGCAATAAATTTACCTTCAACTCAACCCACAATGCTTGTGACTTACATATTTTCTCAGAAGTGCATATGCCTGGTGAGGGGCCAGTCACTGGACCACCTTTCCCTCACCTTTCCATTTTTGCTCTTGCAGTCCTTTTAGACAGGAACAATTTTGGGTCATAATTTTTTGACTGTGGGATGGCAAACCCATTCCCCCACTTGATGCCCTGTCTTTATACTGGAGGTGAATTCTCTCTCCTACTGTTGGGCATTTCATCTAAGGTCCTTCCCTTTGAATCCTGAGAGTTTCTCACCTCCGTAATCTCTGGTAATTTCTTTTTTTTAACCTTTGACCCAATTGATAAGATATAATTGCCTTCCTAAACATACAAACACCAACACACATCCATCCCTTTGTAGCAACCTGTAAAGTTATAGTGTGGAATCTTAACATCACCCGCCATATTTTCCTGCTATTGCTTCTCTCCCTCTCCCTCCTGTCTCTTCCTCCTTTCTGTTCCAGTCTCCTCTTCCTTCAAACTTCTCTCCCGCCCATCCTTCCATCTCTTGGAGACAGGGGGAGGAGGAATGGATGAGGAACTGTGGGAAGCAGACCAGGATGGGGCAATGTATGGACTGTAAAAAAATAAATAAATAAAAGTAATAAAAAGAAAAAATCTTCCTCGGAAAGTAATTGTCAAGAAAAGTAGATCACTGTCCCTACAAAATTAAAGCATTATTTGTCCAAAATATGAATTAGTAAAGAATTGGTTCTTTGCTGTTGGATTTCTACATAAGGTGCCAGATTAGAAGCCACATCTGAGAAGACCCAGAGTCAAATTGGGAGGGGGGTTGATTGGGCGAGAGGGAGAGGTAGGGATAGAGACTACTGTGTGCAATAAAGATGTGAAGAAAATATTCTCCATTGAAAAGCAGTCACCATCTGTGCTTGATATACTGTCTTAACCATGCAATTAGCTCCCAGAGAAAAGCTTTTCCTTCCTGAGTGTAGGAACGTTAAGACAGCAACTGAGAGAACAGCCAGGCTAATGTGATGAGAACAGAGGCTGGGAATCATGGACTCAGAGTGCAGTGGGTCGGTGTTGACTGTTGAGATTCTAGTGGAAATGCCTGAGGAAGCCTGAGAGCTGGAATTCTCCAGGAGCAGCCAAGAGTGACTAGCCTGAGAAAGAGTGAACCCAAACACCCCCTTAGGAAGGGACAGTACAGGTATATGAAAACATGCTGGACTTGCTGTGGTCTTTCACATGGGTGTTGTGTATTCTCCCAAAGTAACCATGGAGCACCAAAAAAAAAAAAAGTTAAATAAATAAATAAAATTGAGCAATCAAAATTCGGGCAAGAAGTTAAATACAGGTGCCACAATTTTTTACACTCCTTCAGAGGCTTGATTACAGAAATTTGTGTGAGGAATATGATTCCAAGCATATAAGATATGTAACACAATTTTTATTTTTCAAGTTAACACTGGAACTGCTCACAAAATTGTCAGTTACTGAAGTTGACCACCCCCCGCCAAAAACTTTTAGGAACACAAACCCAAGTAAAGATCCCACAATAGGAAGTCTCATATAAAATAGAATAAAACATAAGAATGTGGGAAAATAAAAAAAAAAATTGACAACTCAATTGGAAAAAAGCAGAAGCAATAAACATGTCATTATAAACTATTAAAAACCTAATAACGCCTCAACACAAGAAACAAAATAAAACGAAATACTTTATTTGTAATATTTTAAGATAATTTGTACAAATTTGTGTCTGTATATAGATTTATGCACATGAGAGAAGTACCCACGGTAGTCAGAAAAGAGTATCCAATGACCTGTTGGCATAGATATTTGCAGGTACCAAGTGTGGGTGCTTGGAGTCAAACTTATATCCTCTGAAGGAACAGTATGCACTTTCAACTACTAAAAACATTTACCAAAACAAAGAGTCCACTTTCAAAGAGGACAAATGATCACACAGGTGACTAAAATAAATTGCTGAAATTAAGAAGTTTATAGGACTTGGATAAAAAAGATATTAAAGTAAGTGGAATGGTCAATACTTTAGCAGATAAATTCAAGCTAAGAAGTCAAAATTCAGGAAAGAAATGGAATTGAAAAAAGTGTGTTAACTAATAAATACATGGTGGAATCAGTCAGGTCAAAGTGAAGGAAATACTGTCAAATAATAAAGAAAAATTAAAACTTAAACATTCTCAGATACATATAGAAGTCTAAATTCAAGAACTCATAGGAGAGAAGAGAGATGAAATAAAACCTAAGAACTTGAAAATATATTTAATAAAATTAAGGCATGACCTAAATAGAGAAATGGACATGTATAGAAAAGAGGTCTGTATGATTTTTTCCTTCCTTCCTTCCTTCCTTCCTTCCTTCCTTCCTTCCTTCCTTCCTTCCTTCCTTCCTTCCTTCCTTCTTTCCTTCCTTCATCATAATTCTAAAAGTTACAGTGTCAATATACAAAGAAATGAAATGGAGCACTCTTCCTGCTGTCTGTCATCATCCTGAAAAGTATTATGCAGGGTGTTGGGGCAGGGAGGGGAGACATCAAAGATCCTATCAAGTACTGTTTCCCTAATGCTACTGTGCCTACCTATGAAGCTAGATATGTCCTCAAGTGCAATCATAGCATGACTGCTCATGGACACTTCTCTCCTGATTGGGTTCGAGGTCCACTGGATAGGATTCTATTTCAGTAATACAGATATGGCTAGGGAAGTCACAGGTCATGGAGACAAAGTACTGATATTGTTCTGCTAGTTGGTCATGAACCTCACTCCAAAGGTTTTCTTTACCGACATAGATCTGTACAGCTCTCAACTTTGTTTAAGGAAGTTTCATATTGTAATAGGCAATGGTTAATTGACTTATAATCATGGAAAATATTGACAGTAAGCATTGATGAATACTACTGTGTAGACAAGATTTTTATATTCCTCCAAAGAACCACCCCCCCCCAAGCCCCTCAGAGAACATCATTGAATTTTGGGCAAAAAGTAGGTAACAGAGGATAGAGCAAGGTTCTATAAAATGCTATACTCTGGATATGATATGAACTCACAGCAGTTGTGAGCACGGGATGATAGACTCTAATCCCTGTAGTTAAAATAACATCCAAACAACCTTTCTATATCCAGAAAAAACTACCTTGAAAACCAATGGAGAAATAAATAAGAGCTTTTCAGAATAAGCACAAACAGAGGCAACTCATGAACACCAAGTACTATACACGATATGGTTGTAAGTACAAAGAGTGTGTCTGTGTGTGTGTGTGTGTGTGTGTGTGTGTGTGTGTGTGTGTGTGTGTGTGTGTGTGTGTTTCTCCATACACATGGAGAAGAAAGCCTGGATCATGAATAAGAGAACAGGACGGAATAAATATCATGAGAGCCAAGGATGAAAAAATGGCAGCTAGAAAAGCATCTGTCATGTCCAATGCTAATACACCTGAAAACTAACAGGGAAGAGTGCATAACACAAGAATTCAACCAGCCATAGCAATAAGGAGCAATGCCATGAGCAAAAGCCCCTCTCACTGTTAATCCTAAGTGTAAATGAGGTCAGTTAACAATGTAAACTATCTTCCAGCAATAATCCTGCCAAACACACACACACACACACACACACACACACACACACACACACACAGATGCACGCTCCTTTTTTTGTTGTTGTTTGTTTGTTTGTCAACAAGAAACACACCTCAAGAACGAGGAAGGCCAAAAACTGACAGCAATGGCCTGAAGGAAAATGTCAAGACATTTAAAACTAAGAATAAATTATCATGATTATTCTATTAGCACATAAATTAAACTTCAAATAAAAATTGGTCAAAGGAGAAAAACGCAACCAATATTTAAATGAAAAAAAGAAAATATCACCACAAAGCTATAATATTAATATGGATAGCTGTGGTAAATGTTGAGGTTCTCATTAACAACTCAGAAGATGAAAGGTCAGGTAGATCCCAAAACAACACCTGTAATGGAGTTCAACATTCTACTGCCATCTTTCCATAGTTCTTCCAAGTAAAGAATTAAGAAAATATAACAAAAGTTAATTTCCATAATAAATGAAGTAAATTAAGTAAGTAACATTACAGATGAAAGTTATAGGATATATAATCACAGAGATCCCTGGTACCTTCTCTAAAATGACCACAAACAAAATCTTAAGAAATGTAAAACAGTACTAAGACCAGTCTTACATCTTTTCAGGTCCTAGTGAGGTGAAAGTGAAAGAAATAGCAAGAGACGTCACAGAAAAGAAATACATGTACAAGGATTGAGTGATACTCTGGAAAAGTAGTGAGGCCAGAAAAAAACACATGCTATGCACTCACTGATAAATGGATATGAGCCCAAATGCTCGAATTACCCAAGATGCACAGAACATATGAAACGCAAGAAGGATGACCAAAATGCGGATGCTTCACTCCTTCTTTCAAAGGGGAACAAGAACACCCTTGGGAGGGCATAGGGAGGCAAAGTTTGGAGCAGAGACTGAAGGAATGGCCGTTCAGAGCCTGCCCCACATGTGGCTCATACATATATAGCCACCAAACTAGATAAGATAGATGAGGTTAAGAAGTGCAGGCTGACAGGAACCGGATATAGATCTCTCCTGAGAGACACAGCCAGAATATGGCAAATACATAGGCGAATGCCAGCAGCAAACCACTGAAAGGAACCCCTGTTGAAGGAATCAGAGAAAGGACTGGAAGAGCTGAAGGGACTTGCGACCCCATAAGAACAACAATAACAACAACCAGAGCTTCCAGGGACTAAGCCACTACCCAAAGACTATACATGGACTGACCCTGGGCTCCAACCTCATAGGTAGCAATGAATAGCCTACTAAGAGCACCAGTGGAAGGGGAAGCCCTTGGTTCTGCCAAGGCTGGAGCCCCAGTGTAGGGGATTGTTGGAGGGGGCGGTAATGGGGGGGTGGATTGAGAGGGGAACCCCATATAGAAGGGGAGCGGTTAGGGGTTAGGGGGCTGATGGACAGGAGTCCGGGAAAGATAATAACATTTGAAATGTAAATAAGAAATACCCAATTTAATAAAAATAGAAGAAAACAAAAGAAAAGAAGTGAGGCACTGAAGAAATCAGGGAGGCAATTCAGAAATTTCTAGAATCAAATAAGCATGATCCCACAATTTACCAGTATTTCTGCATCTCTAGGGTCAACTATGACACTGATCCAAGAACCATATCTGTATAAAGTACTTACAATAATAAAATCAAACACGGAAACAAGCCATGAGTTCTCATATAATAACTTAATAACTTGTTTTATAATATTAGAAAAGCATGGATATTTTACCATAATAGTATAAGAAATTGTAAAGAGTAAAGATTCTGGGAGAAATTAATGAAATGGGGCCTATTTCCATTTATTTTTGTTTTCCTAGAGAAAGTTGTTCCTCAGTGAAATTTAAGGTACCCATGACAAATATAAGAAAACTTATATATCACTGATTTATTTTCACTGTACTGGTTATTTTGGTGTGGTGGTTCATTTGTAATGATTCCATTAAAGTTCTAGATGCTAGAAGGACTTCCATTTGCTAGGAAATTTGGAGATTAAGATTGTCTGCCATGACAGTGTTACTGTGAGAAAGCAAAATGGAAATAATTCATTTATTATGTATGATTATTTTTCTACTAAAAATTTTACAACATATATCGTTTCCAAATTTTGTATTAAAATCTATCCTTGCAAAATGGGAAGAGTCGGTTTTCAAAGCTGATTTGTTGCAATCAGTTAAGAATTTAGATTCTTCCACATTTCCCTTTCCAGGATTCAAATACTATCAAAGAAGTGGAAGACTAGAAGATCCAGAAGCTGGGACGGTTGTCCATGCAGTACTTTCTTATGGACATAACATGTTAATTGCACTTAGGAACTCCCAGGAGCAGAGGCTGACAATGCAGTCCCTGAAGAAGGCTGGGTCCATCAACAATAAATCAGGTGTATAAAGAAGATAATGGAGCTTCATCCCTCTCAGTCAGGATGGCTACTGGCAGTAGATAGCTACAGAGGAGGAGGAGTCATGGTTTCAGTGATGTATCCTCTGCTGAATTACCCTTGTGCTAATTGATTACTCTAAACCTACCTCCATATAGAAGAATCTGGTTAGGCTGAGCTCATTCTACAAAGAAAGGAAGAAAGGAAGGGAGAGAGGGAAGAAGGAATGAAGCAAGGAAACAAGGAAGGTGGGTTGCAAGTGTTGGTTGCGTAGGTGAAGTGTGACACAGTTACTGTCCCTGCAGCATCACCAGGCAATTGATCCCATGATCCTCATGTGTGCTGATGGTTGCTGTTGCCCTGAAGCTGATCTGCTGTCTTTACTATTTGACTTCCCATCTTTCTTTTTGGGAGTATACCTGCCTCAATTACTCAGAGCTAATCATGCCATAATAAATAGGGCAGTTCTCAAGAATGAGGAAAGGAGATGGTCTTGATGCTCTGGAGGATGAGGATAGACCTTCCCTCTGGCATTTAGGGCAATAGAAAAGGATCTAGACAACATAACCACAGAGGCCATGAAAGCCTCCATGGTCCTTTGTAGAAATTGTATATTGCCAAACTTGACCATGAATTTGAAATCATGAGGAGACACATGTACCCTCAGGTCCAATGACTGCTGAGTTAATTAGACAGGGTGAACTTGGGGAGGTCAAGTCATATATATATATATATATATATATATATATATATATATATATATATATATATATAACTTAGGAATAAATAGTATTGGGAGAGAACAAGAGGCTATGGAATTGCTAGAATGAGGAAACAGTGATTAGAGAACTAACAGATGATGTAGAAGCATATAAAAACTACTTTGTTCTTCTAGTTATTTGAAGAATTGGAGATGGAATGCTTAGAAAGATATTAGAGAAAGCTAACTGCTTTATTTACATAAATGTTAAAAGTTTGTAAGGAATCATTTTAATTTTAGTATCCTGTCATCTTTCTGTTCTTACATAAAAATACTTACTAAAGACTCCTGTCTTCTGTACTAGGAAATTGCAAGAGATGTGGACTGCTACCCATGAGGAACAGGCTGTGTAAAGTATAAGAAAATGTGCTTTTGCTTTGTGTTTTGTTTCTACTCTAAAGAAGTGGGGGGTTGGAACTATTGATTTGGGGTTCGTATAATTTATATTAATTTAAGAATTTTTGAAGATCACTAACAATGATCAAGGCCTTGATGATATTAGTTTAGTAAATTCAGTTCAGGTTCTCTGGGTGAGAAAGGAGAAGAAGAAAGAATCATGATAATCTTCAAGGAACAGAGAAAGTACATGAACTGAGAGCTTGTATCTACTACTGACGCCAAGTCATTATTGAATCAGCATGGTTCCCAATCCCTTCTTTCTCAGGAGTCTCCTCTCCCTGAGGCTTGCCCTCATGGCATGGAAGGAAGGAAGGAAAGACAGAAGGGAGGGAGGAAAGAAGGAAAGAAAGAAAGAAAGGAAGAAAGAAAGAAAGAAAGAAAGAAAGAAAGGAAGAAAGAAAAGAAGTGAGAGAGAAAGAAGAAAAGGAAAGAAAGAAAGAGAGAAAGAAAGAAGGAAGGAAGGGAGGGATAGAAAGAAAGGAAATAAAGAGAAAGAAAAAGGAAGAAAGAAAGAAGAAAGAAAGAGAGAAAGAAAGAAAGAAAGAAAGAAAGAAAGAAAGAAAGAAAGAAAGAAAGAAAGGAGAAAATGAATCATGCTAAATATATAGGAAGGAATTCCAACGATTTTAAAAGCATCCATAGACTTAGGCTTTGGCCAGCATCCAAATTGAAAGACAACAGAAATGAAAAGAATAGTTACCTGCTTCAAAGTCAGAACACAGAAAAGTTAACAGTCCCAGTTGAGCTTTATGATGGCTCATAGGTTCTGCACTAAGAGGACTGAATTCTGGCAACAACAAACGTGTTTCCTTGAATTGCAAAAATATAGCAAGGGGTGGGCCTTTAATCAGGTCTTGTCTGACTCATCTGGATTAACTCTTAAGGGAGGAGTTAGGGGTTTATCTCCACCTGAAAGTGGAGACCACTGTTTGCTATAACACCCATTAGGAGGTGGAGCCTGGGGACTTGTAGATTGGCCTTATACACTGCTAACTTCTTTTTTTTTTAAGATTTATTTATTTATTATATATAAGTACACTGTAGCTGTCTTCAGACACACCAGAAGAGGGCACTAGATCCCATTAGATGGTTGTGAGCCACCATGTGGTTGCTGGGAATTGAACTCAGGACCTCTGGAAGAGTAGTCAGTGCTCTTAACCACTGAGCCGTTTCTCCAGCCCCACTGCTAACTTCTTGATTGATGATATAATGTGATCAGTTGCCCTTTATTCCTGCTCCCATGCCTTTCCTGCCATGCCATGGTGGAGTATATCACGTCAAGCTTTAAGGCAGAATAATCCCCTTCTTCTTTAAATTGCTTTTTGTTGCCTATCATGTCACTGCAATGAGAAAGGAACTATTACAAGGGTTTTCATCTCATACAAGGAAAAGCTTTGCTTACAAACCAGATTCTAATCCAGAAACTAGTCCAGTGACATAGCTGGGGCTCGAATCAGCTTTTTAGTCTTTAGAGCTTCCAGAAATCTTTATGAAAAACTCGTATGATCAGTTTCAACTTGGGGCTTTCAACTACAGATATGGAAATTGAGTGTTTCGTGCCTACAAATGAGTGGCTTAAAATTATTCGTAAAATGTGTGAATGTTTTTTGTTTTAGACAGCAGCGAAGCTCTTATAATAGTCTGTTAATATTTCCAGTACATGTGAAAATAGTTGCACTGTTATAATGCATTACAAATCCATGTAAAGAAATATCATATACCCAAATAAACTATATAAATATTAGCAAATTCATTTCAAAATGTTGTAGTTCATAATATAAGTAGAATGATGGTGGGGAATAATCAAGGCAATATTCAGGAAGAAGAAAACATGATTGCAAGTCTAAGTCCTGGATTCTTTTCATTAGAAAATATGACTGAGAATAATGTACCTCATCAGGTAAAAAAGCTTCTAATATTTTTAGCTTATTCATTCACTTTTATGATTCTACTAAAATCATATTTCAATGGGAAACAAGTTTCATTTCAAAATTGTTTTAAAATGCTAACTTCAAGAGAACATTGTATAAAAAGAATAACTATTAAAATTTGAAGATTAATAATTTGATGTAGTTATAAAAGATTGAGAAAATATTATGCAGTCAGGTAAAGTGGGTTTAGGGGATTAAAGCACTCGCTATCAGGCCTGACAACCCTGAGTTTAATCCTTGGAAATTTGGAGATAGAGAAAAACTCCCACAACTTGTTCTATGACACACTTTTGCTGTGGCATTAATGACCAGTGCACAGATAAGTATGCATATACACAGACACAAATATATACACAGACACACATAAACACACACGCACACGCACATGCACACACACACACACACACACACACACACACTAAATATCTGCAAAAAAGTTAAAATCAAGTAAGTGATGTTAAGATGGGTCAGTGGGAAAAGGCACTTAGCACAAAACTTGACAACTTGAATTCTGAATTTTATCACTGAAACCCACAGAACTGACTCCCACAATGTGTTTTGTGAGCTCGATTGCTACATGATAGTATACATGTATGCCTCCACAAGGAAATAAAACACAGGTTAATAAATGTGATCCAATATTATCCTTTTTCAAAGGCTAAAAATTAATATGAGACCACATACACATTTGGAGGTTTTACATCAAAGAATACTTGCTTTGAAGCTAAAGGTCAGGCCCCTTCTTTTTTTCTTGTAGTTACCAGCTGGCCATTTAGTTATCCTCATCTTGATGAGGAGATATTGCGGCAAAGAACAAGCTAAAAATGACCATCATAGATCTTTGCAATGCCATTTAAATAAAAAATTTTGTAGACGCACATGAAGAAAGCGTTTGCTCTCATCTCCAGAAATTGCTGGAACTGCTGAGAAGAAGCATTGAGCTGAAGGGCACCTATGTCAGCATGTTAATTCTGACATGACTGGGCAACCGAGCCTGCATTGTCTGCCTGACCTCAGGTACTTTTGTGTTTTTCCACAAAATGCCTCCCACAGGCATTGGTCTCTCTCTCTCTCTCTCTCTCTCTCTCTCTCTCTCTCTCTCTCTCTCTCTCCTTCTCTCTCCTCATCTGTGCCCCAGTCCTTCTTCCTCATTCTTTGTGAGATTATCTTACAAAGAAAGGAGTTGTACCTAGCTCACTAGTAGTGATGCCCAAAGATTTGGTACAGCCATTAGGTAACCTCTGTTGAAGGCTTCATAGCAATGGCCTTTTGAGGTAGGAGCAATAGCTTAATCATCTCACAGTCAAACAGGAAGCGAGAGAGTTGCCAATGACACATCTTTTTGTTTTATAACAACTATCTCTTTCACAGAAGTAGTGAAATCCTACAAGGACTGTATTAATCCCTTCCAGGATTGTACCCTCAGTGATTTAATCACCTGGCATGTCTGATGATCCTTTATAAGGATCCTTTATAAACAGCTAATTAGAGATAAACCTATTTTAAAGATAAACCTTCTATTTTAAAGAGTATTAAGCCTTGTACATAGGTGCAAACCAGTGTTGAGGAACAAGGAATACTTACGTTATGTACTTTGTGTTGAAAGAGAGAGGTTATAAAATAAATACAATTGTGGGTGATTAAAGAAATATTTAATTAATTAGGTTTCTTGGAAAAGGCATGATGGACATTTAAATTTTGAAAAACAAACAAATGGGTATCTTAGTGGAAACAACGACTGAATGTCACATTGCATTATCAATTACCTGTAGATAGCACTTCCCATGAAATAATATTAAACATTCATATACAGATAGCTCAGCCCCATGACATTAGTCAGGGTCTCATTTAATGTAAACCAGGGCTTATCTGATAGATCCTATGATGCTGTAACAGCAAGGATACTGCTGGTCTGTGTACTGACTCTGTCTGAGGGACTCTGGCCTGGCCTGAGCAGCCAAGGGCCAAAGATTTACAGCTCTCCGAGAGAAAGCTGGAGCTGCCCCAGAGAAGGTGGCAGGTGACAAGATGCAGAGGACCAAGGTTGGGGACACCAAGCAGTAAGTGGCTGCAGTCAGTTTCAAGCACCAGCTGATTGGGTCCAGCAATGAAAGCTTCAGGAGAGAAAAGTCTTCCTTGGAGTGTAACAGCTCAATAAGACAGGGACTTTCTGAGGATCTTTGATGAAAAAACGTGTGCACTTTATTCCTTGTGGATAGAGCCTTATAAACATAAAGGGATGGATTGAGATCTAGAGGCAGATGCTCTCTACTGGTTTAGTCTGAGATTTTTAAGGAGACCTCGTCTGCATGTAGAAGGATTTCAAGTGTTGTCTCTACACCATTGATTGTCATACTCCTCTCGATAGGGTGTTATAGTCACGTGATCCAGGACAGGAATCTGGTCGGGAGTAGGTTTAAACACTTACCGTTCTCAATTGTCAGAACTGCTAGGGTTCCTGAATCTGCTCCATCTGACCAGGTTTTCTGAATGGTGGTACAGTCCACTATCCCACAGGATACATGGAGGGTGTGCATGGATAAACACCTAGATTTCTTTAGCTGCACTGCCACCAGCATTCAAAATGTCGGCTCAAGAGCCAACAAGACCTCTCCTGTGACTAATTGGTGGCCTTCTCTTTCTTCTTCCAAGGATCCAATATTTATTTTCCTTTTTACTTCATTCATTTTTAATCCTTTATTTTTTCTTGTTTTATTTTGGAAATAGACCATGTTCTGGGTAGCAGTTTGTCCTTTTGGCTTGAAGAGCCACAGTCAACGTCAACATCCAAAGCTTAAATAGCACCTGACTGTCTTCATAGATTCTGGATTCTGCAGGACATTCACAGAACAAAGAATAATATATGAATTGGTTTAAAAACAAAACGCACAAGACAAAGTTGTTCTACAAAGGATCTATGGTTTTGAATGCTTTTCATATGTGTTCATAAGTAAAAATAGGACCAAATTTTAACTTCCTGAATACCAGCTGTCAACTTACTAATCCTTATAATGAATGAGAAAGCCCGGAATATAAAAATATGTTTTATTCTCCTATACTACTTGTCTTCTCCAAAGCGTACTGCCTTTATCTGCTAATCTAGGCCTAGTCCTGGAAGCTTCTAGCAATCTAATCTAGGCCTAGAATGTTTCAGCCTCTAAGACTTTGTGATGAGTAAGATCACGTGGCACTAGTTCTTCCTGAGGTCTTGATAACTGATTCAGCTCAACCGTTCTGGCTCAAAACACCTTTCCACGCTAATTCCAACTGGCTTCTCTCAGATTTTCCTGAATTATACTGCTTAGCCTCCTACTAACTTTGACAATCTCTTCTAATCTGGTTACTTCTCATTGCCTGGATTCTTTTGTCTTTACTTGTGTCCAATCTGTCTTTGTAAAACTCTCCTCAAAAAACTACCTCCTCTCTCTCTCTCTCTCTCTCTCTCTCTCTCTCTCTCTCTCTCTCTCTCTCTCTCTTTTCTCTCTCTCTTGTTTAAGTGTAGTTTTGAAAATTTATTTATTTTTATTCTTTACTCCATCCCATACCTCCTCCACGCCAGTCTCCAAGAGGATGTCCTCAACCCCCACCCTGACTCCACCAGGGCACCCCACACCCTGGGCCCTCAAGTCTCTCAAGGGTTACATGCATCTTCTTACACTGAGGTCAGACCAGGCAGTCCTCTGCTGTATGTGTCAGGGGCCTCATGTCAGCTGCTGTATTCTGCCTGATTGGTGGCTCAAGATGTCTGAGAGATCTTAGGGGTCCAGGTCAGTTGTGACTGCTGGTCTTCCCATGGAGCTGTTCTTCTCCTCAGCTTCCAGTTTTTCCCCCAATTCAATCATAGGGGTCCTTAGTTTCTGTCCATTGTTTGGGTGCCAGTATCTGCATCTGACTCTTTTAGAAGCTTGTTGGGCCTCATGCTAGGTTCCTATCTGCAAATACAGCACAGTATCAGTTAGCGTCAGGGCCCTGACCTCCCGTTGGCTCTCTTTTAAGTAGCCTTTTTTCCCCTCTCCTTGTGTTAGTTGGGTCTACCCTACTCTGTCAAATCTTTCTCTAATTCATCACATTTTCGGCTACTTAATTAAACATCATTTTTAAACATGGGTGCTTACTTCTGCAAACTAACCTTACCATTACTATTTGGGATTAAAAGTGAGTGCTAAGGCTGAGGCTCAGAACATGTCCATTCTAGCCAGAAAGATTAGAGCTATGTGGTAAGACAGACTCAAACAAAAACAAGAAACAGCATTGTTTACTAAACGATACACCTTGGAGTTGACAGTATGATCAAATATCCTACAACAGTAGAGTATAAAAAGAATTATCCATTACTATTGGCCAGCCTTATACAAGCCCATTTAACAACAAAAGAAAGGGAATAGAACAAAACAATTTAGAAGCATTGCTATCAAGGGAATGATGTGTGTATGCCTACATTTAGTAGATAACATAAAGCAAATTATTTTTAGTTTTAATATTGTTTTTAAGTCATGGACCATGTCTTTTTCCTCTTTCTAACACCTCCCAAGTCTCTCCTACTCTTTCTCAAGTTCGTTACATATATATTTATATATACAGATAAATATATAAATATTATATATTGTATGTTGTATGCTATATATTGATTATAAATTATATATTTTACATTACACATTATACATTTTACATTTTATATATAGTATATACGATGTAGTGTATATATGTATAATATATATGATATTATATAATATATATGTATATACATCTTCTGTACATGTATTTGGAGATGGTTATTTAGGATTTTATGATAAAATTGAGGGGTTCAGTCCAAGAAAAAAATGTGATTCTCTTCTCTCTGCAGCAATAAACTGATGGCAGGTCTCTCTATAGTGGTGAGGACCCTGAGATTTCAGCCACTCAAGTTTAATGGTCAACTGGTTGTCATTGTTTGTTCACAGGCAAACACACCGCGTGAGTGCACGCGCACATGCACACACACACACACACACACACACAAACACACACACACACACACACACACACACTGGGGTGTTCTTGGTGTTATGAAATCAGCTTGGGCGGTCTAATGAAACTACAGAAGCAGAAGCATCACTCTTTGGAATATATATTTCCTGACCTTGCAAATACTGAACCTGAAATCACAATGTCCAGAAGGCCGGTGCTTTCACTACAGCTCAAAGAAACTCTCTCCTATAAATCTTCACTGACATATTTAGACTCGGTACAAGTACATTGTGAATTATATATTAAGTAGTCTAAATATATTAAGTAGTCTAATTCTAATTTCTCATAATGTATTTTTATTTGGAGATAGAATTTTTACAGAAGACATCATTTTAGCATGTCACTGGTTTGCAAAAGAAAATTTACGCACAGTAAATTTTCAGTGAGTTTGCTCCTACTAAGATAGCTTTCTCCAGCACCACAATATTTTCTAGCTGGCATGATGACATTATTTTATAAGCTATGATATGAAGGACTGCCCACTCTGGCCCAGATAAAGATACCAAAGGAGTCATTTTTAATTCTAGAGATTTTGTTGAGGTAAGCATTAGTAGTTCCAGTCAGGACTGAGTGGGATCACTTTTCCATCTCCTTTTCATTCATTTTGATTACCAAGATTTCTCAAATCCTTAATCCATGCATGGTGATTTCTGGAGAAGACTGGTGTTTATATCAAATTCATTGTACATAAGTTTTAATTGACACAGTGCACCTAAGTATTTTGAGGAGTGAATAGTGCCTGCTGAGAGGCACAATCTAAATATTGATGTATTAATTTGGTGTAGTAGTGATTATGTCATCTCAGATGGATATGTTTTTTTTTGTTTTGTCTCCAATGCAATCTAAATTGTGCACTTACATGTAGATGTACTACCAAGTAGTTCTTGTCGATTTTGATTGAAGATGTTCATATTAACAGTTTTTGAAAATCTTAATTATTGGTCTGAAAACTCAACTTAGAATATAGCTATTCCAAACGAATTGTAAGTAAAAGAAATTGTACGAGATACAGATAATATTGATGGAACTTTTCTTATTTCAGATGCAGCATCAAAGGGACTCTAGATAAGAAAGAGATACTTGGCATTCCAAGCTGGTCCTGCTAGTGTCATTGCAGAAAACCGCATGCAGAAACTCACATTGCAGAAAATCAATACTAGAAATTTATGCACATTGAAGCTTCTGACTTTACTGTAACGTGATGCTTACTTTCGAACTTAAACAGCACATTAATTTTAGTTTACGGCAGCAGACAAATGGTGACATTCCTTAAAATTCAAGCTGTTTATTTTCTAATATTGTCTTTGGTTGACTGTGTGGAAGACAGTGTTTCATCTTATATACAGAGAGAATGCAACAACTGAGGAACTTATGCTTAGTATGCATCTTCCTCGTACGGAAGTTCCTCTGGTTTCCTTCAAGGCGGAGCTCATGCCTCACTGTTTCTTTCTATTTCTTCTGTTTTTTTTTTCTTTGTGTGTATGCGTGTGCGTGTGCATGTGTGTGTGTGTGTGTGTGTGTGTGTGTGTGTGTGCGTGTGTGTTCAATAAGTATGTTAAAGCTACTTTGCACTGAAAATTTAAATCTGTTCAGTTCAACCAATTTCGGAATATAGTGCTTTTCAGTATTTGAGATGAAGCACAGACTCTGGGGGACAGCTATTCAGTTATGGTTGCCTACTGTTGTTAGATTGAGCTGAAGACAGAGAGGGTCACCCTAGAGCTCTTGAATTTTGAATACCTTGGAAGAGCAAGCAGACTTCATCAAAAGACAAAGAAGACTCATACACTATGAAACCAGTCCTCTCCTTGGCTTCTCACATCTACTTGTTCCTGCAATTATTATGTTCAAGACTCCAGCATGCTGGTGACCTATCTTGCTAAGGAAGCATAGAAGAGTCATGTTTGTGGATTAACCAGAATCTAACCTGTGGCCAACAAGTTATTTTTGCTATTTCTCTATCACACTGTTGATTTTACGTACCCTTTGACCTTGACTAGTACCTCTACTGGTCTCTGTAGCTTGGAATATTTTCATAACGCCACTCAGGACCTGAATAAATAGTCAACAAATTGATGAAGTATGAGAGTTTGCACTGGGAATACATAGAGTATGATGGAAAACGCTTTTTAATTATATACTAAGCTCCTTTGAAGAGATGCAGTTAAATTTTTATTGGTGCTCACTGAACAAAGCAGATTGGCCTTTATAGTGTGGAGGTTCCTCATGCAATCCACTGAAGAAGGTCTGAGGAGAACAAAACACCACTCTCGGAGAAAATGGGTTCCAAGAGATGGCCATTGAAATAAGTGGTACCTTTGCTCTCCAGGGTCACTAGGATCTCAAGTCAACTGTAGTTGTTTGTTTGTTGTAGTTGTTGCTGTTTGAAATTTATAGTATTCATAATCATATAAGTTGAATATACATATAAATTCATAATATATAATATATATACACATAAATATATATGAATATATATAATATTCTGATTCTCTGGATAAAACTTGCTGACAGAAGTGACATTGTGCTATAGATCTATCTACTTTGTTCTGTACTACTGCTGCCTGTCTCTGGATGCCTATCAATGTAGCAGCAAACTACTAAGAGAAAAAAAAATGAGGAAGAGACTGAATCTTGTGGAAGGTAATAAATCCTAAGCTAAAGCTATCCAAGAAAAGAGTGAGCTTTATTTTAATATACGTAAAAAATTATTCAGCATAGGGCTAAAGAATGTATTAACTAAAAGTTTTGTGATAAATTTGAACCTTGGCATTTATTTTTCTCAGTTGATAGAGAACTGATTGAGTCCTGTGTTCTTTGTGCCATAACAATAGAATTATTTCATGTTGAATGCCTTTAAATAATCAATAGGACATAAAATTAAAGTAGTGTTCTTTTCGTTGTCTGCAAGTTTCTTCTTGATGAATAGAAATGTTTAGAATGGCAAGAAATCTCTCTTACACAAATGAAGATGATGAAGCGTGGTGAGGCACTGAATATCATGTGACTGGCTGACTATGCATGAAGAGGTGTCATGGGAGAAACTATGAACTAATGATTTCAAGCTTCTCCTTGTTGATACTTGAATTGTGTATAGAATATCCAAGTGAAAGTATCAAGTAGCAAAAGAAAAAAATGTTCTAGTATGTCTTTCTTGCATGTTTTCAAATATTATACATATAATATATATAATATTTTACTACATTTTTTTCTTTCTCAGGTAAATTGTTTCATTCATTGACGTTCCTAAGAAAATGAAACTGTGAGAATGGCATAAGAAAAATTTAACACGGATGGCTCTCTTGTTTTTCCTTGTGGCATAATATTTTAGAAAAAGTTTTTGCGCTTGAAACAGAAGCTATATTGGAAACCAGAAAACATAAATAAGTGACCTATTACTAAATGACCTAAAAAATAATGAACGAGAAATGGAGATCCTATTTAGTGAGTCTAGGAACAGAAGAAGAAAATCATCACAAAATTAGTATTTATTTATCCTTTAATTTCTCTATTTACATAATGATTTGCTTAGCACATTGTTGTTTTACTTCAGCTACCTAAATAGAAAATAGCAATTAACTAATGTTTACAGCTACTGTTGTGAATTAGGTTTGTAAACATGTCAATGACTGATAAATTGTTTTCACAATTTAACGATTATCTTTTTTCTCAAAGATTGGTTTTCATCAATCCTCTAAAATGTATTCTTAATATTTCTGTATAATACTGTTCTTTTAAGCTTTTTAGTGTCTTTTTTCAGGTATAATTGTATGTGATATTTAAGAAATACACAGGTTTTGTTTTTTTATGCCTCAATTTCTAAGCTCATACAATGAACATGTCAATCATTCTAGATATTTTCTGGTATCTCTTTGAAATCCTTTTTCCTCTACCTCTGTTCCTATATGTTTTGCCTTTAATTCTTCTGCTTCTTTATTATCATCATAAATGCTATAAAACCCGAGATTCAAGAATTAATGTTAATGATAAGGTAGCAGAGAGATGGCTCAGTGGTAAAGAACCCTGGATCATCTTGAAGCGGATTTGAGTTCAATTCCCAACACTCACAGAGTAGCTCACAAGTGTGTATGCCTCCAGTTTGAGGGATCTTACACACTGTCCCTTTCTTAGGTGGCCAAGCTTCAGAGAACATGGACTGCTCAGACCTATCAGCTCTTTTCTGCCCTTGTGAGATCCATCATTAGGAAGAACTGAGATCTGGAGGTTCAGAAGGGCATAAACAAACACATGTAATCAAGTACTCAAAGTTCATGATCTCCAGATTTACCAGGGCGCACTGGATCTACAGGGGTCATTTTGCCTGGATTATAGAAGCCTGTACACTCTGGCCCTTGCTTAAAGATGAAGAAGCACCTTCTGCCATACAGGATGACAGGCCTTCCCCAAGGAAGTAACCCTGTCATCCTTCCTGGCTAACAGACAGATAACTAAACTCAAAGGTCAACGTTACTAAAGTAGGAAGGCACTGTTTCTGCAGGACCCAAAGATGCTTCATGATCAATCAACATGCGCTGCCCAGAGGTTCGAAAACTATTTACAGAAATGGATTTGTGGTTTCCAGGTAAAGGAGAGGTAGTCACTTGGGAGGATTCTCCAAGAATGCAAAGGTTAACAAGTACACTCAGATAACATTGACATGTTACCAGAATGGCTCCTGTTAGCAGACATGGAATGATTTCCTAGAGTATACATGTCAGAAAAAGGGAAATAAATATAAAAAGATTCAGAGAAATGCAAAGCTCTACATTGAAAATTATACACAATGAGGAGTCCCATTAGATTCCTAACTGAAAATTCTAGAAGGCACCTTGCTGATTTCATAAGACATGTACTGCAGAGAACTGAACCAGCATCAGTGAGAGACCCAGAAAGTATGCTCTAATGTACATGGGAATAAAAGTTGCCATTGGAGACCAGTCATTGTTTACCTGAATAGGATAATAACATTTAGAAAGGAACCTACATTAGATGCTATTACCTGACCACTTGGCAAAATTCCAGTTACAAAGATGTCATGCATGCAGCAAATACCCCATGACAACCGAAAGGGCCAGATTCAAACCAGCTACTGTTTAATAGAGCGCAGTGTCTCTAAGGGCAATAGTGATAGAAATGCAGAAAGTGCTAGTTAACATATGGAGTCAAAAGCAATCATGTTCAGATGATCAGGAGTCTAACAGATCTCTCCTGAGTGAAAGCCATGGTAGTTCCTTACCTAAAAAAGATGTCAGACTTCTGCGAGAATAATCCTTTCTTCCTGACTCCTGCCTTTCTACCTCTCATATTTCTGTCTACTATTCTCTCTCCTACACTCCTCTGTATTCTCTATCTCCTTTCCCTGGTGATTGTTCATCTTGTAAGAAGTTTCCCTTGATTTATCCCAAGTATGATATTTCTTTCTGTTTCTGTGCCTATGTAGAACTCAATAACTCTGGAGTTTGGATGTATTGCACTTAGACACCCATGGGTTTCTGCTCAACAGTTATCCTTTCTCCTCCATAGTTGTGATGAATGGCCTTAGCCTCACTATTTTCCACTAAAATGTTACCAAACTTTTTAGTTATAGACCTAACATATCCAGAAATCCTCTTCGTTGCTTCGGAACAGTTTTTCTTTACATGTGAGATACTTGTGCAACACTAGAAGAAATGCATAATAAACCATTTTGGAAAAATATTTTAGCATATGTTAGAATAAAGTTGGACTTACTTTTATAAATTAAGTATAATTGTATAAGTGCAGCCTGTTACACACTAATGTATACAAATTAGCAAACTTCCTCACTCTTAGACAAATAGAATAATTAAGTTTATAAAGATAGAAGGAAGAACATATTTGTGTCCATTAAATCTATTAGCAAGTAAACATGTTGCTCCCAGCAAAATATTTCTATCTAAACTTAATACAGTTTCATTACATTTAAAAGATAAACACCTAGTGTTAACGATTGCTACTTGTGAACATTTTCCATAGTACATAACAACCGAAGGAAGAAGAGAACTTTAGATATTACACTGATACAGTTTTACAGGGTGATGGGCATAAAACAGTTCTTTGTGGGTATAGACAACCTTGTAGGGTTATACATGAAATAATGTAATCTTCCAAAGACAAACATGATGAAAAATGTACCACAGTAGGAATTAATAAAATGGTCCAGACTTTGAATTGGATTTGTTTCCTGAGTATCTATGAATAGAATTTCCCTTAGACCGCTGACACTTGGATACCAAAATCCATGAATGTGTAGGCCATAATTATAAAATGGACTGATATTTGCATATAACCTACATAAATATTCCCATAGATTCTACAGCATCTCTAGATTGAATATAATACAAAATACAATGTAAATGATATGCAAATATCTTTTATTCTGTATTCTGGTAAATGATAAAAATGAAGTGTCTACATATTAAACACAGAAGTAAATTTTTTCTGAATATATTTTTAATACAGTGTGCTTCAATCTACAGATGGAACATTTGCAAATAAGAAAAGTTGAATATAAATGTTTATATTTCAAATTATGTTAGGGAAATGATCTGGGAATCTACGGAGCTCATGTCCCAACTCCATAACAAACTGTTATGATATCCACCCACAGAAACCAAAAAGTGGTAATGCAGTTAATTATTTAGTTTTAAATTACATTAATAAAATTTATATATATATATATATATGCATATATATGTGTGTGTGTGTGTGTGCTATTGTGAAAAAATACTATACTCTAAGGCTTACATGATTACATGACAAGTGGAAAATGAGTCAACAGACAATAGGGGTTTTCCTCATGCTCGGTCAAAGGCAGACTCAACATATTTATGCAATACCTAAATATTCTGTAAGGAATATTGCATCCAGGCAACATTCTTATTCATAATTATCTGTCAAATAGCGAAGTGTAAGAAAACTAGTTATCTACAGTTGGACTATAACTAGTCCCAAGAAGCTATGGAATCTATGCTGCTTTCCCAGTGTTCTATATCTGATGTAAATGTCAACAATTTATGTTTAGCCTTAAGCCAAAATCGTGGTTGACAACACTTGGAGAAAACAGCCACATTCTCAAAACCAACAATGGCGAATAACATTTTATTTGAGTAATAAATAGAAATATGGCTGCTGGATAAATGATGTTTTCTAATCTCAAGTATATGAACATACTAAGCACTAAGTATTCAAAGCCACAGTTACATCAAAAGGGCCAGAAAACCAAGATGCCACCCAGGTATATGAAATTCTGAAAGATCTTTGCATGGATAACACAATAGAGGTACAGGTAGGTGGGTTTGATTTATTATATACTCCCACTTAAGACCTTGTTGTAGCATGTGAATCTAGCAATTAGATTAGGAATACATTATAGGATATTTGTATTTATAAAAAAACTTTCATAAAACCTCAATCTTATTGCTCTATTATTATGTCAGCTGGAGGAGACTGCAATCATTTTTAATAAAAACACATTACTGTGTGACAAGAGATTTGGTGCCTTTGATGGTTCTTCAGGTCTAGATAGCTGATCGTTGCTTACCTTTACTTCCCATGACTGCTACAAATATTAAATATCATTGAATCTCATATTTAAGTGTGAACAAATAAATCAACAGAAAAAGCACATTAATGTTGAATCAAAATGACTGTACACATGACGAAATTTTCCTGTACATTTTGTTTACTGATTAAGTGAGAAATCCTTGCAGCACCAACACACACAATGTAACATTATTTCCTTGCTTGCCTGTTCCTTTGAAACAGGAAAACATTATCTAGCCCTAGCCAGCTCCCACCTCACATGCAGACCTGGATGGCCTTGAATTCAGAAAGAACCACATTCCTCAGCATCCTGAGTGCTTAAATTAAAGGCATACCACAAGGCACTTGGCTACCAGGCAAATCTGTAAATAACTTTTGAGAACAGCCACACAGAAAAACATGTATTATATACTGATTATAATTGTCTCTCACAAATCCATTGGACATCTATTGATTACCATAAACCAGAGTATTTTTGGCCTGAAGTTACCCAAGAAACAGCTTTCGAGACACATGCTTTTGAGCAACTAAAAGAAAAATATGAATCTATTTGTCTAAATACTTGAAAAGAATGGCAAGTTTCAATGATAAGGGATACTTTTAGAAACAAAAAGAGATTTTTGACTTGGAAATTGCTAATAAGTCAATATAGCAGAGATGAAGCTTTCCTAGGTCACTTCTAGCAGGCAGGATAAAATTTACCATTCATAATAAGCCTAAAAATAAAGTATATCCCGGAATAAATCCAATGAGAGATGTGCATATTCTCTCTGAGGACAAAGGCAAAGCCTTACTGAGGGCCATAAAAAAAAGACAAGTAAATGGAGATTTATTTTTAGTTCACGAATAGGAAAATGCCATATAGCTAAAATTAAAATTTTATAAGTTAAAACAATTTATCCCTAAAATAATGACTTGGGGTTGCCATTCTTGTTCTATAGTGTATTTCTGTGCATACAGATCTATAACACTATAAGAATGGAAAAAAATGGATAAAATAATTAAGAAATGTTAATATTGGGTTTTCTTTTATCAAATTTCAAATTACGTGATGAAAATAAATGCAGATGTAATAATAGCCAGAAATTGAGTAGGATACAGAGATGATTTAACTTTTAAAATGTCCAAATATATATCTTTAGTATGCTGCAAAATAACTATGAACCAATGAGAAAGCATGAATTATTAAATTAATTAAAATTATTTTTAATTAAAAATGATATTTTGCCTACTGTAATACATTATAGTGCATTTCATATAGACTAAATATTTTAAGTGAGAAAAGAGAAACTAAACAAAATCTTTTCATAGTAAGCAAGTATTTACCTGATGCTTAGTTTAATCATGACTTTTGTGAATAAACTCAATAATTTATTCTATAGTATGCATTTCAGTGAATAATGAACTTTATAAAAAAAAGTTACTTTAACTAAAACTAAAGACTAAAAAAATAGTAACCAGACAAATGATACACACATGATGCCTTCTTTGAAATAATAATTGTATGTACAAAACAATTACAGCTTTGTAGTTTAAAAAGTAGAGATCTGAACGAAAGCTGTCCCACAGCCCTCCATACCCAAATTCTGATCTGAGAAAGCTCATCTTCCAGGAGCGCTCTCACTCCTAAGCTCACAGGTGAGACCCCCGTTTTCCTCCAATAATTGTCCAAAGAAGGACCCTCCAGGAGCACACAGGACAGAGAAACAGGGGAACAGACTGGGACAGATCCTTACTGTCTCCATCTGCACCCAGAGCTAAGGTTGTTCCGCAACCCAACTGGTTTCCCAGGAGTGTTCCCACACCTAAGATCACAGGCTCACAGGCCCAGAGGAGGGACAAGCTCCAGTAAGAGACAGAACAACTAACAACAGAGATAACCAAATGGCCAGAGGCAAGCACAAGAACCTAAGCAACAGAAATCAAGACTACTTGGAAACATCAGAACCAAATTCTCCCACCACAGCACATCCTGGATATCCCAACACACCAGAAAAGCAAGATTTGGATTTAAAATCCCATCTCAGGTTCATGAGAGAGGACTTTAAGAAGTGCATAAATAACTCCCTGAAAGAAATAGAGGAGAACACAGGTAAACAAGTAAAATCCCGTAAATAGAAAACACAAAAGTCCCTTCAAGAATTACAGGAAAACACAACCAAACAGATGAAGGAATTGAACAAAACCATCCGGTATCTAAACGTGGAAATAGAAACGTAAAAGAAATCACAAAGAATTCTCAACTAAGAAATATCGAATGGCTGAGAAACACCTAAAGAAATATTCAACATCCTTAGTCATCAGTGAAATGCAAATCAAAACAACCCTGAGATTCCATAGTACACCAATCAGAATGGCTAAGATCAAAAACTTTAAGTGACATCAGATTCTGGGGAGGATGTGGAGAAAGAGGAACACTCCTCCATTATTGATGGGATTGCAAGCTGGAACAACTACTGTGTAATCAATCTTGAGGTTTCTCAGAAAATTAGACATAGCTGGGAACCCAGCTATAACACTACCCCTGGGCATATACCCAAAAAATTCTCCAACAAGGACTCATGTTCCATTATGCTCATATCAGCCTTATTTATAATAGCCAGAAGCTGGAAAGAACACAGGTATCCTTCAATAAAGGAATGGATACAAATAATGTGGTACTGTTACACAATGGAATAGTACCCAGTTATTTAAAATAATGACTTCATGAAATTTTTAGGCAAGTGAATGGAACTAGAAAATATAATCCTGAGTGAGGTGACTCATTCACAAAAGGACACACATATTATGCACTCACTGATAAGTGGATATTAGTCCAAAAGCTTGGAATACCCAAGATACAATTAAGCTCAAGAAGGAAGACCAAAATATGTATGCTTCTATCCTGCTTAGAAGGGGAAACAAAATACTCACAGGAGGAAATACAAGGACAAAGAGTTGAACAGAATCTGAAGGAAAGGTCATCCAAAGACTGACCACCTGGGGATCCATCCCATATGCAGACACCAAACCCAGTCACTATTGTGGATGACAAAGTGCTTACAGACAAGAGCCTGATATTGATGTCTCCTGAGAGGTTCTGCCTGAGCCCTACTGATACAGATGAGGACGCTTGCAGCTAACCATCAGACTGAGCATGGGGACCCCAATGGAGGAGTTAGAGAATGGACTAAAGGAGCTGAAAGGGTCTGCATCCCCACAGAAAGGACAGCATTATCAACCAACCAGAGCCCTCAAAGCTTCCAGGGACTAAATCACCAACCTAAGAGCACACATGGAGGGACTCATGGCTCCAGCCACATATGTAGCAGAGGATGGCATTGTCTGGCATCAATAGGAGGAGAAGCCCTTGGTCCTGTGAAGGTTCATTTCCCCACTGTAGGGGAATGTCAAAGTGTTTAGGTGGGGGTGGGTTGGTGGGTGAGTTGGAGAGAGGGGAGCACCAACCCACACCCTCATAGGAGCAGTGGGAGGGGTTGGAAGAGGGGGAACCAGGAAAGGGGATAAAATTAGAAATGTAAATACATCAAATATCCAATAAAAAAATTCTAGAAAAAAATAGAGATCTATAAATCAAGATTTCACTTGTGGCTGTTCCTTTTATACATTTTGGACTCTGTCGCCAGGAAAGTTTCTCAGGCTTTAAGAACTCACATATTAAAGTAATTTTGGAACAATTATACCCACACATTTTGTGGCAAACACCAACATAGTCTTTTAAATCCTTCGGTCTAGAAATTTGAAATGGATTTCATGGGGGCAGAATTAAATGTGTTAGTGAAACGATTCTTTTTGAAGTCTTTAGAAAAGCATCTCTCTCTTGTCCCAGGTGGTAAATGTCACTTTTTCATGAGAACATGAAGGAAGAGTTCGGATATGGTAGCGTCCAATCTCCAACTTAGTCTAATTCTGCCTTCGCTCCTTCAATCTTCTTCATTTTAAATGACTTTGTTATTATACTGCGGTCTTTCTGATACTGCAGGAAAGTCTTGTCATACTAGGTATTTCCCCCAGATATAGCTGTACAGTTGATTTTGTTATTAGTACTAATAGAAACATTAGGGTATGAACACCTTTACATGAGATGTTTTCCTCCTACCATTTGCTATATGACTAGGCAGTTTTAACTCATCTATCTATCTATCTATCTATCTATCTATCTATCTATCTATCTTTCAATCCCTCTTGCTCTCATGTGTGTGTTCCAATATTTTCTATTTACTCAAATCAACACACAGAACTTTTAAATTCTATATCTCAAAAACAAGAAATTTAAATAATTAAAAATCAAAACTACATACCTTGAATTTACAGAGTTTATCATCCTTATTATTAGCCATTCTGGTATCAGACTTAATTCCTGTGAATGGATGACTACAGTAATCTACTGTTTATGTGAAATAAAAGAATCTAAACTGTAAAGACTCTCAGATTTTGGCTATGCACTAGAAACTTGGACCAGGTCTCTCTGGTTTTATGAGCTTGTTCTGACTGGAATGGCAGTGTAGGCAGAAATGCGAGGTAATGTTCTCCAGCAGGACACTAAAGAGACATTTAAAGTTGTTTCTAATCCTGCTGGGTGTTATTTGGAATGCTTTCTCTGCGATTTCTGTGTTCACTTGCACTGTGGGTAATTAAAATCCACATATAATATGAAATTCATTTACTCAGACGGCACTTACATAGCAACTACTTTAAGTTAGACATGGTTTTGGGAGATGACTTCCACAACATAAGCAGTACGAATGGAGGAAAATGCTTAGTGGTAAGAGATCAAGTATGAAATCAAACAGGAGTATTTTGTTTCCTACAGAGAACTTGAAATGGGTAAAGAAAATAAAATGAAGGGAAAAGATTCTTATTCCCCCCACCAACTACTGTGTAGATTTGATACCTACTATAGGCCCCATATGACATGATTAATTTTTTAAAGTTCTTATATAGCCCTGTTCTTAACAGTCTACTGAGCATACTCACATGTGTGTGTAAGATACACTTCTAACAGAAATTGTATTATTCATTATTATTTTCATTCCAACATTAGTCCTTTCCTTGTATTTCTAATTTCACTAAGTTATAACATTATCATTCTACCTAGATAGACAGAGTCAGTCTTCCTAATTAATCTCCTTTATCTATCCACTCAACCAGTCAAGATATGACAAGGAAATTGAGGATATATTTTAATAGTTTCAATATATACAATTGTTGTATTTCAATAATTCAAGAATGTATTAATAATGGGAACTTTTCTCTCTGTCTCTCTGTCTCTGATTTTGTGTGTGTTGGGGGGCAGTGTGTGTCTGTGTGTGTGTATGTGTGTGTATCTGTGTGTGTGTGTGTGTGTGTGTGTCTGTGTGTGTGTGTCTGTGTAGCAAAAATAAGCTATAGAAGTACCACAGGAAACAATGCCATATCTTAGGGTTCTTGCTACTTGAGGCATAAATATTGGGCTCCAATAGATTTCCATAGAAACAGTCCCTTTGATTAGGTTCTGATACACTTTAAGCATTCTGCTAGCCAGAATATTAAATAGTCAGATTTTACTTTCCCATTGAAGAGCATTAGTTGCATTTAGGATAGTTCAGCATGATCTATCTAGATCAGTCTCACATGTAAAAGCAGAGGGGGAGAAGTGGGAAGAGTGGTTGTCAGAACATCAAGTGAGAAAACATCAGGTCAGAACATTAGGCACATTTTCTGTGTCATCAAGGCTTGTCAATGTGAATACTCAATTCTCCAAATTCCTCTTGAGTCTCCACTATGGCATATCCATGACTACCCCCTTAGAGTATAATGAGCTTTTCAAAATGTATGTGTAATCATTCCCTCTGTTACATAACAGATATTAGTATTTTTTATATTTTTATTGGCGTAAATATCAGAATCTTCAACATACCCCATCCTTGGTGCAATCCTTTGTTGCCTCATTCTACTTAAAACTGTTTATTTCTGTCAGATTATTAGTCATTCTGATAGTTATATTAATACAACTGATAGTTATATTAATTTCCTCTCTGTAACAAGTTCTGCTATAAGCAGAGTCTACCATCCTGTTTGATACATATTAGGAACTGTGTTTGTGCTTACTATATGAAGAATGGAAAAAACCAAACTACAGCACCTCACTTAAATTGCAGGGTTGGTGTTCCACAGTGTCAAGCATGTTAAACTACCTGGCTTTAGAAAGAGTCTATTAGGGTATTTCTTGTACTAGACAGGACTTGTATTGCTTTGCCAAATAGATGCAAAAAAATTGAAGGGAGGAGTTATTTCTACTCATGGGTTCGCATGTTTCATTTGCAGGTTAAACTGGTACCTTAGAGGAGAGAAAGAAACACAGCAATGGGGATTATGCAAAGGGAATCAGTCCACTCATGGAAGCCAGTAGGAAAGGGGGACAGCAACATATCAAAGACAGCAACTCAACAACATATTTCTTCGTTTACACTTAAACACCTATTCTCAAAGGTAGTCTTAAATTGTGATATTGAAAATCAATCAGTGTACAAATCCGTTTATTGTGTGAGTGTCCAATCAGTTCTCCAAAGCACTTTAGGTACTAACTAAGCCCATATAACATGAAACTTAACAAGACATTATAAACTCACCAAGAACACTCATTTTGTTGCTAAGAAACTTTCTTTTTTCGTCATGCTTGACACTTGTATCTGGGAAGAAAAATACATTAGTAATAATGCTTCCCATGAGGCCTAATAACCTACTGATGGTTTTGATGGCTTTGCTGCTCCCAGAGTTTGTCTCAGAAGTGAACAATGATGAGGAAGAGGATGGAAAAGTGACTTGAAGTCTGAGATTAATATTCTAATAACTCTATCAAACTTTATTGAATGTCTACATGAAAAGTTGATGTCGCCTCTTTTTTTTTCATCCACATGTCTCAATTTTAACTTCTCTCTTGAATTCTTCCAATAAATGCATTTACATTTCCACCTTATACAAAAAAGTTAAGACATAATGAATAATTTTACCTTTCCAAAATCTTAAAAGCTGATTATATACAGAAATGGAGAATTCTAAGAATAAAAATAAGAATTAACTACTTAAATCTAGTATGGAATTCTTCAGTAGTTATCTGTGATGATTTTTTTTTTAATAGTACAGCTGTGGTTCACACTCTGGTGGATGTGGTTCAGAACTACAAGTCAATGTAAACATTAGTCACATTAAAGGAAAAAAAATAGTCTTATCTGTGAAAACTGGTAAAATACTTTAATACTGACAGGGACTTACATGTGTCTTTTACTGTTGTTAGAAGTAACTTGAAGTTAGTTTAGCAATGTCAAAATAAACATATGGCAAGCAAAAATTGTTATCAAATTACTTGGTTTAAGATGCAAAATAGAAAAATGTTATATATTTGACAGTCATTGAACGATTAACTGAAATACATGCCTTCGAATAATACATTGTAAATGACCAATGAAAGTATTTAAAAGGTTGTTTACTTCACTTTACATCTCAAAGATATTTAAATGACATTAACGTTTCTTACAGGGTGACAGAAAGATAAATATTTATAGTAAAACTAGCAAGTTTTTACATATATTAAGATAAGAGTTACAGAACATGTCTATGTTTAGATTTTTCAAAACCTATTTCAATAAGGGTTCTCAAATGCTTTGACCCCATTTCTAGGCCACCATCCAATGGTAGTGGAGAAAAGGTGGTAAATAGGACAAGGGGATCTCAACCAATTTCGAAGTAGTTCTTCAGGGGTAATTTCAATCTTCATTGTCAGGATACCAGCAATGCAGTCGAGTAGTGTCAGGAGACCAACAGTACAGTTCAAAAGTGTCACCAACCATGAATGACAAATGACAGCATGATTCAGCAGAAACAGCCAGTCCTCTGCTGAGCTGCATGGGCACGAGTCAGCAGGAGAGACAAGGACCAGCCAGAATGGCAAGAGTTCCCTGTGGTGCATCTTTCAATGGCATGAAGAGCAGGAAGCCATGAGGTCAACGATGCATTGCACAGAGAGATACGCAAACACCTAGTCCCTGTCCTTTGAGTCCTACTTATACTCTCTGCCACCATCATGTGTCCTCTCACAGGTCTAGTCTCAGGGAACATCACATGAGTCAGCTTGAGCAAAACTTCACATGAGTTTGCATCACATGACACAACCAGAAATTTCCACTTCTCATGTCTAAGCAAATAACAGATTACAGGTATGTCTAGGTACATTTGAGCAGGTAGCTACTAACTATATAGTAATAAATATATTGCTAGCTTAGAATTAACAATGTAGAAACATGATTGTAAACATTTAATCTTTATAAAAGAAAGTGGTATATAGTGATTATGACCTTATAAACAACTTAGTATGGAAGATGTAAAAACTGTTTAAAAAATGTTATGTCATTCATGTATTTCATTACATATATTATTGATTCCTCATGGGTGTTTTTAAATAACTTCATTTAAATAAATATATTATTTACATGGAACACTAAATGCATTATTTTGTTTTATAAGAGATCCTTTTATTTGTTTTGCCTTTATTTTAAATTAAATTTATTTATTTTTTAGATATATGTATAGTTTAGAGGACAGCTTGCAGAAATTAGTCAATCATACTGTCAATCATGTGGGATCTGGGGGTCAAACTCAGGTCATTTCATTTGGCAGCCTAATGTGTCTTTACCTTCTGAGTTATCCTACTAACCTTTGTTTTCAGTAAACTAATAATGATGAATGTGTTATGATTTTAGAAGTTAAAACTGCTATAAGAAATTTTGAAAATAGTTTATATAACAAATATATTATTTTCATCTTTTAAATTATTGCTTAAATAATATTTTCAGCTGTTTCAAAGCGTATATCACACTTTCATCTTTTTCCCTTTCAGTGTTGGCATACTTTGGAGAGTACAAAAATTTTAAAAATAAGTTGAATTGTATAAAATGTTTCTAATGAATGACAGTATTCTTATTCCATTTGAGAATTCTTGAACATAAAAGGCACCTCTTTGCCATCCGAACTGTTATTGTCTAAAAAAAGGCTGTATTGTGGAGATGGATTTTAAAACGTCTTTGATATGTCTTTTCATATGTATGCTTAGGAGGCAAAGACTGCCAGTATTGGGCTGTCTACCGCAGCTACAGTAGCGACATTGCATAAAGAAAGGGCAATCAAAAAGATCTGAGATAGAATATTTAACTTAATGTTGGCTATGATAATGCAGAACAATGTCCTCTTCTTCTTTCTAAGTAATTTTGAGTTATATCTTGCTTTTAAAAACGTCATGCTTGTCATGCGTTATATTTTATGATGGTAAAAAAAGGGTTAAGTACAAACGGTTCATGGATGTCTAAGAAAGGGAGATGGTATAATAAAATATTCCTGTGCTTCTGTTGCTAACCTTAAACTAGCTCACAGCTTCCACGAGGCTCCTACAACAATCTTACTACTCTCGGCCTAAAAGGAACCACTTTCTGATATAAGAGACTTGAAATACTTATATCTCTCTGTGTCTTTATTTGTCTGTCTGTCTGTCTCTATGTCCATGCGTGTGTGTTTGTCTCTTCTTCTGTCTCACTCTCTCTCACACATACATGTATTTTATATGAGTTCTTTTGCCTAAGTATATGTGCTAATTTGAACTTCCACTTTACTGATAGAAGGACAAGATTTGAAATTGTTCTGGAAAGTACTAAACAGGTCCTAAGCATGTACAACTTCATCACAGTGTCTGAGGTTAGCTCTTCCTTCTCCCCGTTCAAAAGCAAATGGTACAAAATTTTCTGTTTCTACATTGCCATACTCCACTATCTTATTCAAAATCTAGGAATTATCTTGTTTATTTCAGTCACAGGTATGCTTTTCATAGATGCAAAACACAATGCCTTTGAACTCTCTGACATATTAAGAACACATCATAGTTCAGTGTGACTTGTTTTGTTAAAAATTAAATTTATGCATCAAATGACAAGGGATTCCTCAATACCATTACACTATTATTTTCCTTCTTCCTGGTAAAGACTTGCATATGGAATAACACCAGAGGACATAAATATTTACACATCTGAAATGATTACAAAGAACCACAAGTGTACGTGCATTGACTTTATAAATAAAAAATCATAAATCAGAATTTTGTAAGGCAAGGAGAATGATGGTTCTGTAACCACTCCATTGAATGCTTGGATTTTAAAGTTAGTTACTGCTGTTGGAACCCAAAAAGATCTTATATAAATGAGAAGATCAATTGTAGCTGACTAGTTGTACCACAAATGAACAGTTTCAGGCTGTGTGACCTATTCACTATATATTATGCTCAGGTCAAAATTTTCTTCTTTGGGCCAGTGCCCGAGACCTAACCTTCATATTTTCACATCATAAGGAATCTCTCTGTTGATAAGTTATATTCATAACCAGTTTCCCCTTAAAGGGTTCTATCGTAAAAACTAACAGTAGATTGTTTCTTCTTCTTGTCTGATTGTGAAATTATATATTAATTCTGTTCTATTCCAAGAAAAATCTTCACTTATGTGCTCCTTGCATGGCTATTCAGGTCATATTATGATATTTCAGCATAATAATAGAGCCAGGTTTTGTCTCCAGGCTCATGACATATGTATACTCTCAGGATTATGAAAACTTTAGCACTTAGGTATTGTGAGTTCTAACTTATAGAGTGGCCCTTAGAGCCAACTTTCTAAAAACTGGTTGGTTTTCCCCATTACATTTGTGCCATTGTTGCATAATCTCATCTTCTAGATAAATAACTGCTTTAGGTCTCAGAATTTATAGCTGGCTGATTTGATCATTCCCTTTCTCCTCTACCACTATGCATAGTACCTTCTAGCACCATGATTGCTAGTCAGTAGGGTGGGATTTCTACTTAGGCACTGGCTTAACTTATCCATTTCTTTAGCAAAAAATTCAACAAGATGTAGCCTATTTTGACACTGGAAGTTTTACATGCTAGTATATACTGTCTAGTTGGGGCATGTGTATATTTTAAGAAGCTTCCACGATACTATGTTTCAGAATGCTTTTTAATGACCTTTAATGTTAGTTGTCTCTCCCCATATTCCCTCCCTTACATTTCTGTCTACACCTTCCCCGTTTATTCCTCCTAGTCTCACTTTCCTCTTCTCTCTCCATCACACTATATTCTATTTTCCCTTCTTGTGGTGATCCTCTTACCGGAAACCCTGGTCTCTTAACAGGTTCTTAACTTCTCCACTTATTCAGAATATGGCACTCACATTGAAAGTTTAAAAGCTAATAGCCACGTATAAGGGAAAACATACAATATTTATCTTCTTTGGGTATGGTTACCACACTCAATATGATTTTTCTAGGTACATTCATTTACCTGAAAATTTTGTTTTTCTTAACAACTGGACAATGTTTTATTGTATAAATATACCATATTTTCATTGTTGACTTTTCAACTAATGAATATCTATGTTTTCCAATTTCTGGATACTATGAGGAGAACAACAATAACCGTACGTGTGCTATCTCTATAGTAGGATGTAAGGTCCTTTGGGTATATGTCCAATCATGGTATAACCGTACCTTGAAGTAGATTTATTCCCATATTTCCGCAGAACCAGTAATTTCCAAAATTGCCATAAAAGTTTGCACCCTTGCTCTCATCAGGAATCAATAAATAATTAACAATCTCAAAATAAAAATAAGACCAAAACCAAAACAATTATAAAAAACAAAGTCCAGTGCAGAATTATATCAAAACTTTGAAGAAGAATTAATGCCAATACCCCTCAAATTAATCTACAAAATAAAAATTTAAATGACATTTCCCAATTATTTTTATAAAGCCACTATTTATCACACCAAAACAACATAACACCACAAAAGAAAATTATGGAAAAATATTAAGAAGAACATAAGTGAAAAAATCTCAATAAAGTATTTGCAAACTGAATTTGAGAACACATTAAAAAGGATTATCCACTATGATCAAGTTGGCCTTCTCTGAAAGACACAGTATTATTTCAAAATATATAAATTAATAGATATAACCTACATCATAAACAGATTGAAGAAGAAAAAACAGTCATTTCTTTAGATGCAGAAAAATATTTTCACAAAATCCAACATCACTACCTGTTTTGGGAATCTGAAAGACATTCCTAAATAAGTCCAGAGCCAACATCAACCTCGGTAGAAACTCAAAGCATTTAAAGTCAGGAACAGACAATACATCTCCCTTCTCCATGCTTTCTCAATGTAGAAGTTGAAGTCTTAGGTAGAGTGATAATACAACCAAAGGAATTCAATGGAATGAAAATATGAAAGGAAGAAGTCAAACTATCTTTATTTTGTTTTATGATTTAACATGTTTTAATATGTAACAGAACTTTACGTTGTGAAGCTTCCTAAGCTGAGAAACACTCTCAGCCATGTGTCAGGTGGTAAAATTAAGACACCAAATATAGGAGTTTTCTTATTTACTACTGAGAAAGAGACTGAGATAGAAATTAAGAAAAAAGTACCTTTCAAAATAGCCTCAAATATCTTGGGATAACACTAATTAAGTGAAATGTTTATATAGTAAAAACTTTAAAACATTGAAAGAAAAATTCAAGAAACACCAAAGTTTAAAATACCTCTCACATTCATTAATTGGTGCAATTAATACTATTCCTTATTCTTTCCCTTTTTTCTTATTTATTAATTTTATTTTTGAGGTTATAATTTAATTACATTTTCTCTTTTTTTAACTCTTTCTAAATGCTTCCACGTGCCCCTTACACCTTTCTTTAAATTCATGGACACTTGATGTGTGCTTCTCATTCTTAAGAACAAGCTTTATTTGGACGAGCTACCGGGTGTTCTCCTGTACTTTTGCCACAGGAGTTATAAAATAGAAGGCGGTTATTGGCTTCTTAACCTTAACAATCTACTATTTGGACATTTAAAGAAATTATCTAAACTAGCAATAATAGTCTTTCTTTCATGATCTTATTAAGATACCTTCTTTTTATTTATCAGGTTTTCTTTGTAACAGCCCTGGCTGTCACGGAACTCTCAGTGTAGACCAGGATGGCCTTGAATTCAGAGACGAGGCTGCGTCTGCCTCCCGAGTGGTAAGAATACTTCCGGTGTAAAACCATGTTCTTTGAAAAAACGGTATCATTTAAATAACTAACAAAGTACTAAAATCTTCCCATGTTCAATTATTTGTTCAACATAAATGTAAATATTTTTAATTTTTTTCTTTTCTTCCAATTAGTGTAGTGATAATACACTAATTGCCTTAATTCCATCTACGTGAATTATTAAAGTTATAATTTTCAGATAATTTTTTTAAATTTAGTGTGCATAAACTCATTATGGATATAAGTTCAAAAATATTTCATTTCACACAGAGTCAAATATTATGTACACACACATATATACATATATACATATATATATATACATGTATATATGTATGTATTCAATATCCCAGGAGAACTCTTCTCAAGGAACACAACCAGTGTCAGTAATTTAAAAATGTGAAAATGTATTCTCAAACCAAATACGGAGTGATGAACATGGCTGAAATTTACTTGAACAAAAATGAAAACAAAATTCTCCAAATATTTTCAAAGGATTTGAGATTTTTAGGTCTTGTGTTTACATAAGCTGGAGATAGTAACTTACTTGTTTTCCTGTAGAGGGAATGAAAGTGCCTCTTATTACAACGATTCTAAGCTTCATGGTTCCATTAACACCGCTGTAAATTTAACTGTTAATTCAATAATAAGCGTTACATGTAATTTTGATGACTAAGTTACTGAACTTGGTTGCAACATTTACATATGTACTGTGCTCTCAGTCAGCAATATGTAATATTTTTTGGAGTTACCACAACAATAATTGCCCTAAAAAAATGTCCACCATTTGCTTTATGCCTGACTTCCCACCAAAAGATTTATAGTTTTATAATATTTCAAACATCATTGATTTCTTCCTTTTGTTTGTTTTGTTTTAGTCAATGTGGGAAAGAGAGTTCCTTACAGAGTAGGGACTCCTATAACTGAACTATACGCAATACTCTTTGCATGAAGAAAACCAGGAAGTTCTTGGAACAGTCTTGTCTGCGCAGTCCTATTTTCATGCTCTGCGGAATTCACTAATTTTACTTACTTCTATTTCATGGGTAATTAACCATACTTGTGAACATGTTTATGTTTATAAAGATAACTAAAATTCTAAAAAAAAAAAGGTACATAGAATGGTTAAACAATTTTTAGAAGGAGAATCATCCTTAATTTACTTCGTTAAAAACTATCTCCTTTTCCACTTGTTTTCTTTTCTTCTGTATACTATTGTACTGCATTGATATAACTTGTAAGTATTACAATAGAGGCTTCATACAAAGTGTTCTGTTTTTAATTACAAATCTGACTCTTTCTCTTAGACATAAACCCCTTTGACACATCATCTGACTGCTATATTCTCATTTATAAATAACAGTATCTTACTGTCACTACAGAGCACATATATTAAATGGTCACAGTACAGAAGATGCTAGAGTAAATGTCATGTATCGTGTCATACTATTTTCTTGATTATCCAAAAAAGAGAAACTGACTTCTGGGACATAGAATAGCTTGTGACCAACATACTAGACAAAATAGTATGGATCATTTGATGTCTCTATAAGATAAGGTGTTGGTTTCAGTTGAACCATGGTGTGCAATAGCATGTCACTTCCGAATGAGAGAACATAGTTTCATTAGCAACTATTAAGAGAGCCAAGTCTGTTCTGTGTAAGTTGGGAATAGACAAATACTGTGGCAAACTATTTTAAGTCTTTGTAAACATTATCCTTCACAGAAAGCTATCTCTAAGACCTAAAAAGAAAAAATTTAGTAAACATTAAGTAATCATACCAATTGCTTGCATGGATCTTGGAGAATGTGTTTTCACATTGGCTAGGAAATTTAAATGCTACTTTTTCAGGGTGGTTTTGCAAGCTTTTGACGTTGACTCTGTCTTCTGATTTGCCATGATCTTGTTTTAAAATCCTGCTTATGCAGTGTTTAAAGTATCTTGAACTTGCTTCCCATTTAATTTTAACTTTAAGTCTTTTGTAACGTTCATTTTGACCTTACTTTATAATCAACCTTATTGATAGCATCTATAATTTTTATTATATTTTGTAGTGTTAGAGCATGTCAAAATGCATGTTTGGGCATGTGTGTGTGTATGTGTGTGTGTGTGTGTGTATGTGTGTGTATGTGTGTGTGTGTGTGTGTGTTCTATAGGAAGAAGAAAAACAAGGCTGAGTTATTTCTAATCAGTTATGCTGTCCATATGCATTTCCTCTCTGATGATAACTTTCACTTAATTTCAAGTAATTCGGAGGTATAGCCTTAAATTAACACAATTCATATCATCAAGAGAAAGATCTTTGTGTCTGATTAGCTATGTGAATAGTAAAATGTCTTGAATTGAATCTGAACTGATAGCCTTGATGGTTTTAATATATGGCTTATCTCTATTCCTTTTTTCTGCGTAATTTTTGTATTTCAATATCTGCTTATAGTCTACAGAATTCTGCTTAATAATTTGTACTATCCATCTACTCTATTAATATAGGTAGCTATCGTAGATAGCTCTACTGATAATAGAACCTAATTAATATAGTCTAATTCTAGCCCACTAAAGCTTAATTTGGAAAGTTTCACTGCTATATTACCACCACATTCACACACACACACACACACACACACACACACACACACACACACACAAAATGGATACAAAATAGACACAAATGAGAAGTCAAACCTCTACTTCTCAGCAATATCTGGTACCAGTTCTCACGTAGACATCAAATTAGTATGCTCTGCCCTCTGTAGCAGTTTAACTTCAGGTTGACCCACACTGCACTGTTGCTGTTGTTCTTGGTGATCATCCCATGGTACTGGTGTCTCCAATACACTGGGGTCTTCTCTTGCATCTAGGCTTCACCAATATCCTCTCCCAGGCTCTCTTCATGGTGCCAAGCTTCAACTCCTTTGACTGACCCCTTCAATCCTGGGCCATCAATTGCAATTATATATATGATATAAAATATATTTATAATACATACTTGTATATAATTTATGTATGTATATAATTATATATTTAATGTGTAATTTATATGTGCGATTATATATTTATATAATAATTATATATTATTTAATAAATAACATATCTGTTATATATTATATACATATTTATATACAACAATATATTTATATATGAATTATATATAGTTTTATTTATATATTTAATCTCATAATAAACTATAATTAAAGAAGCCATGAATTTAAAAGCAGCAAGCAGGTATATGTAGAGGGGTTTATAGAAAGAAGTAGAAAATAATATAATTCTATTTTAATCTAAAAAATAAAGGAAATGTTAGATACTAGTTAAATAGATAGATAGATAGATAGATAGATAGATAGATAGATAGATAGACAGACAGACAGATAGATAATAGATAGGCAGACCGACAGATAGATAGAGGACACACATATATGTTATATGTATATTTTAAGGATCTTAGCACATTGAAAAACTTCAGTTTCTCCCCAGGCTGTGACTATTCATTGATTTCCAAGACAATTCACTGAGACAGAATAAACAGCACAAACACTTGGGTGAGAAAGACATTTTATGTATTTGTAGAGCAAGCTGAAGGCCTAGTAATTTGAAAGGACTTGGGGACAAAGTCACCATGTGATACCATATGTATTCCAACTTCGTGCTTATTATAGGTTGATTTTTTCTTTCATTCCATAAACCATTTATCTTTATATAGAGTTTTTTAAGATTCTGAGGGGTTTTCACATTCACAAATGCTTCTACATAATATATCTTTACCAAAGAGACTTTCTAATGAATAGTTTACTATTGAATATTAAAATTATAATATACATGATGGCATATACTTAATGTGAAAATAATATAGTTATTTTTCTAAATTTCATCATGTATGTAATCTCTATGTTTACTGACTATCTTTAATTAAACTGTCCTTTCACTGTACCTGTTCTTCACCTGGTAAGTAAGCTGGAATGACAATCTCATTCACACTGTCATAGTTTTAAAGCTACTTCACACATTTTGGAACGTCAGTTCAATCTTCGTGCTTTTCAAATTCAATTAAGTTGAAAGCTTTGTCTAGTTTGATAAGGGACAAGTGCAGAAAGGTAACACCTTGTAGAAAAAAAAAGTTACAAGGACAAAATATCATTTAACAGAGAAAGAGAAAAACATATCTTTATTTAACAATCATCTGAGCTCTTTAAAAATATCCTTTAATTATATAGACACTATTGTTTTATCTCATATTTAGCTTCAAATGTTTCTGTTTAACATGGTGTGAAAGAAACATATTTATTTCAACATAAAAAACCATGTTTTCTGCAGAAGGATGTTAATGTTCAGTAATTCTAGAAGTGTCTAGGGCTGTATAGTATATAATAAGTTTCATTTGCATTCATAAGAATGATAAACTAAAGTCTGACTCTTACCGATTTATATTCAAAATTCGGTCAGCATTATTGGTGCAAAAACCCTCTCGGAATACATATTTTCAAGTTCTCTGTTTTGCTCCCACCTACAGAGGAAGATCTACTTAAGCTCGTTTAACTAATATTTTAAGGCAATAAATATATATTGAATCTGAACAGCAGGTCAAACATTTTGAAACATATCACAGACTAGCTTATAACTATGATCACAATGCCAAAGGCATCCAGAGCGGGAAAAGGCCAGCAGGTTCATGAGAAGTTAGAATACAAGAAAGATTTAAAAACACATTATTACAAAGTAGAGAAATCAGTGGATTGCTACTGTGGGGAATAGAAAAAGCTGTAACTAGGCTCAATAGAAGGAAGTAAACTAGAAGTCAGTAGAATGACCATTCTTATCAGAGGACCTGCGTGAATGAAGCATAAAGACAAAGTTTATGGAACTACATAAATGCTGTGATCATAATAGAGGACAAATATGAGTGTGGTAGATGATGAATGTGGACAGGGAAGGCAGGGCTTAGTGAGGACCAGTCATGAGAACAATGTATTTCTGTATATTTCAAAACTTCTCTCATGTTTCTATGCTATATTCTGTATTGTAAGTTGATGACTACCCTACACCATTTCAGAGTCATTATAAATTAGAATGAAAAGCACCATTTCATTAAATAGAGTGGAAATAAGTATTGTTAATTGCAAAATAGAATAAACACGGGCTTGCTGACAGGCAAATCTGCAGTGAAGATAGAATTAACGTGGCGTACATGACCCTGTTTTACTTACCTGCTTTATTCTCTGAAGAGTACTGGTGCTTACACAATGATTCATATGTGGAGCTCAGGGGATAACTTCTTAGACTCTCTCCTCCCATCATGTGAGTTCCATGAATCAAATCAGCTCCACAGAATTCATAGCAGACAAAAATGTGAAACCCCAAGGAATTACAAATTTGGTAGACATGTTACTCATCATACATTCTCTTCTTGGCATGGATGACATCAAGAGCTAAGAATTTTGCAGCTATTATATGATTCATATATTTATATCAGTTGATGTAATGTTTACTATTTTCAACTCTGTCCTATAACTCTTGATTTCACTTGATAAATTCTAACCTCTAAGGCACTTTGTGATTGCTTTGTTTTAATTTACATGTCGCTTGATCATCATTTTCCCTAAATTAGTTTTGATTTTTTAGGTAAAAATGGTAGCTATCTGTAGTGTAGTAATTATTGGCTGACTTATTAAATACTCAGCACAACATCTCAAATAATTATGTCTGCCTTACAGGAAACTCACCTAATTACATGTATATGCACACACACACACACACACAAACACATGTAAAAGCACCTACACTAGAAACTTTAAGACTAGTGGTAATTTATTTTGTGAGAAGGTAAAGAAGTAATAGCAAATTATTAAAATTCATGCTGTTGACTATTAAAAAATACCTTTTTTGTGGTGCTAATCTCTCATTTGTTTGTTACTTAAATGTTCAATAAATTGAACTGAAGATACTTTTTTTCTAAAGAAGACTTTTCATCAAATTTTGTTCTGTGTTAATTTAGGACCTAAATCTCAGGGGAAAAAGAGACTTATGTAATTTGGGTTCTGACACTTCTGTAGTCTGTTCATCATTTACCCTGTCCATGAAGCAAAGAAAATACCCAAGACAGTCTCCAAATCCTCCAAGACTCTTTTAAAGATCCCTTTTCTCGGTAATTACCAGTATGATATTATGTTTTATTTTTTCCCCCAAAATAGAGCATTGTAAAATCCTGCTTCCTAGAGATGCAATTGGATTCGAGCCTTTAATCGGCAGCCATATTTATTCCCTGAATTAGTTCTCAAAGGTCAACAATCAATCAATTATCTACTGCTTTCCTGTGTTAATTGGTAGTATATGTTTGAAAAGGCTTTAAACATCAATGTTTGCATTCTGACTCTGAAGTCTAAAAGGCTCCAGGAGGAAAAGAAGGTTATTTTGGAAGATATAATGGGTTCAATTTCTAATTCAGAATGCATGTATTTAATTGCCTTTATATCTCTGGCTTTTTTATGAGTCCGTGTACATTCTGTACCGCTATTTGCTTATTTGAAAATCAAAATCAGAAATCTAAGTACATCAATAGACATTAAGACATGACTAAGAGAAGTCTCAGAAAAATAAGGATGATACTACTCATCAAAGGTTTTATATAGATAAAGGCAAACTTCAACGTATATAAGAAAATCTTATATATGATATTATACCTGGTTCCTGTTTTCAATATAGTAAGTCAGCAAATAAACTGTATTGGGAAATCTATTGTAAAAATATGGTTAAATGACCATGGAAAAATATCTGCGAGATGGCTTACCCAATTCCAATTCATGGGTGAAAATCTAAGATTTAAAACTTTTGAATTATTTGCTCTAAATTCTAAGGATAGTTTGATGCTTTGTCATATGGAACTCAAACTTTTATTTTTCAATGGACGAAGCTGAACAGGAAGTTAGCTAAGGCTGGAGGTGATGAGACTAAGGTCACCATCTCACACATCCTTTCTATTTCTGATCCTATTCTCACCTACAACAGCTAGACATTTGTTATCTGTGATCCTAAATTTTGTGTTACCTAGAATGTCCAAAACTTAGTAATTCAGGACAACCAATTCATACCAGTTTGCTTGGGATTTTTCTGGCTTTAGATAGGAAAGTCTACCAGTCAGAGGCTGAGGCAATGCAAGTTCTAAAATTAGGGAATGCTATTAGTTTTAGGATTAAAAAAATGGTTTCCCAATCTAAGTAACCCTACTTAATTATAAGTGAGGTATTAACTTCCTTACAGACTCAAGCATGGCTAAGTTGCTTATCTTAGCAATGTCTTCCATGGGACAATATTTGCTGTTTAAAATTCTGCCACATGACATCATCTTAGCGAGCTGGACCCATCATGTGCCATCCTTAAGTACGCTGAATACAAGTTCCCTTTATGAATGTTAAGTAGTAACATTTTAGTGAGTCAGATGCTACTACCTAGACATTTTATTTGTTTTCCCTAACTATAGTGGGCATTTGAAGGCTTAAAAAGAAAGCCAGAATTTCATTATTCCATGTAGAAACACAGAAGGGTTGTGGGGGATGAGTACTGTTCTAAAACGTCTGCAGAGACAAATAAGTTTTTACTGTTTATTTTTAGTTCTCCTTTCCAATTCAATATTTGCTTTTATTTTCCCTCTGTAATAAGACGAGTGGAAGAATGAGAACAGAACTGCTTATACCTTGAGAAATGCTTCAAACAATTCTAACACTGCAGTCAGAAATTATGTTTATTAAATAACATGAAACCATCAATAGTTGAATGTTTCAAAACCAGAGCTAACCGTCACTGAACAAGTATAATGTGCCATGCATAACTCAGAAAAACAAATTTTATAAGAACAAATCTTCTGAATTTCTACTGAGGAAATTTTGAGTTCAGTACTTTTTTTTCATTAATTAATTCATTTACATTTCAAACGCTGTCCCACCTCCTGGTGTTCCCCTTAGATTCTCTTTCCCTCTTCCCTCTTTCCCTGTTCCTATAAGAGGGCAGTGTCTTCTCTGGGTATCTCCCTACCCTGGCACACATCAAATCTCTGCAGGGTGAGGCACAAATAAACAAACAAACAAACAAACAAACAAACACCCATGGATACTGAACTGCACATCTGCTCCATATGTGCTGGCGTCCATTTACGTTCTTTGGATGGTGGAACAGACACTGAGAGCTCCCAGGTGTACAGGATAGTTGACTCTGTTACTCTTCCTGTGGCGTTTCTACCTCTTTCTGAGCCTTGATACTTTCCCCAGCTCTTCCATAAGAGTCTGCAACTGTCGTCCAATGTTTGGCTGTGGGTACCTGTATCTATTTCAGTCACTTGCTGGGTAGAGCCTCTCAGAAGACAGTTATGCTAAGGTCCTGTCTGCAAGCATAACAGAACATCATTAATACCGTCAGGGATTGTTGCTTGCCCCTGGGATGGTTCTTATATTGGGCCCATTATTGGTTGACCATTCATTCCTTTAGCCTCTCGCCCATCTTTTTTCCTTTATCTCCCTAGACAGAACAAATAGTGGGTCACAAGTTTTGTGGGTAGGTTGGTGTCCTTATTGCTCCACTGATAGTCCTGCCTGGCTACCTGAATTAAGTTCTTCAGATGTATATTTTTCTAATTAATTTCATTAAGTGACAAATGGCCTTCATATGATATCTAGAATAAGACTTGCATCAAAATGGCCAGTCTATAAATTGCTTCCCCACTGGTAAAGTGCTATATATCTGCTTACAGAATACCTCGGATTCTTCTAGTTGGAGCAAATATTTAGGTGTTTAGTATTTTACTTCAGGAAAAAAATGTAAGGTCATAAAGTATATGAACTAAACTATGTAATAGACGACAATATTTGAAGTACAGCATTTCATTTTGTTGTATTAAACAAAATTAATAAATAATTGACATAAGCTTAAATTTGAATTTCATACTGATTTTTCTAGTGAATTCTAAACAACTTCCTTTGCTATATTGCGTTTCAAAAATAAGAAAAATTGTACAACACTCAGCTTTGTCACTTGTTAAATATATGATTTTGTAAAGTTGAGAGATAAAGGGAGTATAGTCATTAATAGCAAACTTCCTAAATTTAGTTATATTATATTATTTTTAAATAATTTATGAGCTAACTGTTAACAAACATTTTGATTCCAAGTTGAATTTGGAAATTCTAAAATATTTATAGCAAATATTTATGGTAAAAGCTATATTTTTGTTTAATTTCAGTTTTTTAAAGGTTATTTACCTTTAAAGTATTTATTCAGGAAGCCAACGTTCTAGTTATGATTTGACTATGAGGTAGACCCTTCATATATGCAATGTTTGGCTTCCCATGGAAGTAGTGTTTCAAATTATGGGTATGAAGAAGTCATTCTCTGATGAAGGCTCTGACTTTGTGGATGGATTGGTCATTGGAGATGGATTAGTCCATCACGAAGTCCTGTTGTGACATTATTGGGAGGTGGTGAGAGGAAGCAGGTCACTGGGGAAGTGTTACAGTGGGTGCATTACAGCACCTGTCCTTCAAGCTCTCCTTGCAGAGATGTTCTAGATTGTGCCGTCCAGGACAAGAAGAGTTCTCTGACCTTTGTACAAACCCTCTGAATTAAATTCTTTCTTCTTTGAAATGTCCTTAAATACCTGACCAACACGGCTCTTCAGTTGAGAATCTGGAGCATAATGAAAGCAATTACAATTAATACATTAAAACATATTCTTGCTGGATGCCTTTATTTTTTCCAGCATACTTAAAAACAAACAAAAGGAGAATACATAGAAGTAGACTTGGGATTTCTGACACCAGTGGGAAAGGCAAGCAGGAGTCTGAGGTATTCACTTTACTGATCTGTATTGACATGAGTTCTGGAAAACTACAGCACTAAGCAAAGAATGGGCTCTTGCCTAACAAACTGTTGCAACATTATATTGTCATTGGGAATAAAACAACAGCTGTTTCACTACAAACAGCGCCATTTGGTAGACTTCTATGAACATTAAACAAAGAATAACCCATTCGATTTCTTCATATTTCCAGGCAAGTTTTGAATTTCTACTTTAAGCTGCAAATTATCTATTAAAATAAACTGAGGGGGGGTGTGTGCTTCAAAAAAATGTATATCAGAATTTTATGTCACTCTAAATACTTCTCTTTAGCTTGGAAAAATAATAAATTGTGCTAGTTAATTAATTGTGTACAACATAGTTCATTCATTCAAGAAATAAGCTGTTCACAAACCTTTCATAAACTACTACAAACAGGGCTAAATGTGCCATGCTTTGTGAATTCCGAGCTGTGATTTAAATCAAGTTGATGCAAATCAAGGTCAATAAATCTTGGAAAGATTACCCAGTTATTCAAGGATATCCAGCTAATGTGTGGCGAATTCTGTCTTTGGTTCTGGCCTTCTGGTTTCTAAATTAATGTCTTTTTACTATCCCAGGTGAGTTGATCTAACACTTGTCCAAATCGGCATCTGGGGGGTCAATTATCCTGATAGCCTTTCTTTAGGAAACTTGGAAAATGGAGAAAAATGTGATGTGTCTCTATTTTAATCGGGAAATATATTTCCCATATAAGCACCAGAGATATCAAATATTCTGTTGTGCACAAGCTCCTTCAGTGTTATTGCAACTTACTCATGTGCATCGAACAAAGACCACACTGGAATAGAAGCCAAGTGACAGCTGGCAGGCAATTTTTAGAGTCATTGTCAAATCTAAATTTCCACTAAATAAGAATGTAAAATTAAATTACAATTAGAACTGCACATTCCCTTGTAGCCTGCCAGTCATATTAACTCCTGGATGAAGTTGAGGGGTTGAGAACATAACTTGGTTGGGTGATTATGCTTTTTGTTATAATTTATATTTTCCTATTTGGTGGTCAGGACTTAGTTTCTTTAGAAGTATTCATTTGCCTGTAATCTTCTCGCCCAATAGGCACTTTCTTAGGGAGGTCTAAATAAAGATAAAATACCTCATTCTTATGTAGAATACCTGCTTCTTTCAATCTTCTATATGTGCTGTAGAATAACTGTTCAATATTAAGCTTGGCATTTAAAGTCTTTAGGATTGACTGAAACTGTTCAAAAAGGATAAAAGCTTAAAATCATATTTATCGGAGCCAATTTCTTTAGCTTGACATTTTATGATTTACTTCTAAGCTGCTAAAATAGCTTAAGAAACCTTTCCTCCTGGTCTGGCTGACTTTTCTTGTATTCTGCCTAATCCTGCCTGAAATTCCTGCAATTAATATCGAGGCAGGCATCAAATACACTGACAAAGATCACCAGGAATTATTCCTGATTAGGAAGAGTCTTATACTTAACAAGTCTTTTAGGGTTGTGATAATTGCTCTGGAGAGTTCTGGAAGCCCGAGATACTAGTAACGGTCTTGCATGTAATCAAATTTATACAGGAAATGTCTCTTCCTCCACAGGACACTTTCCAAATCAGATTCTTATTTCAAAGGTGCTTACCTAAATGGGTCTAACAGAAAATTTTGAGAAATGTTTACTCTTCAGATTAGAGTTTTAAAAAATGAACTAATAACATTTACTTGAAAATAGTTGAAGAACTTACTGAGTCCTTACAGAACTCACAGGTAAAACAGATTAGAAGAATCCCAGCAAGACAGCTGAACCAGTTGAAAGAGTTAATGTGGAGCGCCCCAAGTACAATCCCCTAATCCCCCTAGACCTCTCTGCTTTCAAGGAATAATGGGCACCACGTCTTCCCACAGTTTGTAGTTTTTCATACTCATAAACCAGTGGAGTAAAATGCTAAATGTTTGGTTTTTGTGCTGATTCCAAAATATATACTTTGATAATAAATGGAGGTAAGAGTGATATTTCTTAGAAAAGTACTTGTACCTAATGTTAGCATTTTGTCTAGGCTCTGCCCCACAGTTACCTGGCAACAGCCAGGGATGCCTGACTTATTAAGGGGGCTGCTTGCCTCCTCCTCTCACTTGCTTTCTTGTTCCTGCTTTGGCCCCTTGCTCCTGCTCTCCCTCTCTCCCATTCCCCTCCCCGACCTCTCTCCTCTCTCTTCTCTCTCTCTCTCTCTTCTTCTCTCTCTCTCTCTCTCTCTCTCTCTCTCTCTCTCTCTCTCTCTCTCTCTCTCTCTCTGTCTCTACTACCCTCTCAACTCCCTTCCCCATCCCCTGAATAAACTCTATTCTATAGTATACTGTTGTGTAGCTGGTCCCTCAGGGGGATGGGATGCCTCAACATGGGCCTGCAGAGGTAACCCCTTCCCCAACACCTCACCACACATCCACTTTATTTTTATTTCTCTTTATTTTTGTAAAGCACAACTCCTAAAGTTAATTTCTTAGTTATTTTCTGGATCATCATACATTCACTGTTTATGTACAAATAGATACCCCCATATTTAATATTTTCCATTTCCTTAATATAAACAATAAATTAGATAACACAAAGATAATTTATTAGCACTTTCTCTTTCCCCAGGATGTCAACTGGCATTTTAAAAATCTATCTTTTCTTCTATTTATTTAGAAAAACATAGTTAATGATATATAAAGTCATGTAATCCCTGAAAGCTATTTATAGCTATTTTCTATTTCTTTTTAAAGTTTTTTTGTGTGTGAGTTGCCTATGTATATGCATGGTCTTACATGATACATGCATGTGTGCAGGTATACATATACATATGTGTAACTTTATGTGAGAGGACCAAGTTAAGTTTGAGTAGTGTCTTAGTTACTTAATTACTTTTCTATTACTGTGATAATACATCATGATAGGTTTAACTATTAGAAGGAAGATATTTTGGTGTCTTAGACTTACAGAGGGGGCATCCATGACCATCACGGCTCAGGAAGACATCAGCAGGCAGACAGGCAAGGCACTGCCTGAGGCAGGAGCTGATCTTACATCCTGATCCAGGAGCAGGAGGTAGAAAAAGCTAAATGGGAGTTACATGCTCTTTTTAAACTTAGGAAGGAAGGAAGGAAGGAAGGAAGGAAGGAAGGAAGGAAGGAAGGAAGGAAGGAAGGAAGGAAGGAAAAAAAAGTCCTCCAATCAATGATACAGCTCTTCCAACAAGGCCACATATCTTTTCTTTTTCTTTCTTTTTTTTTTTTTTTGGATTTTTTTTAAATTTACATTTCAAATGTTATCCCCTTTCCCTCACTCACCCACCTTCCCGCTTCCCCCCCTGACATTCCTCTACTTTGGGGGTCCAACCTTTGCAGGACCAAGAGCTTCTCCTCCCTCTAGTGCCCAACAAGGTCATCTTCCCCTACATATGCAGCCAGAGCCATGGTTCTGTCCATGTCCATCTCTTTGGATGGTGGTTTAGTTCCTGGTAGCTCTGGTTGTTTGGCATTGTTGTTCTTATGGGGTTGCAAGGTCCTTCAGTTCCTTCAGGGCCACATATCTTAATCCTTTCAAAATAGTTTCACCAACTCGGAACCAAGTATTCAAACAGCCTAGCAGAGCTATTGTCATTCAATTCACCACATTCCACTCCCTGATTCTCACAGTTATCTGGCCACATTATAATGCAAAATACCATTAGTACAATTTCAAAAGTCCCCTTATTCTTTCACAGTCTCAGCACAGGTTTAAAGACCAAAGTCTTTTTTGGCACAATTTCTTGATTGTAACATCCTGTGTAATAGAAATGTAAATTATATACTTCCAACATAAAATAACCCAGAATATACATTTACCGCTCCAAAAGGAAAGAATTGAATCATAGGGATGAAATATTGAACTGAACCCAAGCAAAAGTGAAACCCAGAAGGGAAATTCCAAGCCTGTACTTCTATGTTTGATGTGAAAGGGTTAAGATACCTCATCTCTTACAGCCTGGGTGACTATAACACACTTCTCTGGAAATACAGGATTTTCACTCCTGTATGCAGCTCACTCTTAGCAAACATCTAGCATCTAGCAAAAAGGCTCTGACACCTCTAATGTGGGATCTCTAATGCAATCCAGGCTTCACTTTCACACTTCCACTCAATGGCAACTCAGGGCCACTGTTCAGGAAACTCCCCAACTCCTGCCAGGCACCAAGGAGGAAAATTTCACAACCCTTTAGTCTGGTATCCATCATGAGTCTAAATCCAGAACTATACAGAGGTTGCTGTCAAGTTCATCTGCTCTCTTGGGATGGATACATGTTCCTTCCTCGAACTTCCTACCTATAAACTTGGAAGTGTTGTTGCCTTTTAGGAGCATCAAATTTCTTATGTCTTCTTGGTTGTTGTTTTTCTTTAACATGTTGGGAGGATGGGTCTTGATCTGATGGTATCACTCAATTTATACCACTTTGTATCAAGATTTTCATCTCTTGTAACACAAGCCTTAGCTTTAGCATTTAATTTCCTGATGTTCCTTTTCTCCCCAAAATGTATGTTTTCTTTTGTTTTTCTCTTTCACTTTTTCTCATCTTCATTATAGACTTGCAAAGGAATGATTATTGACAGCCACATTAAATAGTATTAGACTATCTTGAAATTTCCTTCAGCCACGAAAATTAATCCAAAACTTTCATTTCAAGCCTCAAGGAGATTCTTCTTGATAACCCACTTCTTGATAACAATTGCTATATTAGTTATTTAGTTCATTTCTAACAATTTCTAAGTAAGTTACTTAGTTACATGATGTCATCCAATGCCATGACCAAAGCATGTGCTAGAAGACAGAGTTTATTAGGTACATACAGTTTTAAAATGAAAGTCCCTGGCCGTCACGTCAGAGAGCAGAGCAGCAGTTTGGCAAGCGGGCATCGCACTAATGCAGCCCTGAGAGATTATATCTTGACCCACAAGCATAAGGCAAAAAAGCCAACTGAGAATGTCACAGGTGGGCTTTTGAAAACTCAGTCAGTGGAACAACCCTTCATCAAAGCCATACCTCCTAATCCTTCCCAAAGAGTTACAGCAACAGGGGAAATATCTGGACCTATGGTGAATGGGGGATGGTGGGTGTATTCTACAGGTATCTTTATCAATCCCTCTTCTCATTTTCTATAGAAACTGAGTCAGGAACTTAGCTTTTGCTAGAGTGGCAGATTGTGCTAAGAATTCCCTATGGCTTCTTACACGATAGGATAATCCCTATGATGACATCACTCCCATCAGGTTGGAGTTTAAGGATACAAATGCTCACTCTATGCTCATGCTGGTATCACAAATGCCTTTCCCACTAAACTATCTCCGTGGACACATTTTCTGTTGTATCAGCGAACAAAAACAAAAAACAAACTAACAAAACCCCACAGATTTAAGAGCGGTATGTGTAATGTGAATTCTGTGGCACGTCTGTCTGACTGTGACATACATCCAGACAGAAACAACTTAAAGAAGCAATGACTTATTTGGGCTCCATGATTCAGGCATTTCAGCTGACGGTGGCTGAGAAAACAGCCTGGTGGAGTCCATTCCATTCTACTCTTAGAGTGTGGTGAACAGTTCATGATACGTCAGACAAGAAAGAATAAGTGGCCAGAACACCCGAGGGACAATCTGGGATACAACGATCAGTACTGCCCTGGTGTTCCACGTTCAGCTATGAGGCCCCACAGCCTTCCCATATAATACATCCCACTTGCTAACAAGCTCCCCCAATATGAGATATGGGGAATAATTCAGAGCCAAGCCCTCACAAATGAGGAAGCATATACAGATTTCCCATTGAGTCTATTATGTTCTAGGCCTTTTTCCCTCATATTAAATCAAATCCCAGTAGGTGAGAAAAAAACAGGTTTCTGTAATATCATACTGTGTTTATGTTTTAAGCTTTACTGTCAAGATTTACGCATTCCATATGCAGAATAGTTTCATGTTTAAAAAAGTATATATCCCATACTTTGTAAGCATTCCATTTTTGGAAATAATATATATGCTCACTATAATCTCTGGGAAAAATGTTTAAATATTAAATGGTAGTATTTTTATTGGTGATAAAAATAGCACTCATGGATGTAGTGACAAAATGATCTCTACAATTAGTTTTACATACATGTTATTTTTTTCTTTAAACACAGTGTCACAGTGCCAGAAAACTAAAGACAAAGCCACAAAGAATAATACCACGTATATCACCAACATTCCTTCTAACATATTTGTTGGTGCCCCTCTCTGCTTCTCTCTCTCCCTGAGTCTCTCTTGCTTCTTTCCTTATTGATAGCATGGTGGGGAAAATGTAAATTAGCACTGCTTATCCTCTTAAGAGTCCTACCAATAGCTAGAACAGCATCTAGTATGTAAGGCCCTTTTGCAGAATTTCTCTTAAATGTTTATGTAAATTCACTTTATCACTATAAAAATATGATAAGGTGAGCATTATGAAGCTCTTCACTTTTAAAAACAAATCGGAATTTAACACATACCTAGTAAATGGTGGAGCGAAATTCAAATGAGATCATCTGACCTGAGATGCATTTTCTTAACTGTAGTAGAGTGTCCATTAAGACCCAATGCCCAGGTTTCTGCTGTCTTTCTATGACTAATTGTCAGCCGCTGGTACAAAGCAGTATTGAGCTGTTACTAATTGTCCTTGAAATTGATTTTCACTAATGCAGCTCTAAACTGTTTAAGATTGTGTTCTTTCTAAATATATCATAGAACCAAGGGGTTATGAAGATTATAGACAAGATAAATTAATATTAATAAAAATATGTTATGCCTTATTTTTTTGAAGATCATATGCAAACTATTTTAAGCAAAGTAAAATTTCACATAACTCTTCAGTCTCATAGAACTGATGGAATCTTAGCCCTTTCCTCCGCAGGGATTCTCTAACTTTTCCATGTGGTACACAGGTCCAGGTAGGCTAAGCAAACTCCTCTCCCAGCTTGCCTCCACTTACATTGATCAACCCCTTTGGCTGACTGTCAGGGACTGCCACCTCGTCTTGGCTCCTTTAGATCTTCCTCGATTTTAGACTCCCACCTACAAAGGACTGTTCAGACACCACAGCTGACTTGGAGACCCAGAGCTCTGCCAGCTGCCTAGCTGGAATTCTACAGTTATAGTGTGTGGCCATGATAAGAGGACTACTTCATATTGACAGGAGAAACAGAAGTTTTTCATCCAAGACACTCAAGGCACTAAGACATATAAAACACCTGAAATGAAAGCTGTCTTCTAAAACATCAGATAAGCAGAGGTATGCATAACCTAACACTGCTATGAAATTGGTCCTAGAACTTTGCCAACACCACTGCAGAAAGAAGAAATATGACTTGAACACCAAGAACAAAAACAGAACAAACAAACTAAAAACCCTACAAAAGAATTTCCTGATGTGCAAATCCCAACAAAAAAATAAACAAAAGCAATGACACACAAAACAAAAAGAACAATAAACATACTTTTCTAAAACCTAAAAAATCCCTTCTCACTCCTCAATTATTACTCTCTCGTGCTCCCCTTTGCCCTTAGACTTCACTTGAATTCTTCTATTCTCATGTCTAGAAGACCACTTCCATTTATCTGCACATTTCAGTGTTCTGAGTACTGCATAGTATTCCACAGTGTATACATACCAGATTTGTATTAGTCCCATCAATATAAAGATATTCAGATTGTGTTCATTTCCAAGTTATGGTGAACACAGCAAGGATAGTACCTGTGCAGTTACATATCAAGTTATTTGGGCATATGCACACCTGATTTTTCACATAAGGATCCACAATAGATACAAAGAAACTGACAGTAATCAACAAAACTATCCACAAATAGTTTTGGGAACTAGATAGCTACATGGAGAATGAAAGATCCTGGTATCCCTTCCTCAGCGCACAGAAATCAACACAAAATGAATTAAGGACCTCAACATAAAACCTGATATACTAAATTGAATAAAAAAAAGTAAGGAATCTGACTGAACTCTTGGATACAAGAAGGAACTGTAGAACAGCTAAACTTTAAGACCAATAGTCAATGTGACTTCATAAAATTAAGATCTTATTTTAACCCTGGAGAAACTTGAGGCCCCAGGCAGTGGGGAGGTCTGGTATGGTGAAGGTGGGTGAGGAGATCCTCTTGGAGACTGGGGAGGAGGTATTGGATAAGGAATAGTCAGAGGGGAGACTTGCGGGAGATAATGACTGAACTGTAAATGAGATTAAAGAATAATAAAAAAAAACTTAAGAACATCTATACTGAAAAGGCACCATCTTTCAGCTGAGGAGAGAGCCTATAAATTTAGAAAATAGCTTTACTGGGTAATTATCTAATACAGGGTTAATATTTAGAATATAAAAAGAACCACCAACTGAACCCCCAAAACAAAACCGACCAACCAAGCAACCAACCAACAAACAGAAACCCTGCTACCACCACCAATGAAAAGAGACCATATATTCTAGTGTGAATAAGAGGAAATGAAAACAAGCAAGGCTGGGGAAGAAGCAAATGTGCTTTTGCCTACCATGGAAATCAGTATGGGTGTTCTTTAAAAAACTAGAAATACATGCACTGTATGAGCATGTACTCAAAGGATCCTATGTCCTATTACAGAGCTACATGTTTATGCATAGTCACTGGTGCCCTATTCACAGTATTCAGGAAATGGAAACAATTTAAATTTCCATCAACTGAGGAATGGATAATAGCACTGTTGTCCACGCCTATATTATAAGGCTATACAATTTTTAAAAATGAAATTAGGGGCTGGAGAGATGGCTCAGCAGTTAAGAGCACTCTCTCTTCTTCAAGAGGTCCTGAGTTCAATTACCAGCAACCACATGGTGGCTCACAACCTTCCATAACGGGATACAATGCCCACTTGTTGTGTTTCTGAAGAAAGTGACAGTGTACTCATATACATAAAAATACATAAATGAGATAAGATTGATGAAGCTAAAATTGCATGCTGAAAGGGACTGGATATAGATCTCCCCTGAGAGACACATCCAGAGCATGTACAATACAGAGGTCAATGCTAGCAGCAAACCACTGAACTGAGAACAGGACCCCCTTTGGGGGAATTAGCGGAAGGATTGAAAGAGTTGAAGGAGCTTGCAACCCCATAAGAACAACAACCAGAGCTTCCAGGAACTAAACCACTACCAAAACACTTTACATGGACTGATCCAGAGCTCCAATTGCATATGTAGCAGAGAATAGCCTTGTTGAGGCATCAGTGGAAGGGGAAGCCCTTGGTCCTGCCAAAGTTGTACCCCCAGTGCAGGGGAATGTCTATGGAGGGAGGGTGGTAAGGGGAGTGGATGGGGGGGACACCCGTACAGGGGAGGGAGAGGGGGTGGGAGTTTATGGACAGGAAACCGGGAAAGGGAATAACATTTGAAATGTAAATAAAGAAATATATCTAATAAAATTTTTTTTGAAAAAAAATATTTTTTTAAAAAAGAAAATAAATTTATAAAATAAATGAATGGAAAAGGAAACAATCATTCAGAGTAAGGTCACCTAGACTAATAATAAAATATCACAAAGTTTTCTAAAGTGGAAATTTCTGATTTCCTTAGAAACTCAGTTCTGTCACATGATGTTTTTCTGGAAGCTGTCATTGTGAGAGGTTGTTTTACTAAAGCAGACACGTGAGAGGCCATGTGGTATTTCACTGTAGTAGACACTTGAGAGGGCATGTGATGTTTCAAAAGAGTATAATCGGGGTTGGGGATTTAGCTCAGTGGTAGAGCGCTTGCCTAGCAAGCGCAAGGCCCTGGGTTCGGTCCCCAGCTCCGAAAAAAAAGAAAAAAGAAAAAAAAAGAGTATAATCAGAACTCCACAGACAATGAATGAGGCTCTTGCATGGCTCTGCAGAGCAAGACATTGCTGGTCTTCACTGGTTTCCACTTCATAAAAGAAATGCGCAGAAGAACTTTTTTTGATATTCCTGCTTATTCTTGCTGCTGACTTATGCCGATTAGCAGCACTTTGTGCTTTCTGCTGGTCTGACCTGCTGTTATTGATTTGTGTTTGTTATTTGCTATTTGAACTGGGACTATGGTATCTTGACTGATGAGTGGAATCTATCCAAAAAACTACTTCTAAACAGGTTCACAACCCTCTTTTCCCATAACCCCTCTTTTTCCCCTACCTCTGGTTGGTAGACTAGAAGAGAGGATGAAGTATTTTTAAAGCCTGAATCAAGTAGGTATAGAAAAACCTAAGACTACAGTTTTCCTCATTTGTGGATGATAATTTTCAATAGTCAAATATGCGTCCTTGGCATTGATTGTCCATAGAGATCAAGAAATTAGTAAACAGCCATACTGGATGGTAAGCTTTCAATGGAGTGGAAGTATAAAGGGTTAAAAGGAAATAATCAAATAAGAAAAGTTAAACTGGGCCAGAAAGATGGGAGGGAAGGATAGTAGTTGGAACATTTGGGAGGGATAATTAAAACTAAATACCTTTGAAAAGGCCATATGAAAAACCACTGTGGCAGAAGCTTCCTAAAATACATATGCACTCATATAAAAAAGTAGTTTAGGGTTGGGGATTTAGCTCAGTGGTTAGAGCGCTTGCCTAGGGAAGCGCAGGGCCCTGTTGGTCCCCAGCTCCGAAAAAAAAAAAAAAAAAAAGAACTAAAAAAGTAGTTTAAATAAAGATACCCTATAAATGGTCAATAAATGTCCTACTATATTCCTGAGGCTAAGAAATAAGAATTGGTAACTTCTTATGGAGTTGTTGGATACTGATCTGCCATTACTCTTAAACATTATAAGCTATTTCCAATACTATTAGTTACTCTCTAGACCTTGATGTTAAGACCCTATTTCTAATGGCAATACATATTTGAATCAGAGAACAAGGAGGTGGGGATCAGGCTAACTTTTACCTGGAAAAGTTATCCCTCTGCTGAGATTTCATTAAGCTAAAGTTTCTATAAACATTTCTAGAAGAGAAAATTCATAATTAAATCTTACCTAGTCATGAACTTCTAAAGTTATGATGAAAACTGGATTTACCAGACATACTCACTGGTGAAATACTGGCATGAACATTATGGGTGTAACCCACTACCACTTGATTGAATTTAAGGTCAAATCTGTACCGTTGTTGGGATCAAAAGGCCTATTACTGAACAGCCTATAGACCATAAGTGGTAAAGCACTACAGTTTTCTGCTAAATTGCTAATATAACTGTTATTTATTGTAATGCTTACAGATTAGCCCATCTTTAAGCACTCAGGAGAGAAGGTAATTTTCCTTCAGTGTATAATAATTTATCCTGAGATCCACTATTGATCAAGTACAGAGAAAAGACTGCAATTCTCTGCTCCATGTGTGATCTGCATCTCAACCCCGCCTCCAAAAAAAGAAGGATCATTGGGGAAGGGTGAATGGTAAAATTTTAAATGTCAGAGGTGGCAGAATACTGCAAGGAAAGAATACTTTCAGAAACAGAAGGACAGTTGAAAATACAAACTGACAGCATTTGTGACAGTGTAGTCACAAGATCTACAGAAACTCAAGGCGGATAAAAATTCCAGAGTAGAAAATGAAGGTGGACCCAAAGTCAAAAAAAGTAACCAAAAAGATCTTGCTAACTCATACATTTTGGGAATCATTTGTCTTTTACAGTATGGCTTCTGTTAGGTCAAAAGCTGCAATCAAATCTTGCATAGCAAGTAATATTTGGAGAGTGCAAATTGGACTTCACTGGTTAGAACAGTAGTGGGAACAAAAGTGGAATGATTAGAGAAAGAGGCCCATGTAGGTGTAGATGGGAGAATACAGGTAAATACCAAAAACATATTGTACAACATTTTCCAAGAATAATTAAAAAATAACAGACACACAAAAATATCCTTCAGTACTTTGATTTTGAACGTGTTAGAACAAATATGAACTGAGTTATTTAAAGGAGAGGTATGACTTTTTAAAGCACTTCTGTTTGGAGCAAAAGAGCCCCAAATACCTATAAAATGATGACAAATTTATATTTTATAGATTTAGAGATGAAAGAAGAGAATAACCCTATCTACCATATCTGATGTCAATCAATGACACAATGTCATTCATTCTCATTATGTCTGCATGGTATTAGCTTTATATTACTAGCCTTTGATAACTGGGTCAATGAAAACATCAACAGAACAAAACAAACAAAAGAAATATTAACTCCTTCCCTCCAGATCTAATCCATACTATTCATTTTACCATCAAGTTTATTGGTTAGAAGGAAGGAAACTTATTTACTTAATTCCAATAGATTGGCAAGAATGTCCTAGTGACATGTTTTAAAAGTAAGTAGTTCATTAGTTTCAATATTTGAGTTTTGTTGAGAAATAAATGTTACTAGGTGGAAACAGAGTAAATTTCTTTTTCACCATATGGTGCAATTATTTTTATCAAGTAGATAAAAGTATGCTTTTTAAAGATGAAATTTAAAGCATATTTTCAAGGTTGAATTTCATGTAAAACTGACAGCCAAATGTCTTTAGCTAAATGAAGTACGTGTGCCTAAGAGTCGACACTCATTCTAACCTCCCTTCATACGCTGATGGTGCTTTTCCATTACTCTCAGACTCAAATCCAGAAATGACCGTGTGAATTTGTGAATATTGACCTCGTCTTTGCCTGATATTTTATTTACAAAATGTTCAATGACTCCCCTGGAGCTCTGTGGTCGATTTCATCAATAATATGAATTTTAAGTAATCTCTTAATATGCATTTATATATGAATCACAAGTCACTGAGATACTTTAGTGTCTTTTACATCAATAATCGCCCCTCTTAAAAGCCTAAAATATGTTAAAGCAATTCATGTATTTAAGCATCCACAGTTATTTCTCTCCAAAATCAATCCTAATACTATCACAGACTCTGTTTTCTCTTAACTTTGAGGCTCTTTTCTATTTTGTCTCTAAAACCCTCATTTCTAATATAATTTTCACAGCATCTGTTGATAATGGATGTTTCTTGAGATTGGCAAAAACCTAACTGGATTCCCATTAGCCTGAGTGGTTCTGGTTTATTCCTGAAAGAAGTCTATTCTTTTGTTACAGTAAGCTAGATGAGAGTGCCAAGAATTTATTCACCAGCTACATGATTATACAGGCCTTCGGTATGCTAGGCGGACCCTTAAAACCTTAATGCATTCAATTATGCAGGCTTTTCGGATGACTTAAATAGAAACGTTGGAAAGTATTCTTTGGTTTCCTAGTCTCCAAATGTCATTGGTTTGCTATTGAAAATTAATTTAAATTGAAAATGAATGAAAGCTAATTCCATAATGATGCCAGACCCCAAGCCAAGGGATTTGAGTGAATAAAGTTATGACTAACTAAAAAGAGTATCGCTGTTTAAACATGAGATATTCCATCTGGACACCAAAATTGAGTTGGTTGAGCATCTAAAATGAGAACATGATTCTGCTAGGCACAGTGAGGGTGAACGCAGAGATCATTAAAATTCATTCTTTGCCCATAGACATCTTAGAATCTTTTTGTTTTAGGCCTCAAATATGGGTTCATGCATTCTAGAGATTATGTACAACAACACATTTGGGTGCAGAAATGATAGAATTAGTCAAAATGGTCTTGGAGAAAGTCGTGCACTCGACTCATCATACTGCTGTCATCCTGGAGGCCGGGCACATCTTGGTGGACAATTCCCAGATGCACTAATTACTTCTCACCTCAGCTGTTTCCATGCTTCTCCCTGCCTCATTTTCAGGGTTTTTCTCACTGCAGAAGCATGGTTTGCTTGTAAATTGAATCAACTTCCAGTGTCAGTTGGTCCGTGCTGCCAGGACAGAACTAGACATGTTCTAAGAGGTCAGAGATGTCGTATGAATAACCAAATGTAGGTGTATTTACACAGTCTACCAGGTAATAATTGGAGGAACTAACTAAACCCTACTATCCTTTATTCTGCTCATTACTTACTTTTATTGACATTATTCTGTTTCTTGTCATAACTTTCTTGACCATATTATTAGGGCTACCAAAATAAATTACATATAATAAACTTTGTAGTTATTTTACAAATTTATGTCCATGAATGACACTATGTTTAGTATGCCTATACATTATATTTCTCTCAACTAATGCATAGAAAGAATATGACCACTGTAACAACATGTTCTTAGGCCAGCCTGTGAGGTAGTCATCACCCATTTCATAGTTCGCGAAAGACACTTGAACATTCCTAATAGGCATTTCTTTTAAATATGAGAACCGGAAAATATTAAGTACTATTTATGGGATAAACTCTCCCAATGACATTTGAACTGTGAAGGTTTCCCTGAAGAAGAGAAATCCTGCTTTTAACTTTTATTAGTTTCCTATTTATTTAAGTATGTTCCACTTATGAATCAAGAGGAAAAATATTTTTTCTAAATGAAACAACTTTATTTCCTTTTCCTCCTTCTCTATCTACCTTCCTTTACTCTTTCCTTCCGTTCTACCATCCTCCCTTCATAAAATCGGGGTAAATGTCATGGAAAAGAATGGAGACATGAGTGCGGAGGGGTCAAGAGAAGGTAATGGTGAGCAAATACAATAACAGTATATTATATACAGATGTGAAAATATAATACTCGTTACTTAAAAATTAACATGTTGATCTAATTTTAGTTAAATAGCCTGTTCAAACTCCTTATTGTGAGCTAGTTTTTGATAAACAAATACCTCAGAAGCAATATTACCTTCAGCCTTCATCATAAAATCAGTTCATTTCTGAAAATCAATGACAGTTGTGAAAAATTTATGTTTCAGAATAGCTCTTGTGGAAGAGCTTTCATCACTGGACAGAACAGAAAACCCACCAGGATGTGCATCAGAAACACAGTCCCAACCCAGATCAACTGAAGTGATTCTGGACCATTGCGAAATTAAGAGAAAAACTGTGTATCCGATAAACTCCCAAATCCCTTAAACACAAAACAATGGAGCAGAATGAAATTGTAGCTTCAAGTCACTATAATCCATGTGTAGTTCTTTATGTAACAATGGTGACAGACTCTGCTCTTCTTGGAACTGTGCTGCCAGGAATTTGAATCCACAAGGTAAAGCAAAAGGTTCTAATGTCAATCAAACCTTAATCACAGGAAGCAGGAAAGTAAAACCAGTACCTAGCAAAGGTCTTTGAATTTCTTAGACTTTCGTCTCAATCAAAGCTTTGTCTCTTCCTGACTTCTTAACCTTTGGTGACACATTTTACATCTCGTTTCTCTTCTATATGTGTTGAATGACATTAATTCTTTCACTTGCTTCCTGGGGCTGCTCTATTAAAATGACAGCAATTTAGTAGCATAAAGAGTTAGAAAGGCATTCTCCCATTGTTCTGAAAGTCAGAAATGAAAGACAAAGAAATCAACAGGAAACTACATTCTCTTTTCAGCGTCTTTAAGAGTCCTTCCTTAACTGTGCTGCATTTCATTCTTCTTTACCTTTTAGATTCTTCAGAATTCTGCCTGTTTCCTCCTATTCATGCCCTTCTTTTCCCATTGAATCTGCCTCATTTTTCTCTTAAAGTGTCACTTACCCTTGCATTAAAATTCATATGCATAGTTAATATGATTCCTTCAATTTGATATCATGAATTGAAATCATTAAAAATACAAATTCCATGACAAGCAACATTGGTATTCTATAATACATATAATATAATGGCATTATAATCAGCTTCCAAGGATCACAATCAAGGAATATATTAGTTACAGCACTATTCAACCTACTATAAGACGCTAGTACATATAAAAATATTCAATTAGAAATAAAATATTCTAGTTGTCTTTCCGTTGCCCTGAAAGACGCCATGACTAACAGCAACTCAGAGGAAAGTTTTATTTATTTGCCAAAATATTGATAGTGCATCATAGAAGAAAAACAACAAGAACTCAAGGAAAAAAATCAAGAGGTAGAAATTAAAGAACACTCTATGAAGTAAATTCGCTTTCTGACTTGGTCCATTGGCTTCCTCGCACAGCCCAGTCCCACCTGCCCAAAGCATGGCATTACACATAATCCCAATGCTTTTAGGATTGTTACTGTTGTAAACTTTATGAATGTTGCCTTCTACATAAATTCGTAATCAAGACAGTACCCCACAGACATGCATACAGGACAATCTGATGATGACATTTCTCATGATTATATCATGAGAATGCTTCCAAGTCAGTGCATTGTATCTCAAGAGGGGAGTGAATAACTACACGCACCTAGATTTGCTTGTATGTGTATATGTGTGCAGTGTTTGTGTTTGATCCAGGAAACACCCAGTTGTCCTTCATTGAGCAGACAATTACGTTAGCTGAATACAGATACTTTACAATTTTGTTCATTATTAAGCAGTAGTCCAAAAAGAACACTTTCCAAGTAAAATCTCTTCTATTTCCACTTATATTTAAAATATATCACCTGAAAGAGTCTTATTCTTAAAATATGCTAAAGAACACACACCAACCTCACTGACATTGTGTTCTGCATTATGAGCAGATAGAATCGATTTTGTTATGGTCACACGCTAAGAAAAACATATTCCTGTGTTTGCCCAAGAAGTTTATAGTTTTCAATACTTTTGCCTTTCAAACAAATACATGGAATGTGCACATTGGCATTTGTTTTCACAGCATTTGAAAGAAAAATAATCTTATGATTGATATATATTAGTTCAGTTTGATATCTACAGCTGCAAGTGAAATAGTGTAGAAATCGCACAATTCAGAACCAAACCATAATTTACTGCTTATTGCTATGTTATCACTTGACAGGATCTATGCTCGCCTAGGATAAGTGTTCCTAGTCACAACTCGCAGCCGTCTTTACACACTGGGTTCCACTGGGGGATCAGTTGAGATGGGCAGATCCTAACTATAAGTGAATAGCACTTTCTGGGCTTTGTCCTCAACTGTGTAAAAGAGAGAAACCTTGATGAGCATAGATAGTCACCACCTTCTGCTTCCTGGTTGTAAAGTCAATGGCGTGAGCTGCCTCAAACTCTTGCTGCTTTGACATCCCTGCCTTCAGTTATGAGCTGAAAGAACTGTTTTTCCCTGCAGTTGCTTTGGCCAGGAATATTTTACTAGAATGATCAAAAAAGAGATCTAGATAGATAATAAACAGTGAAAAAAAATAAAACCATTAAAAATATAAGCCACATACACAGGCATGAACATAATAAAGACAGTTTCCTAGAGATTATTTTATTGATGCCCTGTGCTTTCACGATTGTTATTGTTTGATATAAACTTTATGAATGTTTGAATATTAACTTACAGCTGAGAATTTTCCTGTTCTTTAATTTTATTGTGAGGGTCTGTTATTTCCCACTCTGAAAAAGCAAAATGCATTAATCACAACACACAGTCTTAACTAATTTTCACTTGACATACGAAAAACGTGAACTGGTATCTTAAATCAGCATATTTCCCATAGTTCATTTTAATTCACTTCTTTCACCTTAATGTACACTCATGTTTTATTTGAGATATTACTGCTATTATTTTTAAATAGCCAGAATTGTCAGAGTTGGTGGTTGGTTTTACCCAACAAATCCAAATAGTTTCTTGAAAAGTTTTTGTCATTTAGGGCTTTTACTTACTAAATCATGGTAAATGTAATTTAAATATATCACAGAAGCTAAAAATAATCTTATAAATCATAAAGAATCCTAATATGCTGGGAAAAATAAATCAGGTAACTAAAAAAAGAAAGAAACAACTTACTTTGTTTTACAAATTAATTTTTTAAATATATCTTAATCGAGTTTAATTTCAACAATAGAAAACTGATAGTGTTCCAAGGAGTAGGAGATGGAAAGTTTCTCCATCCAGCACTGAGAGTTGTAAAGAAAACTAAGGTAAATCTCTACGTTCAAACAAGCATCGTCTTCCTGAGGAGAGCTGCTGGTGCCTGAAGGGGTATGCTGTGCAATGTGCTTAGCCTAGCTGTCTAAACAGACACTCCCAGTACTTTTTCTAGCAAGGATTCTTATCCTTTGCAGCAAGATCTGGATAAAGTTCTTCATGTCACTGTCCAACTTTTACCTATGAAATATAAGACATTTTTACCGTGGATGAATGATCTAATGTCTGGATTGGTCAATCATTTTTCTCTGTAAAATGCCATTCCATCTTCACATTTTATTTTTACTTTAATCCTGCAGTGCATTGAAGTCTTAACAGAGAATAGGATGCTGAGTTCCAAGTCTTTTCAAAGAGAAATTAGATAGGGGTCCCCACAGTTGCTAGCAGGCCTGCTGGTTCTTCTCGAACAAATAAGACTCCATTTGAGTAATTTCAAATGGTGTTGATAATGGTGTGAGAAATGCTGTTTGACATACAGGATATTTTTAAAAAAAGCACACATCATTCCCTCTCCTTTCTCTCCCCAGCTGATTTACTCATATTTCTTCCATTAAAGTAATATTGAATACATTATTTGGTCCTCCTGAATTTGTAGCCTATCACCTCTGAGCAAGATATGTATGAAAAGAATCTATTAGCAATCTGATTTAGGTGGTCATCTTATTAAAATCTCAGGAGTCATGTAAGATATAGATACATTTAATTTTTAAATATAATTCCATGAACATGGAAAAGAAGATGTCTAATTGCCAGATGCTAACGAGAACAGGTTTGCAGCATGTGGCTGCATTCTAAGTTTTTTATCCCCCCCCACCCCAGCTCTCCTATCATATCATATCTAGGTTTTTATTGATCTAAATAACTATCCTTCCTAAAATTTATGTGAAATATCATATGATTTCTTGTTAGTGTTTCAGACAGACTCTGTTTTGGATCCTGACTTGGTAAGTAGAGGAGAGAGGAGGCTAAAGAGGGCCGATTAGCACATTTACTTTCTCTCCCTCACCTTAGTGTCTTAAATCTGTAATGATAGACTCGCTACAGAGAAGAGAATATTTCAGGAGGAAAATATTTCAGTGTTAAGATGAAAGCATAGATAACAAGTAGAAAAATGGAATGTACTGTGGAGAAAATTTTCTGACATGTGGATACAGTTTTAAATTTAGAAATAAAGAAGCCATCACAAAGCAACACATCAACAAAAAGCTATAAAAAGTTGACTTCAAAAGGGCTGCCAAAAGTATTTCCAGCAAATGTGACAAACTGACAAAGTCTTTATTAATATAGAAAAGTTATATAAATCAATAAGAAAATACCCAGATTTCAAGAAGTAAAAAAAAAAAAAAAAAAAGAAAGAAAACAGAAAAAGCAGGCCTGAGCAGATACTTTGCAAAGGAGAAAAACTAAAATCTTCTCATTTCTTCAGAAAAAAAAAAAACATTTCTATCTTGATTAAAAAGCAAGTCGTGCTTATTAAGAAAATTATAATCTATCTCTAACTGATAAATATTTTATCCATATTTGTGGATTTTAAATGCTACCTATGTTTTATTAAATGTTTCATATGCTACACATATGGAGAAACAACTTGTACAACTATCAAGTGATGTTGACAATTAATAGAAATTAAAGGTGTATTTCCTAAGGCAGTGTTACAAAAGGTTAAACATGAACATGAAATTCTATACTTGAGTATAGTTTAGTATCATGGGCACTACAATTAACAAGTCATGGATCGATTGTAGAAAAATAGCAAAAAAACCTGATATTTAATATGCTTTTTTTGTTTTTTTTTACCAAACCATACATTGAATACTATGTGCTATGAAGGAAACATGGCTTGGAATATACTTTAAAGGCTGAAAGTACAGTTCAAAGGTTAGAAGTTCTGGCTGTGTTTGCAGAGCATGGGGTGTGCTTCCCAGACTGCTGGCTGCTAACTCCAGCTTCAGGACGTACGACTCACTTTTCTGACCTCGTGAACACTATACTCATATACAACCTAGACATATGCAGACACACGTACATAAATATAAATCATTTAAAAAAACATTTGAATGCTATAAACTTCAAAACCATTGCTATTTTACAAGCGAGTACTTTTCATTTGGTATCTTTTACAGTTCTCTCTCTTGTGCACGATTCCCTTCCCGTCTCTTTGTTGCACATGTATGGATTTGTGAAGTTGGCACCAAATCTTGTAATTTCTAATTGTTGACTGTCTTTCATAAATCATGAGCCATCATAAGGACTACTTTCTCATTATTCGTTCAGTCTATATGCAGAATCTGAAAACTGATTCTGTCAGTTTTCTTTATCCACGTGCTTCATTCATGCTCCATTTATTGTGAATTCTCAATGACATAGGCCCGTCTAACATTGATGCCTTCATAGATCCCTGTCTTTTAATTCTAGATTAAAAACCAGACAACACTCCCCATGGTCCTTGCTTGTATATATCTTTGCTGCAGTTATTTTTTTTTCCTTCCTTAGTTAAAGCTTAGGCACTAAGGGGGTTTCACTGCTTATCTATCAAATAGATAAAGGCACTCCAAAAGAGGAGTATAGTGTGGCAGTTTGTTCAACAGGCAGGTTTCCATCGTAAGGAGCCAGCATTGATGTCCAGTTCCTCCACAGCGGCCATACGGTTTGTTCTCCATAGCGGTTTGGGCCAGGCTGAGAGAAGTACTCATGGAGAACTGTGCTCGTGTATTACAATGGAATTCTCCCTCAGACCCGGATGCCATTTTCTTGCACTTTCAGTTCTTCCTTATAGGACTTTAAATACTTGAAGTTCAACCATGGAAGGCTTCCTTCGAACGCCTCCAAATATAAAAGACGCCGGCAATTTTACAATCTGTGGAATGATTGTACAGTTACTTGAGGACTTGTTATCAAGTCCTATGGTCAACGAGGTTGTCTGATCAAGAAGAAGCATCATACTAGAGACGATTTTACACAATATTACAGCTTTCAGTCTTTGGTTGGTTGGGTGTATGACTTGGCTCCGGAACTACAGGGCTGTATCTTGCAATTCTGCTATGTGGATATCTCTGTGCTATCATTGTTTAGAAGAAGTAAACATCTTTTAAGACTCAAAGGAATAGTGGAGATTTGAATCTTCTTCTGAATTAACATTTACATTTTTCATTCATATCTCCTGAGCCCAGCTACTCACTTTCAGCATTCTAACATTGACACAGTAGTCTAATCTGAGTTATGAAGCAAGAAACTCTGGGAGTAACTACAATTAAACTTATTGTCAATTTGTTTCTGAGCTGAGTATATAGAGTAGTGGGTCACAAACCCTTTGGAGTTGACTATTAGATATCATGTATATCAGATCTGTACATTATCATTCAAAACAGTAGCAGAATTATAGTCATGAAGTAGCAACAAGATAATTGTATCTGTGGGACTCACAGCAATATAAGGAGCAGTATTCCCAGCATTAAAAGGATGAGAAACACTGATCTAAAGAAAGGGACTTCCTTTGTTACGATCTTGTTAAGGATTCTGTCATCTCCCCTCCAGCCTTTCTTTATTTCAGCCTCTCCCTTTCCCTCTCCCCATCCTCCTCCTCCTGCTTCCCTCTGCATTAATCTCAGTTTTCTAGAGTCACAGAACTTCCGAATGTCTCTCTATATTGTGGAAGTTTATTGTGATGACTTAAAGTCTGTAGTCCAACTAACCCAACGATGGTCAGCTGTGAATGGGAGGATTCCAAATCTAGTAGTTGCTCAGACCCATGAAGTTAGTTGTTTCAGCTGGGCTATAGAAGTCGGTTACAACAGATGGGCTGGCAAGTAAATGCAAGCAGGTGAAGAAGAGTGAATCCTCCTTCTTCCAATGTCCTTATGTAGGTCTCTAGCAGCAGGTGTGGCCCAGATTAAAGGAGTGTACCACCATGTCTAGATCTGGGACTTACTTTGTCGTAGGTTGACTTTGAACACAGAAATCTCCTTGCCTCTGTCTCCTGGGATTAAAGGTGTGCACTACCTTGCCTGGATCTAAGCTTTTCATGGTCACTATGCCTCAAGATACCCATGCCAAGATCCAGGTCAGAAACGTGAGTCTTCCAGACTCAAGATCTGGATCATAGGGAGCCCTCCAATGAACTGGATTGTAGTTCATTCCAGATATAGTCAAGTTGACAAACATGAATACCCCCTCCCATCTCTCTGCTAATGATGCACACAAGGGTATGGATGTATGCATCTTTGGACATGTATTTGGATACTAGAGCAGTGTGTCAGGTGTCTTACAGCATCATTTTCACCCCTATTAATTTGAGATTTGTTTTCACAGTGAAGCAGTAACTCACCATTTTGAACACTCTACCTGGTCCTTGAGCTCTCTTGATCTACCTGTCTCCATCTCCCCGTGATGAGGTTCCACATATGGATAGACTTGCTCAACATTGTATATGGGTGCTGGGTATTTGAACTCAGGCCCTAATGCTTGTAGAGCAAGTACTCAAACCTTCTGAGCCATCACCCCAGAGCCTTGCGGCTTTAGTTAGCTTTTAAATATTTATTACTTTATGTATTTATGGTTTTTCTGCTTGTGTGTGTTTGTGTAGCATGTGCATACAGTGCCCATAGGGACGGTAAGAGGGCAGCAGAATTAGACTAGGCTGTGAGCATCATGTGGGTGCTAGAAAGAGAACTTTTGCCTTTAATTGCCAACTTGCCTTTGTTCTTTATCACCAGCTTTCATGTACTATAGATAATGTACAGGAAAAGGTATATAATTGTTTTATATTTATTACTAGAAAAGTTCTACAACCTCTCAAATGACTAATATATTGTGTGTGAACATTTTCTTCTTCGAATACTCTATTTTGTGACAATTTTCCTACTTTGTATTCCTTATATATATGTTGGATATTGACAAAAAGTACTATAGTCTGTCTCTGTTGCTAGCTAGGTAGCGTGTAATATAGTCCAGTTATGCAAAAAACAAACAAATAAAAACAAAAATAAAAGAACAACGAAAATCTTTTAAAAATAAAGTACAAGGCAAAAGAGAAAAAAAACAGATTCAACATCAGCAAAGATTCACAAATGTTATATAAATGCAATAAAATATATGAAAAAAATCAGTAACCACTAAATATATGGGAATCTAAAGCACAATGACATACTATGTTACCATCGGAAGGATAATCTTTAAAATACTCAGTAAGTGGTGGGAGTAAATTACTTATTGCTCATGGCAACTTAGAATGATATCATTATTATAGAAAACTTTTAGGCAATTTGTCAATAAAAAGAAGTTAGAATTAAAGATAGAGTTGCACTTCCAGTTTCTGGCTGTGCCCAGAACTGAACCAAATTGATCCCACAGCTCCCTGTACCTAAATCCCATGGCAGAGCTGAACTGCCAGAACCACACACAATGCTGAGACTGCAGGACAGACCACCATTTCTGCCGACTTCTGCCCACATTCCCGGCCCAAGCGCAAACTGCATAGTTCCTCTGGATACAGGAAACTAGGAGAAGTCAGCAGCAGAAACCTACTGGTTTAACTGAACTGAACCTTACCAGTCACGTAGTTCCCTGCACTCAAATCGCATGGGAGAGAGAGCTGTATCCTCAGAAGTGTGGACGCTCCTGAGATCTCAGAGGAGACAACCTTCATCCCACATTCCTGACCCAATAGAAATCACCTAGTGCAATCTGTGCCCTCTGGGCACAGGGACATAGGAGCTGTCAGGGTTAAGACCCTTCTAGTTTCCGCCTGTGCTGAGAGCTGAAACTCAGTAGCCAGGAGCGCCTACACAACTAAGAGTAGAGCTCTCTGTTCCCAGACCCAGCTGAAAGAAAGCATGTCTAGAGGAGTACTGACAAACAAGCCTACAGGAGGGTCAAGTCACTGTCAGAGACAGCAAGACAACTAACACCTGAGACAACCTGATGGTGAGAGGCAAGCACAGCAACCTAAGCAACAGAAACCAAGACTACTTGACATCATCAGAGCCCAGTTCTTCCACCAAAGCAAATGCTGGATATCTAAACACATGGGAAAAGCAAGATTTAGACTTAGTATAAAATTTTATGATGATGATGTAGGACTTTAAGAAGGACATAAATAACTCCCTTAAAGAGATACAGGACAAGACAAGTAAACAAGTTAAAGAGGAAACACAAAAATCTTTAAAGAATTACAGGAAAACACAACCAAATAGGTGAGGGAATCGAACAAAATCATCCAGGATGTAAAAATGGAAATAAAAACAATAAAGAAAACACAAAGGGAGACAAACCTGGAGATAGAAAACCTAGGGAAGAGGTCAGGAATCATAGACATAAGCATTACCAATAGAATACAAGAGATAGAAGAGAGAATCTGAGGAACAGAAGATACCATAGAAAATATCAACACCACCATCACAGATAATATAAAAGGCAAAAAGCTCTTAGCCCAAAATATCCAGGAAATCCTGGACACAATGAGAAGATGAAACCTAAGAAAAATAAGTCTATAAGAGAGTGAACACTACCAACCTAAAGGACCAGTAAATATCTTCAACAAAGTTTTAGGAAAAAAACAAAAACTTCCCTAACCTAAAGAAAGAGATGCCCATAAAAATACAAGAAGCCTACAGAACTCCAAAGAGATTGAAGCAGAAAAAATTCCTACTGTTATATAATAGTCAAAATACCAAAATCACAAATCAAAGAGAGAATATTAAAAGCACTAAGGGAAAAATATCAAGTAACATATAAAGGCATACCTATCAGAATTACACCAGACTTCTCAACAGAGACTATGAAAGCTAGAAGATCTTGGTCACATGGCATACACACCCTAAGAAAACACAAATGCCAGCCCAGGTTACTGTATCCAGAAAAACTCTCAATTTACATATAGGGAGAAACCAAGATATTCCATGACAAAACCAAATTTACACAATATCTTTCTACAAATCCAGCCCTACAGAGGAGAATAAATAGAAAACTCCAACACAAGCAGGGAAAGTACACCCTAGAAAAAGCAAGAAAGTAATCTCCTCAGAAGGAAACCAAATGAAGAGAGACACACAAACATAATTCCACCTGTAAAAACCAAAATATCAGGAAGTAGCAATCACTATACCTCTTAACATCAATGGACTCAATTCCTCAATAGAAAGATATAGACTAACAGACTGGATACATAAAGTAAACCCAGCATTTTGTAGCATACAGGAAACATACCTCAGAGACAAAAACAGACACTACCTCAGAGTGAAAGAATTCAAAACAACTTTCCAAGCAAATAGTCCGAAGAAACACTGGAGTAGCAATTCTAATATTGACTACAATTGACTTTCAACGTAAAGTCATCAAAAAAGGTAAGGAAGGACATTTCATATTCATTAAAGGAAAAATCCACCAAGATGAACTCTCAATCCTAAATATTTATGCTCCAAATTCAAGAGCTACATTCATCAAAGAAACCTTATTAAAGCTCAAAGTACACATTGCACCTCACACAATAATAGTAGGAGATTTCAGCACCCCACTCTCATCAATGGACAGATCATTGAAACAAATTAAACAGAGACATAGAGAAACTAACAGAAGTTATGAATCAAATGGACTTACCAGATATTTATAGAACATTTCATCCTAAAATAAAAGAATATGTTTCTTCTCAACACCTCATGGAACTTTCTCTAAAACTAACAGATACAAGAAGATAGAAATAATCCCATGCATCCTATCAGATCACCACGGACTAAGGCTGGCTTTCAATAACAAAAAAATGACAGACAGTCCATATACGCAAGGAAGTTGAGCAACACTCTACTCAATGATAACTTGGTGAAGGAAAAAATAAAGAAAGAAATTAAAGACTTTTTAGAATTTAATGAAAATGAAGGCACATCATACCCAAACTTATGGGACTCAGTGAAAGCAGTGCTAAGAGGAAAACTCATAGCTCTGAGTGCCTCCAAAAAGAAACTGAAGAGAGCAGACATTGTGTGCATGACAGGTCACCTAAAAGCTCCAGAACAAAAAAGAAGCAAATACACACGAGAGGAGGAGAAGGCAGGAAATAATCAAACTCAGGGCTGAAATCAACCAAGTGTAACAAAAAGAACTATGCAAACAATCAACAAAACCAGGAGCTGGTTGTTTGAGTAAATCAACAGGATAGATAAGCCTTTAACCAGATTTACCAGAGGACACAGAGTATGTATACAAATTAAGAAAATCAAAAATGAAAAGGGTGGCATAACAACAGAATCTGAGGAAATTAAAAAAAAAAAATCATCAGAGCCTACTACAAAAGCTTACATTCAACAAAACTAGAAAATCTGGATGAAAAGGACAACTTCAACACTACTTCACAAAAAAATAAAAATCCTGGAAAGATCAGGAATTCAAGGCCGATACCTAAACATAGTAAAAGCCATATACAGCAAACCAGTAGCTAACATTAAACTAAATGGAGAAAAACTTGAAACAATCGCACTGAAATCAGGGACTAGACAAGGCTGCCCACTCTCTCCCTACTTATTCAATACAGTACCCGAAGTCATAGCCAGAGAAATCAGACAACAAAAGGATGTCCAAGGGATGCAAAGTAGAAAGAAAGAAGTCAAAATATCAATATCTGCAGATGATATGATAGCGTACTTAAGTGACCCCAAAAGTTCCACCAGAGAACTACTGAGCCTGATAAACAACCTAAGCAAAGTGACTGGGTATAAAAATAACTCAAACAAATCAGTTACCTTCCTCTACTCAAAGGGTAAACAGGCTGAGAAAGAAATTAGGGAAATGACACCTTTCACAATAGTCCCAAATAATATAAAATACCTCAATGTGACTCTAACCAAGCAAGTGAAAGATCTGTATGACAAGAAGTTCAAGTCTGAAGAAAGAAACTGAAGATCTCAGAAGATGGAAAGACCTCTCATGCTCATGGATTGACAGGATTAATATAGTAAAAATGGCCATTTTACCAAAAGCAATCTACAGAGTCAATGCAATCCCCTCAAAATTCCAAGTCAATTCTTCATAGAGATAGAAAGAGCAATTTGAAAATTCATTTGGAATAACAAAATACCCTGGATAGTAAAAACTATACCTAACAGTCAAAGAACCATCCCTGACCTTAAGCAGTATTATAGAGCAATAGTGATAAAAACTGTATGGTATTTGTACAGAGACAGGCAGGTAGATCTGTGGAATAGAATTGAAGACCCAGAAATTAACCAACATACCTATGGTCACTTGATCTTTGACAAAGGAGTTAAAACTATGCACATGAAAAAAAGATAGCATTTTCAAAAAAGGGTCCTGGTTCAACTGGAGGTCAAAATGTAGAAGAATGCAAATCGATCTATTCTTATCGCCCTATACAAAGCTTAAGTCCAAGTGGATCAAGGACTTCCACATCAAACCAAATACACTCAAACTAATAGAAGAAAACGTGGGGAAGAGTATCAAACACATGGGTACTAGAGAAAATTCCCTGAACAAAACACCAATGGTTTATGCTCTAAGATCAAGAATCAAAAAATGAGACCTCATAAAACTGCAAAGCTTCTGTAAGGCAAAGGACACTGTTGTTAGGACAAAACGGCAATCAACAGATTGGGAAAAGATCTTTACCAATCGTACAACTGATAGAGGGCTAATATCCAAAATATACAAAGAACACAATATGTTAGACTGCAGAGAGACAAATTACCTTAAAAAATGAGATACAGAGCTAAACAAAAATCCTCATCTGAGGAATATATCTAAAGAAATGTTCAACATCCTTAGTCATCAGAGAAGTGCAAATCAAAACAACCCTGAGATTCCACCTCACACCATTCAGGAGATTACAGATGCTGGCGAGGATGTGGAAAAAGAGGAACACTCCTCCATTGTTGGTGGGATTGCAAACTGTTACAACCACTCACAAAATCAGTCTGAAGGTTCCTCAGAAAATAGGACATTCCACTAACTGAGGATCCAGCTATACCTCTCATGGACATATAACCAAATGATGCTCTAACATACAACAAGGCACATGTTCCACTATGTTCATAGCAACCTTATTTATAATAGCAAGAAGCTTGAGGGAACACAGATGTCCTTCAACAGAGGAGTTGATATAGAAAATGTGGTACATCTGCACAATGGAGAACTACTCAGTGCTCAAAAACAATGACTTCGTGAAATTCATAGGCAAATGGATGGAACTAGAAAATATCATCCTGAGTGAGGTAACCCAATCAGAGAAAACACGCATGGTATATACTCATTGATAAGTGGATATTAGCCCAAAAGCTCAAATTACCCAAGGTACAATCCACAGACTATAAGAAGCTCAAGAGAAGGACGACCAAAGTGTGGATGCTTCACTCCTTAAAGGGGGAAGAAAAATATTCATAGGAGGTGATATGGAGGTAAAGTTTAGAGCAGAGACTGAAGGAATGGCCATTCAGAGACTGCCCCACATGTGTCCCATATATATACAGCGACCAAAACTAGATAAGATGGATGAAGCTAAGAAGTGAATGCTGACAGGAGCCTGATATAGATGTCTCCTGAGAGGCTCAGCCAGACCATGACAAATACAGATGCAAATGTTAGCAGCAAACCATTGAACTTAGAATGGGACCCCTGTTAGAAGAATTATAGAAAGGATTGAAAGAGCAAGAGGACCTTGAAATCCCATAACAACAACATTTCCAACCAACCAGAGTTCCCAGGGACTAAACCACTACCCCAAAGACTGTACATGGACTGACCCATGGCTCTAACTGCCTATGTAAGAGAGGATGGCCTTCTTGGGCACCAGTGGAAGGAGAAGCCCTTGTTCCTGCCAAGGTTGGACCCCCAGTTTAGGGTAATGTTGGGGGGGGGGCGCAGGAACTGAGGATGAATGGGGAGGGGAACACCCTTATAGAAGAAGGGGAGGGGGATGGTATAGAGAGCTTATATCCAGGAAACCGAGAAAGGGAATAACATTTGAAATGTAAATAAAAAATACCTAAGAAAAGAAAAAATAAATAAAGGCAGAGTTGCTATGTCACTCAGAAACACCATGTCTGTTCATAAACTTAAAGACCTGCCAATGGTCTAATAAAACTTTTCACAGGAATGTTTATCGCATCATAGTCTTATGAGTCAAAGCTAAAAGTAGATGAACGAGTAAACAGTAGGCTCTAGATCCTTATAACCGAATGTTACTTAGTTAGAAGGAAATAGGAAATATAACAGTACATACTACTTAAGAGAAGTGATGGTGCTTTCCTGATACACGAGTTTCAGAATGTTAAAACAATAAAATACCATTCAGCGCATATTTCCTGGTGTTCTTGTCACTGTGACAAGATCTGTGATGGCAGCATTGTTAAGGAAGGAAGAGTTTGTCTTGGCTCCAGTGAGTCATGGTCAGGAAGTCCTAGCAACAGAAGGTTATGGTATCAGTTCATGTCCCCTCCTCAGTCAGAAGCAAGGAACAGTGTTGTTCAATTTTTTTCTTTACCACTCTAGAGACCTCTGTCTATGGAATAATGCTGCCCATATCTGGGTGAGTCCCCACCTCAGTAAACCTAGTCTATAAAATCCATCAGAGAATCAACCAGAGGTCTTTTAGTTCCCATGATGTTTCTGAAATGTCATCATGCTGAAACTGACATTTAGCCTCCCACTTGGATCTTCCTGCAACTAATATTCTTGCATTAGTTTTCTCACGATACTGTGCACAAAGTTCAGCTATATGATAAATGCTTGTTGTAGTGTACATTGTTACAGCAGCAAGAAGGGACAGAGGCTGACCTGGGAGCAGAGAGAAGCTAAAAGATATCAGTGCAGTTCCAAAAGAGAGCTCAGCCAGTCCTTCAAGTTCCTCTGAAAATACAGTAACCCTTCAGTATTTCCAAATGAAAGCAATATAACCAATCGTACTGAAACTTCTTAGATGCATGTTCTTTCCAGAGACAGGGGCTAGTTTTGAAGAAGGATACACAGCATAAACAAACACAACATCTTGGTGGTAGGACTCATCTGTGAATTACCAATCTCAGCATCACCATCAATTGACCATCATCAGTCTTAGAGGGCAGAGTCATATGTGAATTCCAATGTCCTTTGAATTCCATAAGGCAGAATCTGTTTAATTTCTTTGTATATCATCCCACTGTTTTGAAATTAAACTCAAAATGGAGTTCTATTATGAGAGTTATCACAAAGATCTTTTCATGAGAGCCCACCACTCTCTAAATCTGTAATGAAAACAACCAATCCTCCAATCTTTTTAAACATCTCCATAAATCAAGTTCTTTGAAATTGGTGATGTTTACATTAAAGTTACCAAGCCTACATGGCATAAATTTAAAGGATGGTCCTGGTATTGTTCCATTTATCCATAACTTTTAATCAAGCTGAATTTATGATTCCATTATCCAACTAAATAGACTAAGTGTAAATAATTTCTCTGCTGGAACTAGAGAGTTCTTCATAAGCTCATTCCTGAATTGACTGTTTTTATGCTGTTCTTACTATGGCTTTTTTCTCCAAAGAGTTGATATTTGTAGATATATTATTTTAGATACTTTCAGGCTAATGGTGTTGGAACAAAAGTGTCGAAAGTGCTTTGGAATGTAAAACTTTAAGATGCTGAATCAATGATTGGCAGATTTTAAAGCAGAGGGTTTCTATCAAGCAATGACATAGTGTACGCCCAATTTATACTATGGATCTCCTCTGCATATCTGGCTGAAATTCTCTTCTATAGGTTTGATTGGAGAATGGGGAAGTGAACAGAGCATGAAGTAGCAAATATGTTTAACATGGGCATGCCTCAGGCACTCAGATTCATTTATCATTTTCTTTTACTCAGGGATCTCTTCTTTGACTCGCAAACTAGAAACCTACCCTAAGATGTGGAGTGTGCCTGTGATATTTTGAATAAAAAATATCTTCATCAACCCAGGTATTTTTACGGCAGGGGCCCAGTTGATGCTACTGTTTGGGAAGTGGTACCATCTTTCTGGAAAAAGTATATCACATGGAAGGTTTTAAAAGTCATTACCCAGGGTGGGGAAAAAAAAGTCACTAGCCTTATGCCATTTCCAGTTTACTCTGTTTTCAGCAACTGCATGAAAAAGAGAACTCTCGGATTCCTGCCTCAGTTGCCTGAGTAACTAGTACAATGCTCGATCCCACCCTCTACCTCAACACACAGAGTTATGGACTCTCACCCTGGAAAGATGAACAAAAATAAATAATTTTTGAGTCATTTCTGATTTTGACGTTTTCTTACAGCCAGTATTAGCATTACCTAATACTTTCGGTAACTTTACACTTTGGGTTCCTTAAGTTTTGAGGCTATTTTAATATGAGTTTACTCCTGAACAAGGAAAACCCACACTTCTGTTGCATAAGAGACAATCTCTAATGCAATTTAAAGCCCATGTAGTTTTGTTAAAAGCAGTTCTGTGATTACTTGACTAAATCACAGAGGTTTCTTTAACTTTTTCACAGATGCAAACCGTGTGGTATGGTTTAATTTTGACTACATAATATCCAGACCGTGACAGTTTGTGTGGGTGTGCGGGGAAATTTCTTCTGGCACTTACACCATTTGCTTTGGTGCCCCAAACCGCAACATAGTCCACCTCTTCAACTGCTTGACTCAGAAATTTAATTGTCGATCTCTATATTGTCCTCAAGAGCACCTTCTGACCCAATGTTGTAACACCAAGGTCTCCTGAGACACTGGCCAAGGAAAACATGCTGACTCTGAGAAACTGTCTGATAACTGACTGTTGCTTTATTCACATTCAGGGATAAAGACTGAAGGTGATTGGCGATCTCTGTGTGCTGTGGAATGAAACCCGTTTGTTTTGCTTGCAGCCCAAGCATTGAAAATTCAACTTCTGGCTGTGTAAGGAAAATAAACAGAGACAAAGGCTTTTTCACTCTCCTAAGCAGTTTATCCAGATCAATATGGGAAAGATTGCTGCTTTACTCTGGCTGATCTGAGCCTTAATTAAGGATTTTGCTCTCTAAGGTTGACACACAAGCCACCTTGGCAAGTAGTAGAGTATTGAGTTTCTCTTTTTAAAATAGAGTTGAGACAATATCAGCCCTGAAAAATACAACTAAAGATGACTTTTCTAAATTCATAAGATATTATTTTAAAATCTATTTAAGAATTGTCAGCCCAGAAAACATATATATAATATATAGTATATGTGTAAAATAAAAAATGTTAAAAATATGAGTAAATTATATTCATAATTTTCTTGAGCTTTATTAATACTCTCCTAAAGCAAAATAAATAAGGTCTATTTTAGTCTTGCTACTCATCTATTTTTTTTTCATTCTCTCTCTCTCTCTCTCTCTCTCTCTCTCTCTCTCTCTCTCTCTCTCTCCACTGTTACAATCAGGACATGAAAAACCCAACCTAGCCTCAGATCTTGAAAATCTGGACACCATGTGATGTTGCTATTTTGGGACGTGATAGAGACTTTGCATCAAAGGGCCAAGGTGACAGCGGTTCACTGAAATGTGTTTTCAGTTATCTTACAGTGTTGCTGTCATTGTCTTGCCTTCTCTGAGACAACCATCCCCTTCTACCCCACACTTCTGCTACCACAACACTCTGCCTTACCTCATCCCAGAACCATAGAATGACATCTCTAAAATCTCTAAATCCTTTCAAGGGTTTGTTTCACCTAATGTCTTTGCCTGTCTGTGCACTATGTTCCTCTGTCTGGGCTGCCTTATCTGGCCTTAGTGGGAGAGAATTCACCTAGTCCTGCAGAGACTTGATGTGCCTGGGTCCTAGAACACATGGGGAAGGTGTGTGGTTCTCCACCCTCTTAGAGAAGAGAAGGGGAACGGAAAGATAAGGGATAGGGAAGATGGGGGATGGGGGAGCCAGCAACCAGGATGTAAAGTGAATAAATAATATAGATTAATTAATGGAAAAATACAAGTAAAATCGTTATATCATGGGACTAACAGGCCTCTGTTTTGGTTGCTTAGAATAAATTATAGTATCCAAAATTTCGAATAAAATAAAAGAAATGTTTGGTTCAGATGTCAGTGACTAACACAGAGATATCCGGCTATGCTAATAGCACACAAGCAAGCTGTGGTTAGCAGTTGTGTTTCCACAATGCTGCCTGTCTTCTTTGACCAGCAGGAATGTTACTTCTTCCCAAGATGTCCTTCAGTGCTTCTCCAATGCAGCCTCTGAAGCCACTTCAAGCACCCCAGGAAGATTTCCTTCCCTTCAGAAAGTCTTTACAACATTAGCTTCCTAAATCTCTCATAAGTTTGAAATGCACAATTTAAAATACCTGTTAGAAGTGCCCTCTTCTGGTGTGTCTGAAGACAGCAACAGTGTACTTATATTCATAAAATAAAAAAAAAAATAAAAAAAATACCTGTTAGAAGAAGACTTGTTTTTTAGTTCCACATATTTTGTCACAATTGTATATGTATTAAGTAAGTATTCCACGAAGGTTTTCAATCATCCAATAAATTTGATTATTTAAAGTATTCAACTTGAAGGGGCTAGTGTTTCCCTGGGTAAGAGCTTTAATTGTTCCTGTAGGGTACCTGAGCTTTTGCTCAGCACCAACATGAAGGCATACAATTCTCTGCTTTCTGCAGTGGTAAATAATAGAAAAAGAGCAGGGCACCAGGCACCATGCCACGTTACCTCCTGCAGTTTCTCTGCCCCCATGACTAGCTTCACATTGGAGCCAGCTACTCTCTGGTCCCAGCAGTGGCCGCCATCTTGCATCTCTGTGCTGTGAACTCTGCTCACATCCCGAGCATCCGCCCCATGTAGTTATTGTTAAAATCCCAGTAAAATCAAAATTCTAGAAGCTTGTAATTTATCAATCAGATTTATATCAGTAAATTCTCACCCCACAAAAGGTCCACACAATAAACTCAGAGCTAATTGATATTTATATAAACTGCCCACCTAGATAAGACAATAATCCATCCCTTATAAAATATTCATAGCTATCTGTGGCCTTTTAAGGCCACATGGATCTGAGTGGTCCTTCTTTTCTCCATCTTGGTTCCTCTCCCTTTCCCCCTCTCCCACCTTTCAAAAACTCTGCCCCCACCTTTCTTTTTCATTGCCCAATCACAGGCCTTGCCTCATTTTGTGCTTACCCTTGCCTGCATATAGACATCAATCCACAGCTCTAAGGGATAGGCAGCCTTCTTCCAGATTACAAAAACCCTGCCTTGTACTTAGTCCAATAGGCATCCAAGTCCTCTTCTCTCTCAATATTTCCAGCCCACTGTTCATGATTGAGGCTTCAGAGTTATGCTGTCAATGTAGAAATCTGGGCATGCGAAGATCAGTTGTTCTTTGCTTTTAGTGAACTTAAAAAAACTAGATACAGATTTCTGTAAAGTCTCCATCTGCTGTTAAAACGAGCTTCTTCGAAGAGAGGCTAAAGCTTAATTTATCTGTGAGCATAGAATAAGTACTCAGAACAGAGATGGAAATCATCCTGGTTTTGGAAAGTGTGAGATACCTGTTGGTCTCAGGTATCCATGACTTCTTCAGGTATTAATAGTCGGCTAAATTTGCAGTACCAGGTATGAGTACCCTCATATTGAGAAGATTTTAGGTGCAATTAGTGAACTACTGCTTAACCCCAATATAAAATGTCACTGCTCCCTAAACAACCTAAACAAGCCCTCTGTACTGATGAAAACTGACATGGCAATATGATGGAGGAAATCCCACAGAACCCCACGCTTATATGAAGATCTATAGGCAGGCAATCAATTACTACTGCAAAGAATCCGTGTTCTCCAAGAATGAGAGCCCTGATATGTGACTCAGTCCCAAGTGATAAGTCCTGAACACATATAGTTGTGTCTTAGTCAGGGTTTCTATTCCTCCACAAACATCCTGACCAAGAAGCAAGTTGGGGGAGAAAGTGGTTATTTAGCTTACACTTCCACATTGCTGTTCATCACCAAAGGAAGTCAAGACTAGAACTCACACAAGTCAGGAAGCAGGAGCTGATGCAGCGGCCATGGAGGGATGCTGCTTGCTGGCTTGCTTCCTCTGGCTTGCTCAGCTTGCTTTCTTATAGAACCCAAGACTACCAGTTCAGGGACAGCACCACCCACAATGGGCTGGGTCCTCCCCCCTTGATCTCTAGTTGAGAAAATACCTTTCAGCTGGGTCCCATGGAGGCATTTCCTCAAGAGAGGCTCCTTTCTCTGTGATAACTTCATCTTGTGTCAAGTTAACACAAAAAAAAAACAGCCAGTTCAACACATGAGCAATGATTTCTGTACTCCTTTAGTCTCTTGAAAAGATTTTTCTGTTTGTTTAATGAGAGGTGAAGACTAAGCTTATCTATGGGTAAAAGGATAAATGTTTTCAAACGTGATATGAATTAGGACAGTAAAAATGGAAATGCAAAAGTAAGAGCAGTAAAAGCATAGAAGGCACCAACCCTATCCAAAGAGGAGTAGGAAGCTGAAGAAACTTGGAGTAGGAGAGGCAGTCTTCACAAAGGAAGAGCACAATTGATGTGCAGTGCAAAATGGACAGCCATGAAAATGTATATACTAATAACATATAAGTATATAAAAGTTTTATTTAAAAAATATATATATGGCTATATATGTATATATAAATATATATATATATCAAGAGAAATAGAAATACATAGATATAACATACAATAATAATTATTGAAGAGACATGAATTTGAAAAGGAATGGGCAGGATTATATGGGAGATAGTGGAGTGGACAGGGAAATATAAAGTCAAAAATGACAATGGGAGGCATGAAAGAGTTGGAAGTAGAAACGGGAGGTGTGAAAAGGGAGATTTTCCTGTAATAAATTCTCGAAAGACATTTTAATTATACAAAAATACAACATAACTCAAAACCTAAAAGTTTAAGCTTCAATAGCCTTCCCTCACCCCAAAGATGAATAATTTTCAAATACATTTTGTAAAATATAGAAAAATAAATTCAATGGCCTGCTTCAAAAAGGTATTTCCTGGAAAGAAATAACACTTGAATGAATCCTTAGGAAATCAAAATGTAAAACCGTTTCTCTTCTTAGAGTAGAACATCCACATGATTAAGAGAAACCAACATTTCTAGAATTCTCTTATTTGGTTTTCATAATTATTGGTACTTGGAATTTTATCTCAGCCTTTACAAAGATTGCATTAGCATAAAATGTTGTGTTCTCTGATTTAATATATTCTTTGGAGAGGGAGACATTCACTATACTGAGAACTAGGGTAGGAAATTATTACCTGCCAGGTGACAGACACTACTTTACCCTGATGAGAAACATATTTTTTAAAAAATGCAAATTACTGAATTTGAGTTGACACTCAACACTTTTAGAAAAAAATATGTATGAAATTCAAGCTGAATATTCACTATTAAAGTAATAGAGGTGTTTGAGTTTAAGTAAATTGCAAGTCTTAATTGCATTTTTTTGTGTGTGTGACTGCTAAGGCACCATTACATTATGTCGAATCATGTCTCTACATGTATGGTTCAGGAAAATTGGAAGCATTTTTTTGTGCAAGCAGAAGATAATAACATTAACAAGATAGCAGTGGTGTCTCTGGAATACTGAGATGAAACATAGCTATAGAAAACCATTTTCTTAACCATAACAAGGAACAGATACGTTATAGAGCACAGCAGATCTTTATCTTGAAGTCGTTCTAACACTTAGACCCACAGTATTCCTTAGAATATTTCTTCTGTGTATTCCCATCATATCCCATATACAAAGATGCTTAGCCTTGGAGATAGAGAATTCTGAAGAGGCAATCACTAGTTACCATGCCAGGACTTTGTTTCAAATATTTGTATAACTTTGCCTCACAGTTATCTCCTAAAAAAAGTGTTTTCAAAAAGTACAAAGATTGCTGTTTTCAGGGCATAATAGTAAGGCACCAGTCCCTGAATTATGATTAGAAATACTCAACCTCTTCAGAAACACTTTGTTCTAAGAAAAGAGAAGGAACATTTTTGTGAGTGTCATTAATTGAATTTGTTCACAGTGTTACGACTTGTATCCAAATAAAAGGACCTGCCTAATTTGTATGGCCTGTGTGTTCTGGTGAACCCCATTTCATGCTTTCCCTGTACCTTCTCTGTGCAGGAACATTGTCACTACCTCTGCTATTTTCTGCACACATGCAATAGCTTTCCCCTGTATCCCTGCCTGAGTGGGGATTGAGACTTTGATACACACTAGTCCTCATTTCTGATACATGTGAATGATTCAGTCCTCAGACTTCTCACCCCAATGTGATTGGCAGATCTGCAGAAAGAAGGCAAAATGCATTGTTTCCTGATAACTTTTCTCCTAATTGTCTTCCAGTTATATTACATTATTCTTTTTCATTTAAATGGTTTATTATTCTTTTTAGAGAATGCCTTAATTACATTAGTATTAATTTGTTAATCTTCCATGTGCTGTATTATATAAGGTGTTTGCCGTCATTGGAATGTAAATTTTCTGGATTAAGAGTGCCTGCCACAATGTTGTTACATTTCTGATCGCTACATGCACAACACTACACAATATACAGGAACACATAAACACATCTAAATTTTAATTATAATTCTGTTGCTGTGACAGAACCCTATGACCAAGGGAACTCATAAAAGGAGTAGCTTATTTGGGCTTATGGTTTCAGAGGAATCAGAGTCAGCGAAAGTCCATCCTGGAGGAGAAGCATGGGAGCAAGTGTAGGCATGGAAGCAGGAACAGGAAGCTGACAGTTATACCTTAAACCGCAAACATGAGCAGAGGGAGATACAATACTTATATCTTAAAATGGTAGTAATGCCTGGTGATCAGCACTGCATCAGTGTTCAGCCATGTGGACACGATTGTGCGATTTTTCTTAAGAGCTATCTTGATCCTAAGACCACATGCTAGAAAAGCTCTATCTGATACTGAAAAGTCTGAGGAGCTTATACATCGGAGGAGCTTAAAGTGGAAACAGGCCTACAGCATCACCATGCAGAATTTCGGTTCTTCTTTGCCAGGAGCTGCTTATTTATCTGCACAGCATGGTTGATGTCAGCATAAGAAGACATAATTCCTCATGACCCAGGCCCGGAAGTCATGCATCATCATTCTTCAATATGTGATTAAGTTACTGAAACAGCAATGACCCATGGGTGAAGTTGCCACCTATGATAAGCACAACTTGGTTAACTAGAAAAACAAAAAGTCATCTGGGAAAAGAATCTCAATAAGATTATATTTGGTTGACCTATGTGCGTGTCTATGAAGATTTAATTAGTTGATATCAATTTATTAATTAAATTATTCATGCTCATTCCCCATTCTCTAGACAAGGGTCCGTGAAATATAACAGGTTAAACATTGGGATATTAATCAGAACATAAGCAAGCATTCAATGAACCAGCTGAGCATACATGCATTTATTTCTCTCTGCTCTTGACTATGGGTGGGATACAACTGTTTGAAGTTCCTGCCTCGATGTCCCCATCATGGTAGACTATACCCTGAGACTGTAAAGTGATGTAAACCCCTTTCTCCATTAATTTTTATTTGTCAGGCCTTTACATCATAGAAATGGAATGAAACTAGGGTATAACCCAAGAGCCTAGAAGCAGGGGTATAAGCGAAGAGGCTGCATACCAGGAGGACTTCTAGGAGTCTGGCTGTCACAAACACCTTGGCTTATTTCCAGTCCCCAAAGTTCTTTCTTCTCCCCCATTTTTATTCTTTCTTCTACTATATTCCTTCTCTTCATGGTCTCCTACCATTTGCTCTTTACTGTTCCTAATGGACAGCCCTGAACCACTCTCACGCCTTAATATTCCTCAGCTTTTAGAATACCCTCTCTCTTAAAAATTTCAACCATTTTCTTCAACCTCGAATATGACAAAAGGAACCTGTTCTTGCTCTTTGTCTTTTTCTAACTGGGTATCACCCCCCACTTTTTTGGCCAAGCACCTTCACAAGTAGATTTTAATTAAATTTAATTGAGAAAAAATCATGGTCTAAGAATATAAAGTTTCTTAGCAACATGAAACAAAATTATTCAGATGTGCATGGTCTAATTGTTAGCCTATAGAATTTTTTCTAATAAATAATTTTGTTCCATCTACATTTCCTGAACTCTAGCTATTATTAAATACTCACTCATAAGCCAAACATTCTTATTCTCCTTCAGTTTTCTCAAAGGGTGAGACAGCTTATTTTAGGCAAGTTTAAAATTCATGTATGCTGAGTTCTAGACAAAACACTAACCTTTTGGTGTTTGGCCTTAACTTTGTCAAACATAACTTCCTGTCTTAAAAAAAGTTCTAAATGTTAATTAAAAACACGCAAAGAGTCTTAGTCAAAAAATAGTCCTGAACTTAGACCTGTTCTCGCCTACAAAATGATGAGTTACAGTAAGAAGCATATGGATTAAATGTCTCTGCAAACTTAATGTGAATTTAAAAAATAGTCGGTGTTTTGAAAACATATCTGCATTTTCATGAATTAACTAGTGAAGGCCCAAGCATGGTACATTATAAATTGAAGTTAGTTCTAAATTGAAGTTAGTCCTAATGTCTTTCCTTTATTATGATAACAAGTATATTCCTCTAAAATACCACCTGTCCTGAAATTGGCTGTGTAGCTCAAAGCAGCCTTGGACTCACATGCTTCCTACTTTAACCTCAGTGTTACTGACATTACAAGTATTTGCTGTCATGGCCAGATTAATTTCTATATTTCCCTAAGTACACAAGTTTATCAGGAGGCAAATAAACCATATAATCAGTTGGCATTGTTTTTATCAGTAACAATTACTGGATACTTCACATGCACCAGTTTTAAGTGGATGCTGAAAACAAATAGCAACCCCAGGTTATTAGTCATAGAGATTGGACAGGTTATTCAAGTATGGGACACTTAGTTTCCTATGGGAACATGGGTTCCATAGAACACAATGATCTTCCTTAATTTGTACTTTATATTCTGCATCCTTACAGAAAGATGTGGAATTGGTTCACAATAAAGAATAAATGTAGTTGGACTCAATCATCCCATATAATTAGTACATTAATATCAGCCTTTCTAATATAAAAAAGAACTTTTCAGGCATTTATCAAACACATACTGATGTTTATCACACCTTGTGTTCACCACCATACTGGGGCATGCATTTGAAGAGTCACTGGAATATCGGGTGCGGCATAAATAAGGAAACATTTCTATAATTCCTTGGGAAGATCAGACAATAGATATAGATTATGTTTTTACTACATGTAACTACTTTATATAATAAGATGCTGTAAGTTTTATATGAATATGAGAGTTAATAGAGTTTTAAATAAAAATAATCAGCAGTTCCATGAAAGAACAAAATATAAAGCAAACAAATTGCTCCATAGCTCAATATAATTTGACTACACAGTCATTTTTCTTTTGAAACAAACCGTTTGTGCTCTGTACTGATGGGTAAGTCCTCTGTACATAAATATCATTATCCCTAAGCATGCTCAGGAGATATTAGAGATCAATATGGATTCATTTTTGCCTCATGGTGAGAAATACTGGTTATAATCAGTGATGGCAGGCCAGCATAGGACGGAGAGGTCACTGATCCCTCTTCCTCTCTCACACACATACACGCACATTTCAAATCCTCTTCATGCTTTTGACAGGTACACTAAAGAGACTTGAATTATTTACACTGGACCTAATGCAAATGGTTTGCATTTAGCAAGTGAGCCCCAAATCCTTTTTGCTAAGAAACTTAGCTTTAACAGGCCAGAGCAGTACAGGATTAGTGAATCTCAGCAGAGGTGTAAAAATTAATCTCACTCAAGGTATTATTACGAGCATGTGTACTGCAGGGATAAGAAATGAATTCACGATAGTTAAGTCTTCCATGACTATGTTAAATTCCTCCTTTCAATACTCATCCCACATTCTGGCTTCCTTCTCCTTCCTTTTAACCCTTTGACTTGTTTCTTGTTTGCTAATGGCTACAGTTAGTGGGGGACAGGATGGTCACTATAAAACTAGAGTGATGTACCAGCCCTACTGAGGGTCTTACTGATTCTCCTAGAGATTATTCACTCAATACTCGAACCTCAAATCACCCCTTCTCCTGAGAATCTTTGTCTCCCTCTTCATGACTTATCTTCAAATTCTCCAGCATTGCTTTGGAATTCATGCAAAGTTTTGGAAACCAAAGTTTCTTTGAAAATGTCATAGTGCCACTTCTATTTGTCAACAACTGGCTAAGTTATTCAATCTTAAATCCCTCATAAGCTAACGTTTCTGGAACATTATGATGGACAGAGTCTTAGACTATTCTAAGGAAATGTCACATGTCATAGAGGTGTAAGTGGTGGCAAATTGAAGAAGAAGTTATTTGTTTATAATCTTTGCAATGAAACTGATTTGGATGAATTGAGAGTGAGAATAGAAAGGTTTCAAGTTCTAATTTACATTTCAGTTGCCTTTATTTTCTAAATATTCTTCTTAGAATACATTCTGATTCCATGTGATCCTTTTTGCAAAGGATGATCTTGAGATTTGTATCTCTTATATAGCATTCTAATCTTTCTCAAGACACATCATATTTTACATAAGGTAGGGATAATAACAAATGGAAATTATAAATTTTTGTGTTTTATAAAGGAAAAACCCTCCTTGGATTTTTATTTTTAAAATAATTTTAATTTTCTTGGATATTTTATGTATTTACATTCAAATGCTATCCCCTTTCCCCCCACTCCCATACTCCATCCCCTCTTCCCCTGCTTCTATGAGGATGCTCCCATTCCCACCCACTTTCTACAACCTCAATACCCTGGCATTATCCTACATTGGGGAAACAAGCCTTCATGGGAAAAAGGGCATTACCTCCCATTGATGCTGGACAATGCCATTTTCTGCCACATATGTGGCTGGAGTCATGGATCCTCCTTGTGTACTCATTGGTTGGTGGTTTAGTCCCTGAGAGCTTTGGTGGGGTTTCGTTGGTTGATATTGTTGTTCTTCCTATGGTGTTGCAAACCCCTTCAGCTTCTTCAGTTTTTTCTCTCAGTCCTCCATTGGGGTCACTTTGTTCTGTCCAATGGTTAGCTGCAACCATCCTCATCTGTATCAGTAGAGCTCTGGCAGAGCCTCTCAAGAGACACTCATATCTGGTTCCAGTTAGCAGGAACTTCTTGACAACAGCAATAGTGACTGGGTTTGGTAGCTGCATATGGGAGATGGATCCCCAGGTGGGGCAGTCTCTGGATGATATTTTCTTGAGTCCCTGCTCCACTCTTTGCCCCTGTATTTCCTCCTGAGAGTATTCTCCTCCTCTTCCTCCTCCTCCTATCCCTCCTCCTCCTCTATCTCCTCCTCCTCCTTCTCCTTCTCCTCCTCTTCCTCCTCCTCCTCCTCCTCCTCTATCTCCTCCTCCTCCTCCTCCTCTTCCTTCTCCTCTTCTTCTTCTTTTTCTGACCCTTTTTTATATTGGATTTTTTTATTTACATTTCATATGTTGTTCCTTTTTCCTGGTTTCCTGTCCATAAGCCTCCTATCTCTTCCCTTTCCCATTTCTTCTATTAGGGTGAAAAAAGCCTCTTTGTAAAGATGTCTTTACTACAATGACTGTAGTCATGAGAGAATGATGACTTGGAACTTTATGCTATTATTTTAAACATGCTCATTTAACTTTTATGCTAATTAAACAGATATTTTCATCTTTTTATAGCTACTTCAAAACTAAAATTACAAAAGCAAATCATAATCACTATTGCTCAATATGGAAATCGTTTGCTTTTCATGTAATTTTCTCACCATTTTAGAACCATTCTAAGTTCCCAGTCAAGTTGCATTCCATGCTGTGTATCATTGCTGATGAACACCAGTATCGCTAACCTCCAAATAATTGGAAATGAATATTTACATCCCTTTTGATAAATGTTTATGTGTGTGTTTGCATGTGTGCTTGAGATTTTGTGTTTGTGCGGGAATGAATGTATGCATGCATACTTGTATGTACTCATGTGCATGGGTACCTGTGAATATGCATGTAGTGGCCAGAGGCAGATTTTGGATGTCTTGCCCTACCCTTTTTACCTCAATCTTTTGAGTCACTGAAACTAGAGCTAGACTTGCTCCTAGAAAACCTTGGTGATTTTCCTATTCTGCCTTCTTCGCTTAGGTCTTGGTTTACAGGTGCAAATGTAGCTATGACCCAAGCCCCAGAAGGGTGATGGGTATCAAAACCCAAGCTCATATATTTAGGAAACACTTACTGTTACACACTGAATCATCTCTTTTTGCCTCCATAAAGAAAATTCGAAATAATTTATACATAATGCTAGCATTTTGTTTAAGCCTCAGAGCAGTTGTCAGGAAGCACCTGTTTATCATTATCTGCTAACAGCGAGTAAGGAGAGGAAACACTTGTGTTTCTGAGAGAAGTCAAAGACACCAAAACTGAGATATGGCAGGTATTCTGGGGGACACAAAAGCATGCTTTTCAACTGAAGATAGTCAGAAGATTGTGGTTCTGGAAGCTTAAAATTCAGATAGTCTATTAAATTACTTAGAAATCTCTTGCGAAAGCAAAAATCATTATTTCATTAAATAATACAAATGAGGATGATGGTACTAGGCAAGGGAAATTAATGTTGGATGGTTACTTTGGGACATCACTCGTTCATGTAGTTTACTAGCTGTTTCCACCTAAAATTACCAACAAAGTATCGTTCCTCCTTTTCAAAATATGATTTTACCACCTGTGTTCCCCTCTTAGTAAATACATGTTCCAGTCAGCAGTTGTCCTAGCTCATGTTCTTAACGTCATCTTCAGCTATCTTACGACCCCAGTGAATATCCACTGTTGACTCTGGCAGTGAGTATATCGCGAATATGACCAGTTTTCTGCTTTCCACCATATTTTTGCAACAAGCATTCTTTATCTGTTATTTGCTCCCTTTCTCTGTGTCTTCTTTCCCTCAAACAACTTGAAAATTATTTTCTCTCGAGGAGTAAGGACCACTGTGACTCACAGACCTCAAATCACAACATAGCCCCCTTCCTCTTAGCTCCATCGCCTCTCTGCTCATCTTCACGTCTTCAAAGATAAGCTTGTTTTCTACTTCACCTAAAAGGCTCCACAGGACCTTTTATTTTGACTTCTAACTCTGTCCCTATCATGTTGTTTTACAGGCTTGAATTTCATGTCTTTTTAAAGATGTTGAGTTCATTCCAGTTTCAGGGTCTTTCACTAGTCTTCCTTTACCAATGAACTTCTCGTTTCATCTGCCCTAAGTTTGATCTTTAATTTTATTCACTTCTGACTTCAAATATGTCCAGCAAGAGGATATTTTATATAAACAAAAGACCAATAATAGCCCAGCCTTGGAACATCAATCTAGTACAGCAAATTTTATCTATCCTCCACTCAGAGAGCCATTTTCAATAACTCTCCTAACACTTTCATATTTTTGTTATTAGCATTTAGCATTTTTTAAAACTATTGTCTCCCCTTGAATGTAAGTTTTTGAGACCTAAAATGTTAACTTTATATCACTTTTTTGTGGCATACTTTAAAGAAACTCCTCCACATCATATAGTGAACATAGTGTGCACACCTATTTAACCGTAAGTCAAAACCCTGTAAAATATGTACTTTCATTCAAATGTGGATACAGTGACACAAACTAATATAAGTCTTGATCCTTTAACCAGGTAAAAACACTCAGGGTTACAATTATAGAGATAGCTTAGCATGTAATCTATCTATCTATCTATCTATCTATCTATCTATCTATCTATCTATCTATCTATCTCTCTCTCTCTTGCATATGTTTATGTTATGTATTTAGTAGCTTTCCTTTTCAGAATTTAATACCAAGAAAGGAGAGAAAAAGATTCCAAGGAAACACGCGATATTTAGTGAAAAACAGATTATGCCTGGGAGGGTTTTATAAATGGTTTCAGTGAGACGTCAAACCCAGAAACCCTGTAGTAATCCATATGTATTTATGATACCACTAATAGTAGGGTTACTATTTGGAAAAGATACTATACCTCCAAATCTATTAGTTTAAAGATATAGGTGTGAAGCCATTTTTTCCCCCCAGGAAAGCCCAATGCATTGCCACAGCCACTTACTAGATCTCCAGTGGCAGGAGTTCTGCATTGTTCAGTCAGGTTGTAAATCCTGTCTAAGCTGATGCATGAAATCCTAAGCACTGCTGCAACTTATTTTAAATTTTATGACTCATTTGAGCCTGTCTCATGGGACATTTTAGCTCCTATTGTCCTCCGCTTACTAGATGGATGTTGCCTCACACACCATAGCTGGCAGAAATAACTGATATTATAGCAGGCTTTACAAGGGAAATAACTCACTTGAATGTTATTACATTATAAAATAATATTCAGATACGACTATTAAAAATCTCAAATATATTTTTGTAAATGAACATATATTAAAATGAAGCCATTTCATTCTGTCACACATAGATGAATAGTTATGTATTATATTTTATGCTACTTCTATAAAGTTAGGTAAAACTTGAAGTAAAAATGCTTCTGCCTTCTTTTCTCTTCTTTGATTCATCTCAACAGGCTTCTATACTAGCCTGAAGTTTAGTGTGTTACACCCTTGGTCCTTGTTTTGCTTTGCTTTCTTTTTTCTTTTCCTTTATTGGATATTTTCTTTATATTTCAAATTTTATCCCCTTTCCCAGTTTCCCCTACCGTAAAACCCCTATCCCATCCCTACTCCCCCTGCTTCTATGAGGGTGCTTCCCCACCCACCCAACCTCCTACTCCCTCCCACCTCCTCACCATTGTATTCCCCTACATTGGGGCACAGAGCCTTCACAAGAACCCTTGGTCCTTGTATATTAGATAATTTTTTTCTCTCTCTCATCTTAATTGTTGATGTAGGTAAGGAGAATATTTTGAGGAGAATATATATAATATTTTATTCAAGTATCCCAAATTCTAAGTTATCAGGTTCTAGAGTGAAAGAAAAAACCAATAGATGCATAAATGAGTACATTTATATATATATATATATATTTTTTTTTAGAGATAAATTTCTAGATATATGTAAACAATGTAAGTTAAACCAAGAAGAGGTCAACAACTTAAACAGACTCATAACAAATTAAGAAGGTTGAAATGGTAATAAAATGCCATCCAGCTTAGAAAAGAAGTCGATGTACAGCTGGATTTACTACAGAATTCTGCCAAAGAAGAACTATAAATAGTACTGCTCAAATTATTCAAAAAAATAGAACCTGAAGAAAATACATTTTATGGAATCGGTATTATTTTAATTACACAGCCACATAACAATGTTCCATATAAACATAGCCAAAACACAGAACTATATTTCAATATCCCTGATAATCGATGTAAAATAATTCTCAATCAGAAATCTTGCATATTTAATACAGCCATATGTAAAAAGATGATGCACGACAATTTACCTTTATGCAGAGATAGTTCACTGTGCCTAAGTAAATCAATGTAATATATAATTTAAATGGATATACACAAAAATTTAAATCAGATTATAATAATCTCAGTAGATGCAGAAGAAGCTTTTGAGAAATTCAATACACATTTTATGTAAGGATCCTAGAAAAAATAGGATTGGAAGGAACACTACAAACTAATAAAGGCTGTAAAACATGCCAACATCCTTTAAATATAGGAAAAAGTCAACAACACTCTTTTCATGAAAAAAACTCAAAGCTAAAATTAGGTATGTAGCATGATTTCTCATTTCAACATACTGTTCTTCTTTTTTAATTAATTATTTTATTTAATTACATCCCAAATATTGTCCCCCCCACCATGTCCTCACTCGCATAATTCTTCTCCTAATCTGCCTTTCTCTTCACCTCTGAGAGAGTGCCCACTCAATATCACCCCTCCCAGGGGCATCAATTATAGGATTAGTTATATCCTTTCCCACTAAGGCCAGATACAACTTGGGTCCATCTCATGAGAGGACATCAATTCCTGACACAATTCTGATGCTATTTTGTGCTTACGGTCAGGAGCCTAACATGATGGTTCTCTGAGAGGCTTTACCAGCAGATGACTGAGACAGATGCTGACGCCTACAACTAAGCATTGGACTGAGGACAGGGTTCCCTATGGAACAGTAAGGGGGAGGATTGAAGGGGCTGAAGCGTATTGCAGCCCCATAGGAAAAACAAAAGTATCATAGAACACTGTGAGTTCCCAAAGAACAAGCCACCAACCAAAGAGTATACATGGGCTGTTGCAAGACCCTCAGCACATGTGTAGCAAAGGACTTCTATATTTAGGTTTCATTTTTTGTTACTTCGTATTCAATTTTAGGATATTATGAAGGGTAGTCTGACTCTGGTCTTTTGTGTTAGCATTTTTCTTACTTATAAATTAATAAAAAGGCTACTGATACATTGTGAGCTAATTTTGTATCCTCTCACTTTAATGAATGTATTGATTATTCCAAGCAGTTTTGCGTAGAACTTTTATATTTATTTGTGTATAAAAATGAGATCTCAAAGGGGAATAATTAGACTTTAACATTTCATTTATTAATTTCCTTTTCTTGTGTTATTACTCTTGTTGGTGGCTCAAGTAAAAATGGAAAAGCAATCCTGGAGGGATTGCCTCACAAAAGTTCAAGCTACACTACAGAATGTAACTGCAGTGGGGGATGGGGACCTGAGGTAGCCACTAGAAAGTCCCAGATGCCAGGGAAACAAGAGGCTCCCAGGACTTAACAGGGATGACATTAGCTGAAATACCCAACAAAGGGGAGAGAGAACCATATCCAGTAGTTAGGCATGGCCCCCAGTCGAGGGATGGGGTCATTAACACATCTCAAAAATATTAACCCAGTGTTGCTTCTGAAAGGAAATAAAGGGTCAAGAAGTGGAGCAGGGACTGAAGGAAAGACCATCCAGAGACTGTCCCACCTACGGATACATCCCATCTGCAGACACCAAACCCACACAGTATTGCTGATGCCAAGCAGTGCTTGCTGACAGGAGCCTGGTATAGCTGTCCCCTGAGAGGCTCTGCCAGCGTTTGACCAATACAGATGCAGATGCAGATGCAGGCAGACAACCACCAGACTGAGCAAAAGGGACACCGATGGAGGAGGTAGAGGAAGGACTAAAGGAGCTGAAGGGGTTTGCACCAATAACATTATCAACCAAACAGACTCAAGGTCCCCCAACCAAGCTTCCAGGGAAGAAACCACCTACCAAAGAGTGTACATGGAGGGACCCATGTCTCCAGCTGAATATGTAGCAGAGGATTGTCCTATTTGGCATCAGTGACACAGGGTGGGCCTTGGTCCTGAGGAGGTTCAATGTCCCATCATAGGGAAATGCTAGGGTGGTGAGGCATGAGTGGGTGGGTGTGTAGGGGACCAACCTCATAGAAGCAAAATAAGGGGGTGTGGGATGGGATTCAGTGTTTGTGGAGGGGAAACCTGGAAGGGGGTTAACATTTGAAATGTAAAAAATAAAATAACCAATAAAAATTAAATTAACATAGTAACAGCAAAAAATAAATAAAAAATAAAACAGGACAGTGAAAACTATTTTCAACAGTAAAAGAATATCTAGCAGAATCACCATCCCTGACCTTAAGCTCTATTACAGAACAATGGTGATAAAAACTACATGATCTTGGTACAGAGGCAGAGAGGTAGATCAATGGAATAGAATTGAAGACACAGGAATGAACCCACACACCGATGGTCACTTGATCTTTGACAAAGAAGCTAAAACCATCAAGTGGTTAAAAAAAAAAGCATTTTCAACAAATGATGATGGTTCCACTGGAGGTCAGCACATAGAAGAATGCAAATCGATCCATTCTTATTGTCTTGTACAAAGCGCACGTCCAAGTGGATCACGGACCTTTACTTAAAACCAAATGCACTGAAATTAATAGAAGAGAAAGTGGAGCAGAGATTTGAACACATGGGCATAGGCAAAACTTTCCTAAGCAGAACACCAGTGGCTTATTCTCTAAGATCAAGAAATTGGCACATAGGACCTCATAAATTTTTGAGGCTTCTGTAAGACAAATGACACTTTTGATAGGACAAAATGGCAACCAACAGATTTGGGAAAAGATCTTTACCAATCCTGTACCCAATAGAAGGCTAATATTCAACATATACACAGAACTCAAGAAGTTAGACCCCAGTGAACCAAATAACCCTGTTTAAAAATGGGAAACAGAGCTAAACCAAGAGGTCTCAACTGAGGAAACTTGAATGGCAGAGAAGCACCTAAAGAAATGTTCCACTTCCTTAGTCATCACGAAAATTCAAATCAAAACAACCCTGAGATTCTACCCCACATCAGTCAGAATGGCTAAGATCAAGGAGACAGGTGACAGCAGATGCTAGTATGTGGAGAAAGAGGAACACTCCTCCATTGCTGGTGGGATTGCAGACTGGTACAACCACTCTGGAAATTAATCTGCCAGTGCCTCAGAAAATTGGACTACCTGAGGAACCAGCTATACCACTGCTGGGCATATACCCAAAAGATGCTGCAACATGTAATAAGGACATATGCATCAAAATGTTCATAGCAGCCATATTTACAATAGTCAGAAACCGGAAACAACCCAGATGTCCCTTAACAGAGGAATGGATACAGAAAATGTAGTACATTTAGAAAAAGGAATTCTACTCAGCTATTGAAAACAATGAATTAATGAAATTCGCAGGCAAATGGATGGATCTAGAAAATATCCTGAGTGAGCTAGCTCAGTCACAAAAGAACACACATGGTATCTACTCATTATAAGTGGATATTGGGCAAAGAACTTGGAATACCCACGATACAACTCACAAGCCACATGAAGCTCAAGAGAACGGAAGGCCAAAGAGAGGATGCTTCTGTCCTACATAGAAGGGGGAGCAAAATAATCACGAGGAGTAGAGGGTAGGAGGGACTTGGGAAGACAAGAGGAGGGGGAGGAGAAAAAGAGGGGCAGAATCGGGTGTGGGAGGAGATGGAAGAGACGTACAGACGGTCAGGAAATTGAACAGAGGTGTGTAGCTATAGAAGATGGGGAAAGCTATAGAAGATGGGGAAAGCTATAGAAGATGGGGAAAGCTATAGAAAATGGGGAACTGGTGGTAGCAAGCAGAAAGTCCCAGATGCTAGGAAAACAAGAGCCTCCCAGGACCTCCTGTGGGATTGACATTAGCTGAAAAACTGCACAAAGGGGAGGAAGAAGCTCTTAAGACCATATCCAGTAGTTAGGCCTTACACCCCGCTAGAGGGATGGCCACCTGTCTCCAAAATTTTAACCCAGAATTTTTCCTGTCTAAAGGAAATACAGAGACGAAGAGTCGAAAAGAGACTGAAGGAAAAGCCCTCCAGAGACGGCCCCACCTAGGGATCCACTCCACATGCAGACACCAAACCCATACACTGTTGCTGATGTCAAGAGGTGCTTGCTGTCAGGAGCCTGGTACAGCTGTCTCCTGATAGGCTTCACCAGATCCTGACCAAAACAGATGCGGTTGCTGGGAGCTTACCTTAAGACTGATCACCCGGACCCCAATGGAGGAGTTAGGGGAAGAACTGAAAGAGTTGAAGGGCCTTATCTAGCATAAGTGGGAGGAGAGGCCCTTGGTCCTCTGAAGGCTCAATGCCCCAGTTTAGGGGAATGTTAAGGTGGTGAGGAAAGAGTGGTTGGGTGGGTGGGAGAGCACCCTCATAGAAGCAGGGAAAGGAGGGATGATGGGATAGGGGGCTTACAGAGGGGAAACTGGAAAAGGGTATAACATTTGAAATGTAAATAAATAAAATATCCAAATTAAAAAAGAAAAGAAATGAAGAAAGAAATCAACATTGTACCATTTAAAAAAAAACAGAAAAGCATATCAGCAGTACAAAATAGAATACAAAGCATGACTATTGCACTTACAACAATGTCCTACTTATTAAAATGCCTAAATACCCATTTTAGATGAGACTGAATCTTCAGCCAATGGTACTAGAAAAACTGTATGTCCACATGTTGAATAATGAAATTAGATACAGATCTATCACTGTGTACAAAAAATAAACACCAAAGTTTATTTTTATTTTGCATTTTTTATTTTATTATTATATAAAAAAACCTCAGTGTGAAATAGCAAATGTTGAAAATTATGAAGAAAGTGCAGCTAATTCCTATAAGACAGTGGGACAGAAAAGCTCTATGGGTTCACGAATCAAGGCCAAAGATTGACAAACAGCAAGCTAACCAACAAACAAACAAAAGAAAGGAAATAATCAAAAACCCAAACAGTAACAAAGGAAAATAGTCAATTGAGTGTGAATGTGAATGAATGAATGAATGACTTGACATACATCTGGAAGAGGATTAATTTCTGTAATACACAAAATTTCAGCTAATAAATGGTCATGAAAACAAATAACCAATTTAAAGTGGTCCATAGAGATGAACAAGTTCTCAAAAGAAAATATAAAAAATGTCCAAGAATCGTATAAATCATGTTGAATATCTTTAGCAATGAGATAAATGGAATTTAAAACTATGTTGAAATCAGTCAGAGTGTCTAAGTTAAAGAATATAAATGACTTTTATCTAACTAACAAACTCTTCTTGTTCATAAACTATATAACTATTGTAGCTTATTTTCTCCACCCAAATTTTCTTTGAAAGAGCGAGGAGTGAAATGTTTGCTTTTTGAGTTCCACAATTGATTTTTTCAAAATGCTCATGTGGGTGCATCATTGAAAGAATGTATTGTCATTCAAATTTGGAAATTTCCTATAATTTTCTGTCTCTGGAGTCAACTTTACAGTTTGATGGATGCAGCTTTATTGGGGGATAAACAACTTTCTGTCCTGATTTACATCTATCTTTTCATTTTGTCCTTCAGAATCTCCCACATTGCACTAAATACATCTGGAGCTCAGTCATATGGACAAAACCAATGAGGCATAGTGAATGCTGGCGTGGATGTTTTAGTAGATTACTCTTCTTTAGAAAACTGAATCCAACCTCAAACTACGACTGCATTTGGAAAGATAGAATGTAAGACTAAGTTTGCTTAGAGACTGGAAAAGCTTGGGTGGAATTATTAAAGACATGTCAGCTAATTCTATTAATACATTGAACATCAGAAACATTAAACTCTTTCTGATATTAAAATTCAGTTTAAAAATTATGTTAATATTTTAAATCTTTCAAAAATAATTCTTATTATCTTGTCCCCTAAAATCCCTCACAACAAAAATGAAAAATCTTTGTTATGCTTTAAAAATTTGAAAAAGAAATAATAATTCAAATACTACTCAATAAAGTGCCTAGGGAACTCTCTCTGCTTCAGCCCCAGTACTACCTGTATGGCACCATTCTCCTGCCATTATGATAACAGACTAAATATCTGAAACTATTTTAATAGTGGCGGGGGAGAGAGCTGGACTCCCAGAAGTGCAGATAATCCTGAGAGCTCAGAGGAGACCAACACTTCTGCCCACATTTCTGACACAGGAGGAACCCGCCTAGTGCCCTATGTGCTTTCTGGTCACAGGGACCTAGGAGCAGTCGGGCAAAACCCTTTGGTTTTGGCTGAAAGCCAGTCCATAGGAGCACCGCCATACCCGAGAGTAGAGGTAAGACCAAATCTTCTGCGCTAAGCAACCCGACTGGAGTCTTCAGGTCACACAAAAAAAGGAGCAGCTCTCTGTTCCCAGATCCAGCTTAAAGATAACAGTTCTACAGGAGTGCTGACATACAGGCAAACAGGAGGGCCAAGCCACTGTCAGAGAGAGCAAAAGAAGCTAACACCACAGACAACCTGAGGGCAAGAGGCAAGGGCAGGGACCTAAGCAACAGAAACCAATACAACTTGGGATCATCAGAGTCCAGTCTCCTAACGGAGAAAATACTGGATATCCAAACACACCAGAAAAGCAAGATTTGGATTTAAAATCACATCTCATGATGATGACAGAGAACTTGAAGATGGATATTAATAGTTCCCTTAAAGAAATACAGGACAACACAGGTGAACAGCTAGAAGGCCTTAATGAGAAAAGACAAAAATCTCTTAAGAAAATATAGAAAAACACAACCAAACAGGTGATAGCATTGAACAAAACCATCCAGGATCTAAGCAACAGAAATAGAAACAATAAATAAATCACAGAGGGCTACAACTCTGGAAATAGAAAACCTAGGAAAGAGATTAGGACTCATAGATGCAAGCATCCCAAACAGAATACAAGAGATAGGCAAGAGAATCTCAGGGGCAGAAGATACCATAGAAAATGTTGACACCAGCGTCAAAGATAATGTAAAACACCAAAAGCTTCTAACAAAAAATCCAGGAAATCCAGGACACAATGAGAAGATCAAACCTAAGGATGATAGGTATAGAAGAGAGTGAAGACTCCCAACTCATAGGACTAGTAAATATCTTCAGCAAAATCATAGAAGAAAACTTCCCTAACCTAAAGAAATAGATGCGCATAAACACACAAGAAGCCTACAGAACTCCAAATAGGTTGGAACAGAAAAGAGACTCCCCCTGTCACATAATAGTCAAAACACCAAATGCACAAAATAAAGAAAGAATATTAAAAGCAGCAAGGGAAAAAGGTCAAGTAACACATAAATGCAAACCTATCAGAATTACACAAGACTTCTCACCAGAGACTATAAAAGTCAGAAGATCCTGGACAGAGAACACAAATGCCAGCCCAGCCTACAATATCCAGCAAAACTCCCAAATAACATAGATGGAAAAACCAAGATATTCTGTGACAAAATCAAATTTACACAATATCTTTCTATAAGTCCAGCCCTACAAAAGATAATAGATGGAAAACTCTAACACATGCAGGGCAACTACACCCTAAAAAAAGCAAGAAAGCAATTTCCTTGCAACAAAACCAAAAGAAGGAAGACACTCAAACATAATTCCACCTCTAACTACAAAAATAACAGGAAACAACAATCACTATTCCTTAATATCTTTTAACATCAATGGATTCAATTCCAGAATAAGAATACATAGACTAACAGACTGGATATATAAGGAGGATCCAGAATTTTGCTGCATACAGAAAACACACCTCAGTGACAAAGACAGGAACTACCTCATAGTAAAAGACTGAAAACAACTTTCCAAGCAAATGGTCCAAAGAAACAAGCTGGAGTAGCTATTCTAATATTGCAAATAATTGACTTTCAACCAAAAGTTATCAAAAAATTTAAAAAAAGGAAGGGCACTTAATATTCATCAAAAGAAAAATCCACCAAGATGAACTCTCAATCCTAAATATCTATGGTCCAAATGCAAGGGCACCTGCAATCATAAAAGAAACATTACTCAGATCCAAAGCACACAACGCACCTCACACGATAATAGTAGGAGACTTCAATAACCCACGGTCATCAATGGACAATTCATGGAAACAGAAACTAAACAGAGACATAGAGAAACTAACAGAAGTTATGAATGAAATGGGCTTAGATATTTAGAGAACATTTCATCCTAAAAAAAAAATGCACCTTCTTCTCAGCACCCCCTGGTACCTTCTCCAAAATTGACGATATAATCAGTCACAAAACAGGCCTCAACAAATAAATAAGTTGGGAATAATCCTAGACATCCTATCAGATCACCCCAGACTAAGGCTGATCTTCCATAAGAACAAAAATGACAGAAAGCCCACATATACATGGAAGTTGAACAAAACTCTACTCAGTGATAACTTGGTCGGGGATGAAGTAAAGAAAGAAATTAAAGACTTTTTAGAATTTAATGAAAATGAAGGCACAACATACCCAAACTTATGGGACAGAGTGAAAGCAGTGCTAAGAAGAAAACTCATAGCTCTGAGTACCTCCAAAAAAAGAAACAGGAGAGAGCATACATTGTGTGCTTGACAAGTAACCTAAAAGCTCTAGAAGAAAAAAAAAAAGCAAATACACCCAAAAGGAGTAGAAGGCAGGAAATAATCAAACACAATTCTGAAATCAACAAAGTAGAAACAGAAAGGACTATACAAAGATTCAACTATACCAGAGACTGGTTCTTTGAGAAAAACAAGATAGATAAACCCTTAGCCAAACTAACTAGAGGGCAAAGAGAGTGTATCCAAATTAACAAATTCAGAAATGAAAAGGGAGACATAACAACGGAATCTGAGTAAATTCAAAAACTCATCAGATCCTACTAGAAAAGCCTGTATTCAACAAATGTGGAAAATCTGGATGAAATGGACAATTTCTAGACAGATAACAGACATCAAAGTTAAATCAGAATCAGATAAACCATCTAAACAATCCCAAAACTCCTAAAAAATATAGAAGCAGTTATTAAAAGTCTCCATACCAAAAAGAGCCCAGGTCCAGATTGGTTCAGTGCAGAATTCTATCAGACCTTCATAGAACACCTCATACCCATACTGTCCAGATTATTCTACAAAATAGAAACAGAAGGAACACTACCCAATTCCTTCTATGAAGTTACAATTACTCTCATACCTAAACCACACAAACACCCAACAAAGACAGAGATCAATTTCCCTAATGAATATCAACTCAAAAATACTCAATAAAATTCTCGAAAATGGAATCTAAGAACACATCAAAATGATCATTCATCATGATGAAATATGATCATTCATCCCAGCAATGCAGAAATGGCTCAATATAAGGAAATTCATCAATGTAATCCACTATGTAAAGAAACTCAAAGAAAGAAAAACTACATGATCATTTCATTAGATGCTGCCAAAGTATTTGACAAAATTCAATACCCCTTCATGATAAAAGTCCTGGAAATATCAAGAACCCAAGGCCCATACCTAAACAGAGTAAAAGCAATATACAGCAAACCAGTAGCTAACATTAAATAAATGGAGAGACACTTGAAACAATCTCACTAAAATCAGGGACTAGACAAGACTACCCACTCTCTCCCTACTTATTAAATATAGTACTTGACTTCCTAGCCAAAGTAATCAGACAACAAAAGGAAGTCAAAAGGGAACAAATTGAAAAGAAAAAATGAAAAATATCACTATTTGCAGATGATATGATAGCATACTTAACTGACCCCAAAAGTTCCACCAAAGAATTATCAGGCCTGATAAACAACTTCAGCAAATTGACTGGGTATAAAATTAACTAAAAAAAAATCAGTACCCTTCCTCTACTCAAAGGATAAACAAGCTGAGAAAGCAATTAGGGAAATGACAGCCTTCACAATAGTCACAAATAACGTAAAATACCACGGTGTGACTCTAACCAACCAAGTGAAAGATCTGTATGACAATAACTTCAATTCTCTGAAGAAAGAAATTGAAGAAGATCACAGAAGATGGAAAGACCTCACATGCTCATGGATTGGCAGGATTAATATAGGAAAAATGGTCCTTTTGCCAAAAGCAATTTAGAGATTCAATGAAATCCCCATTAAATTTCCAACTCAATTCTTCATTGAGATAGAAAGAGCAACTTACAAATTCATTTGGAATAGCAAAAAACCCAAGATAGCAAAACCTATCTGAACAATAAAAGAACTTCTGGGTGAATCACCATCCCTGACCTCAAGAAGTATTACAGATCAACAGTGATGAAAACTGTATGGTATTGGTATAGAGACAGGCAAGTAGATCAATAGAATAGAATTGAAGACCAAGAAAAGAACCCACACACCTATGGTCACTTGATCTTTGACAAAGGAGCTACAACAATCCAGTGGTAAAAAGAGCATTTTCAAAAATGGTGCTGGTTCAACTGAAGGCCAGCCTATAGAAGAATTCAAATTGACCCATTCTTATCACCCAGTACAAAGACTAAGTCCAAGTGGATCTAGGACCTCCACATAAAGCCAGATATATTCACACTAATCGAAGATAAAGTGTGGACTAGCCTTGAACACATGGGCACTGGGGAAAATTTCCTGAACAAAACACCATAGCTTATGCTCTAAGATCAAGAAATGGACAAATGGAACCTCATAAAATTGCAAAGCTTCTGTAAGGCAAAGGACACTGTCATTAGAACAAAATGGCAACCAACAAATTGGGAAAAGATCTTTACCAATCCCACATCCCATAGAAAGCAACTATAAAAAAATATAAATAACTCAAGAAGTTAGACTCCAGAGAGACAAATTACCCTATTAAAATTGGGTACAGATCTAAATAAAGAATTCTCAATTGAAAAATATCGAATGGCTGGAAAGTACTTATAGAAATGCTCAACATGCTTAGTCATCAGGTAAATGCAAATCAAAACAATCCTGAGATTCCACCTCACACCAGTCAGAATGACTAAGGTCAAAAACTCAGGTGACAACAGATGCTGGCGAGGATGTGGAGAAAGAGGAACACTCCTCCATTATTGCTAGGATTGCCAGCTGGTACAACCACTCTGGAAATCAGTCTGGAGGTTCCTCAGAAAATTGGACATTGCACTACCTGTGGACCAAGCTATACCTCTCCTGTGGCTTATATGGAAATGATGCTCTAACATACAACAAGAACACATTCTCCACTATGTTCATAGCAGCCTTATTTATAATAGCCGGAAACTGGAAAAACCCAGATTCCTTTCAACAGAGAAATGGATACATAAAATATGGTGCATCTACACCATGGAGTACTACTCAGCTAGCAAAATCAATGAATTCATGAAATTAATAGTCAAATGGATGGAACTAGAATATATCATTCTGAGTGAGGTAATCCAGTCACAAAAAGACACACATGGTATGTACTCACTGATAAGTAGATATTAGCCCTAAAGCTCGAATTACCCAGGATACAATCCACAGTCCACATGAAACTCAAGAAGAAGGACAATCAAAGTGTGGATGCGTCAGTTCTCCCTGAAAGGGGGATGGATACATATATCCACCAAAAGTAGATATTATTGATTGAGCCAAGAAGTTCATGCTGAGTGTAGCCAGTTATAGCTTTCTCCTGAGAGGCTCAGGAGAGTATCTCAAATACAGAGGCAAATGCTAGCAGCAAACATTTGAACTGGGAATGTGGACCCTGTTGCAGGAATTAGAGAAAGGATTGAAGGAGCTGAAGGGGCTTGCAACTCTACAAGAACAACAAAACCAGAGCTTCCAGTGAGTAAACCACTACCCAAAGACTACACATGGACAGACCCTTAGCTCCAGCTGAATATGTAGCAGAGGATGGCTTTGATGGGCTTAATAGGAGAAGCCCTTGGTTCTGACAACTCTTGATCTCTCAGTGCAGGGAAATTTCAACGGGCATGAGGGTGGTTGGGGAGGGGGAATACCTTTATAGAAGGGAGGGGGATGGGATAGGGGGCTGATGGCCAGTTAACCAGGAAAGGAATAACATTTGAAATGTAAATAAAAAATATCCAATTTTTTTTTTTTAAAAAAAAGGAAAGAAATACAGTAACCATAGCAAAATTTGTTTCAAGTTCAGGCACTCAGGCACTTCATTCTGTGTATTCAAGTATGTTTACATGATTGTGTGTCCATGCGTACGTGCTTATGTGTACATGTGTGTTAGTGTGCAGGCCTGTATATATATGCATATATTTGCATCTATTTTGTATGAACATTTGTGGTGGATGGAGGAGGGAAATTTTATTTTGTTTGAATCTTCAGTATATTTCTCCCCTGAGACCATGACATATCCCATAATTAGTAATCCAAACCACTTGTCTGAAAAGTGAGAATTCAATATACTAAACTGCTCTCAGTGTGTGCATTTGAGGGCTTTGCATCCACGGCACAGACTAGAGCTTGCTGCGCCCTCTGCACCCCCTCCTTCTGCTCCGATTATCTCAGTAGCATGGTCCTCTCAAGTCCTCTACTCATAGAATCTTGACAATCATACAAACTCGGGGTTTGCATCTGTCAAGCTTTGCTTGAAAAACTCTGAATTCATGTAAATGGTGCCAGTCAGGCTTTAAAAGAGAGGGAGAGACTCTGATTCAGCAGATGGCCAGAGATCCTGGCCTGATGTTTCTGATTCAGTAGAAAGTGAATTTAGTCATTTACTCTTACTTCAAAACTGCTTATTTTTTCATTTTACTTAATATTTTACTTATATTTGCAAATGTATTATCTATTTTGATAATGCTATCATACAGATAAGATGATTTGTTCGTAAAGAAAGCATTTCCCCCTAGTATCTTCAATGGCATTACATTATTTCTTAAGTCTAAGGTGAGCTCTCCATACTTGCACAGTTGTACAGCTGCTTATTTCCCAAGCGACAGCCTCCTCATCGCTTCAGGGCCCTGTGTGAGTCTCAGTGGTCAGTCACCTAGAAGGTTTTTGTCCCATGACCCCCTTTTCGTGTCTATATTTCCTTGCTGCTTACTTCCACAGCACTTTCACCAGCGCTATTCACAGCCATGATGACTCCCATTCGTAACATTCTATCACAGATTATATCTGCACTTCAATGAGATCACATTGTGTTAGCAATATCCTTCCTAATGAAGTAAATTCCTGCTGTAATTGCAAAGTAACATGCCTACCCAAGTGCTTTTATCTCTGTTCATATTTCATTCAAGTCTGCCTACCAATAGCAAGGTAAGGCTAGAAGTGTACAGACCCTGTTTATTTCAGTTATATTACCTCAATACACTCCAGACCCTATCGCAAAATTCCACAGTTATTCAAAAACTGTAGTATGCCATCTGGCTTTTGCTAGTTAAATATACTGAAACTTTCTTCATAAATGGTTTGTTTCGTCTTTCTTCATCAAAAATTGATTCATGGAAATCCGGATTGGACTCCAGATCTGAAAAATACTAACAGGGATATCTACATGTGTTCTAAACATTCCAGAAATAACCCTAGTCCAAAGTTGCCATAAGCATCAACCGTGCTCAAAATGCAGCATGTTGAAATTTACTTAGCTAGAGACCTAAGTTCATACAGTATTTATTATCCTTCCCCAATTTTGAAGAAGAGAGTTTATCATCATTTTTGTCTTTTTATCTTTCTGTTTTTGTAAAACAAATTGTCACCAAACACATAGTGTAGACCATCCGCTCACGGCATTTCCTGTTAAAATTCTATATATTGTTGGGTAAAGAGAGTATTTATTGCTCATGCCAAAGGTACACGACAGCTGATAGTCCCATTTATACATCCATTTTTAGAGAATCTCATACTATTTTCTGACCTCTGTGCACTTCACACATACATGGTGCAGATACAGGCGTGCAGAGAAAAAACACATAAACATAGTATAAAATGCACAGTAAGTATTACTCTGTGTACCAAAAAACAAAAACAAACAAACAAAAAAACAAGATAGAGAATTCCATTCCAGTTCTCTACATGAATAACATCAGCAGAAATCTCAAAAATAGAGTGATTAACTCCATGTCTATTATCTTAATTCTTACTAATTGAAACTTCTAGCAATGCACACTGGCTGGAGAAACTAAAGTTTCTCCATGAGATTGTCGATAAGAGTGAGCAACATGAGGGGAGAGATACAAGGAGAGAGAAGAAATAGGAATATTTAAGATGAACTGAAGTTTAGGACAGAAAGACAGAGGCAGGCACACAGAGACATAGATAGATGGATGGATAGATAGATAGATAGATAGATAGATAGATAGATAGATAGATAGATAGATAGATAGATAGATAGATAGAAAGATACATAGGTGATAGACAGAGATAGATAAATAGATAGATAGATAGATGATAGATAAATAGGTAGATAGATAGATAAATAGATAGACAGATGATAGATAGAAAGATACATAGGTGATAGACAGATAAATAGACAGACAGACAGACAGACAGACAGACAGACAGACAGACAGACAGATAGATAGATAGATAGACAGAGACAGAGAGAAATAGGAAAGACAGATACAGAGAGACAAGTACAGAGAGCAAAGCATGCATTTTCCAGGAAGATTCATCTCCCAAAGTGTTTATAACTTCCCAAGAGCAGCACCACCAGCTGGAGATCAAGCTTTCAAACAGGAGGCTGCAGGAGGCTTTTATACTCTAACACTAAAAGAGTCCAAAAGCTAACTTCTATTTAAACAGACAGGCACTGGACCTAATCATCACTGCTTCAGAAAACCTTTTTTTTTTTATTTTTTTTATTTTTATAGTTCACTAGAGTCTTTAGAGTGTTTATAATTTAAGGACGTCATTAGAGCAGAATAAATATATAAATAAATAAGAATTACCAAGTGATTTTTTAAACATTCTCTGAAAATAATTGGGACACTTTTGTTTCTGTAATAATTTTTCATTGGAAAAATACCACCGTCAAATGGGAAAAATTACTCACCTTGATCAGAGAGCCATAATAAGCATGAAATATTGGAGAATGACTGGCAAAACATAAACAACCCATCCAGAGAATCCTACAGTGAGGAAGCAGCTTGTTGACAACAAACTCAAAATAAATCTTGGCTTTGAAACCTTAATGGATACTTGAAATAAAATCAAGGAAAACCAAGGACATAGTCAACCCAGGCTAGTGAATTAAAACCAGTAAGAGTCTCACATTGAAACCATTAGTTTAGCAAAAATCTCTAAAATAGTAAACTGAATAGGGACATTTTATGCATTGGGGGAATTTACAGTAGCCTACACATGTAAGAAAAGCATTTATATTGTGAATGGGAAACTATTCACCTGTCTGTGAATAATATTCCTCCACATTTTGGTTTCTCCAATTTCCAATAAAATGGAGAACACACAAAGAGCTCTATACTTCAGTAGTGATGTCTGGTATAATTATTTCTATTAAAGTTAATTTCATTATTAAGAAGTTAAGAATTCCCACACGTAGAATCTGTGTATTACTTCAAATACATACATGATCTGTAAAGAAATGCAATGTACCAATTTGTATGGTAAAGAATTTCTTTCTTCATATAGACTTACTTTACTGGCCTAGGATCACATTATAATACTGTTTCTAACTATACCTAATTCTTCACAACATTTTACAAGATTGCTCACATGTAATAAGTCTTTGTGTATTTAATAAATTTGTCCATACCCACCACACAACAACAGTCTTAGCAAGAATGCTTTTGTTAAAAATTGTATAGATTGTGTGTTACGGGCATTTTCAAGTAAATAGAGAAAATTTAAGTGCACAGATACACATAAGGCAGTGTTTATGGAACAGTCAGAGTGCAAAGAAATCACTCAAAACAGCGATGTTATTATTTCAGAGTAATTATTGATGAATAATCATTCTTAAGTATAATATGCTGGTTAATGTCTATGGTATTTTTTCTTTTTTCTATTGGATAGTTTTTATTTACATTTCAACTGTTATCCTCTTTCTCCATTTTCCACCCAGGAACCCCTATCCCATTCCCCCTCCACCAGCTTCTATGAGGGTGTTCCTCTACCCAACTACAAAACCCTTTCTGCCTACGTGCCCTGTCATTTCACTGGGGCGTCGCGCTATGGCAAGACCTAGGGCTTCTCCTCCCATTGGTGCCAAACAAGGCCATCCTCTGCTACATATGTAGCTGGAGCCATGGGTCTGTCCATGTGTACACTTTGGATGGTGGTTTACTCCCTGGAAGCTCTGGGAGGTAGGTATTGTGGTTCTTAGGGGGTTACAAAAACCTTCAGCTCCTTCAATTATTTTTCTAACTCCTCCATTGGGGACCACGTTCTCAGTTCAGTGGTTGGCTGCAAGCATCCACCTCTGTATTTGTCATGCTCTGTCAGAGCCTCTCAGGAGACAGCTTTATCAGGCTTCTGTCAGCATGCATTTATTGGCATCAATATTGTTTGTGTTTGGTGGCTGTATGAATATGGGCTGGATCCCCAGGTGGGGCAGGCTCTGGATGGCCTTTCCTTCAATCTCTGCTCCAAACTTGTCTCCCTTTCTTCTTCTATGGATATTTTTGTTCCAACTTCTAAGGACTACAGCATTGACACTTTGGTTATTCTTCTTGAACTTCATGCACTCTGTGGATTGTATCTTGGATTATCCTAGCTTTTGGGCTAATGTACACTTATCTGTGAGTTCATACTGTTGGTGTGTGTGTGTGTGTGTGTGTGTGTGTGTGTGTGTGTGTGTGTGTGTGTGTGTGTGTTTGTGTTACCTCAGTCAGGATGACATTTTCTAGCTCCATCCATTTGCCTATGAATTTCATGAAGTCATTGTTTTTGATAGCTGAGTAGTACTCCATGTAGATGTACCAAACTTTCTGTATCTATTCCTCTGTTGAAGGGCATCTAGATTTTTCCAGTTTCTTGCTATTTTAAATAAGGCTGTTAAGAACATAGTGGAGTGTGTGTCCTTGTTGTATGTTAGAGCATCATATGGGTATATGTTCTGGAGAGGAATAACTGGGTACTCAGGTAGCAGAATGTCCAATTTTCTGAGGAACCTCCAGACTGATTTCCAGAATGGTTGTACCAGTCTGCAATCCCAGCAAAAATGGAGGAGTGTTCATTCTGACTGGTGTGAGGTGGAATCTCAGAGTTGCTTTGATTTACATTTCCCTGATGACTAAGGATGCTGTACATTTCTTTAGGTACTTTCCAGCCATTTGATATTCCTTAGCTGTGAATTCTTTGTTTAGCTCTGTACCCCATTTTTAATAGGATTATTTGGTTCTCTGGAATCTAACTTCTTGAGTTATTTGTATATAGAATATTAGCCCTCTATCAGATGTAGGATTGGTAAAGATCTTTTTCCAATCTGTTGTTTGCCATTTTATTCTAAGGACAGTGTCCTTTGCCTTACAGAAACTTTGCAATTCTTTGAGGTCTCATTTGATCTTAGAACATAAGCCATTGGTGTTTTACTTTGGATACTTTCTCTGTGCTGTCTGATTAGTCTTGCTAAGGGTTTATCTATCTTGTTGATTTTCTCAAAGAACCAATTGCTGGTTTTGTTCATTCTTTATAAAATTCTTTTTGTTTCAACTTGTTTGATTTCACTGTGAGTTTGATTATTTCCTGCTGTCTACTCCTCTTGGGTATATTTGCTTCTCTTTTTTCTAGAGCTTTTAGGTATGCTATCAAGCTGCTAATGTATGCTCTCTCCAGTTTCTTTTTGGAGGCACTCAGAGATATGAGTTTTCCTCTTAGCACTGCTTTCATTGTGTCCCATATGTTTGCGTGTGTTCTACAGTAATTTTCATTAAATCCTAAAAAGTTTTTAATTTCTCTATTTCTTCCTTGACTAGGTCATCATTGTGTAGAGCATTGCTCAGCTTCTATCTGTATGTGGGCTTTCTGTCATTTATGTTGTTATGGAAGACCAACCATAGTCCATGGTGATCTGATATGATGCATGGAATTATTTCAGTCTTCTTGTATCTGTTGAGACCTGTTTTGTGACTGATTATATGGCCAGTTTTGGAGAAGGTACAATAATGTGCTGAAAAGAAGGTATATTCTTTTGGTTTAGGATGAAATATTCTGTAGATAACTGTTAAATCCATTTGGTTCATAACTTCTGTTAGGTTCTCTGTTTCTCTGTTTAGTTTCTATTTCCATGATCTGATTTCCATGATTGATGAGAGTGGGATATGGAAGTCTCTAACTATTATTGTGTGAGGTGAAACCTGTGCTTTGAAATACAGTAAGGTTTCTTTAGAGTGTAGGTTTCCTTGTATTTGAAGCATAAATATTCAGAATTGAGAGTGAATCTTGGTACATTTTTTCTTTGATGAATATGAAGTGTCCTTCCTTATCTTTTTTGATGACTTTTGGTTGAAAGTCGGCTTTAATTGATATTAGAATTGTTACTCCACATTTTTCCTGGGACTATTTGCTTGGAAAATTGTTTTCCAGCCTTTTACTATGAGGCAATAACTGTCTTTGTCACTGAGGTGTGTTTCCTGTATACAGCAAAATGTTCGCTCCTGTTTATTTATCAAGTCTGTTAATCTCTGTCTTTTTTTTCTGGAATTGAGTCCATTGATATTTAGGAGATATTAGGGACCAATGATTGTTGTTTCCTGTTATTCTTGTTATTAGAGATGGAATTATGTTTGTGTGCTTATCTTCTTTTGGGTTAGTTTTAATTAGATTACTTTCTTGTTTTTTCTAAGGTGCAGTTTCCCTCCTTATGTTGGTGTTTTCCATCTATTATCCTTTATAGGGCTGGATTTGCTGAAAGATATTGTGTAAATTTGGTTTTGTCATGGAATATATTGGTCTCTCCATCTATGTTAATTGAGAGTTTTGCTGGACATAGTAGCCTAGGCTGGCATTTGTGTTCTCTCGGGATCTGTATGACATCTGCCCAGGATCTTCTGGCTTTCATAGTCTCTGGTGAGAAGTCTGGTGCAATTATGATAGGTTTGCCTTTATGTTACTTGACCTTTTTCCCTTACTGCTTTTAATATTCTTTCTTTATTTTGTGCATATGGTATTTTGACTATTATATGACAGGAGGAGTTTCTTTTCTGGTCCAATCTATTTGGAGTTCTGTAGGCTTCTTGTATGTTTATGGACATCTTTTTCTTTAGGTTAGGGAAGTTTTCTTCTACAATTTTGTTGAAGATATTTACTGTTCCTTTAAGTTGGAAGTCTTCACTCTCTTCTATACCTATTATCCTTAGGTTTGATCTTCTCATTTTATCCTGGATTTCCTGGCTGTTTTGTGTTAGGAGCTTTTTGTGTTTTACACTATCTTTGACAGTTGTGTCCATATTTTCTATGGTATCTTCTGCCCCTGAGATTCTCTTGTCTATCTCTTGTATTTTGTTGGGGATGCTTGCTTCTATGAGTCCTGTTCTCTTTCCTAAGTTTTCTATCTCCAGGGTTGTCTCCATCTGTGCTTTCTTTATTGTTTCTATTTCCATTTTTAAATCCTGGATGGTTTTGTTTGGCTGTGTTGTTCTATAATTAAGGAATTTTTGTGTTTTCTTTTTAAGGGCTTCTATCAGTTTACTTGTGTTGTCCTGCATTTCTTTAAGGGAACTATGTATTTCCTTCTTAAAGACCTTGGGGCTGGGTAGTGGGAATGGCTGGGTGGTGTTGTAGGAACACCTTCATCAAGGAGGAGGCAGGGGATTAGATGATGGTGGTGGGTTTTTGGATGGGAAACCAGAACTGGGGGTGCAATTTGGAATATGGATAGAAAATATCCAATTAACAAAAAAAGACGAAATGTTCTATAAATTAAAAGAAATATCCTCCAACATTGCCATGAGTTATTATTTTAAATTAATATCTTGCTTTTTTTGGTGTGTTAGGGTATCCAGGGCTTGCTGTGGTGGTAGAAATGGGTTTTGATGATGCTAAGTGGCCTTGGTTTCTGTTGCTTAGGTTCTTGCCCTTGTCTCTTGCCATCTGTTTATTTGTTGTATTGGCTGGTTTGCTGTCTCTGACAGAGGCTTGTCCCTCTGGTATGTCAGCAGCTCCATGAGCAGGCAGAAACCAGAAGTATCCTGTCCCAGACTGCTCCTTGGCTCCTGTGTTCTGAGGGCTCTAGATGGGTTCTTCTTAAGCCAGGAATGTGAGCAGAAGTGGTGGTCTCACCTGTGATTTTAGGAATTTCAGGACTTCTGAGAATCCAGCTCTTTCCCAGTGGGATCTGGGGACAGAGACCTGTGGTACAGGGTAAGCTCTAGGTACAGGTTTAACTTTGAAGGATCCTATCTCAGAATGCTCCTTGATTCCTATGTCCTGAGTGCTCTGTGTGGGTCCCTACGAGCAGAAATGCGGGTCTCACTTGTGCCACAATTGTTTTTTAACATATACATTAAATACCTGGAAACTTATGTTGGCCTTCCATTATACATATATGATAAATGTCACAGTGTAGCTATTTGCAAGTCTGTTTTTAATGTTAATTTTTATATATTTCTTAGATATGTATGGTTATATATCATCTTGAACCATTGAATAAAATACATTTCATTTTGATATTTTAGGAAGAATTCTTTGATATACCTAATAATTTAACATTCACCTAATAACATAGTAAGATACAAACTAAGAAGCAATTTCTAATTCTGTTTTGTTTATATTTTTTCAAACATTGAAAAATTGTTTGGTTAAATACATATTGTATATATTTAAATATGCATACTTACAGTAATAATACAACCTGGATGAATTGCAAATAGCTATTTGGGCTTAGTAACAAAATACATCTGGTGTAAATATTGGTCTAAAATACCTTTAAAGTACTTAAGTCTGAAATAAATGTGTTTATAAAATGGAGTTGCAAGAGATTTTTCAGTCAACTGACCTTTGTTTATCCTCTGGAAATCACTATAATTTGGAATATTTCAAAATTGAATGCTATGACAGTGTTATAGGATACATAATTTTATTGAAATAGGTAGCAAAGAAAAGATATTCAATATATATTTTATTGATGTGAACAGATCAAGTATTCATAATTTCAAAGTATCTGTGTTTAATTCTAATTACCTGTTCTAAAAGAATAGAAGATACGCAAATGTACATCAACATTTTTTATGTACCATCTGCTAGCAATGAGTCTATGCCAAGCATGATTATGTATGTGTGATCATTTTAGACTATTTACTTAGCCTCTGATATAAATCACTGATAAATGAAAAACAGATCATTCAAGATGATAAAACTACATTTTTCCTAAGCTAAATGTATTATGCATTTTTTCAGCTATTTCTACTCACTGGAGCTGTGAAACACAGTCTGAAACGTAAATGATTTCTGAAAAGTTTTCTTGGGCAGGAATTGACTTGTATTACTCTACTGTCCATTGCATCAAAGCACAGTTGATTTTTTATTTTGGCCATGATTCACTTGTAAAAGAATAGCTTCTAGCCCAGCATACCTCTATCCATATCATAACACTACCTATCATCAAGAAAATTGAACAAAGTAACTCTGAAGAGGGGAGTGAGCATCCAGTCAGACATATGGTCAAGACTAATACAGACCGGCCCCCTCCCCCAAGTGTGTGTGTGTATGTGTGTGTGTGTGTGTGTGTGTGTGTGTATGTATGTGTGTGTGTGTGTGTGTGTGTTTACATGTCTATGGGGGCAAAATATCAAAATGGAGTCTTTTTCAATTGCTTTCCGCTTTATTTTCAAGACAGTGATTCTCTTCATAGACCTCAGCATCTGCTGGAATGTCTAACCAGTAACCCCAGAGATGGGCCTGCTGCTGTGGCCATGCTCGGCTTACACTTCCTGCTGTGGTTAGCTGTTTTAATAGGTACTGGGCATCAAACTCTGGTTTCCATCCTTTTCTGCCAAGCTCTTAGGCAACTGACTCCTCTTACCGGGCCATGAATAAAGTACCTTTTATCTTCTTACTGCTTCACAGTGCATTCTTCATGGTGAGCCACATTCCGTTCTCAAAAAAGAAGAATTTCAACATCGAGACAATAATTACTCCAGGAACACCTTTTTCAAAATGGCCAATTAAATTTTTTAAAAGAGATTTCCAGTAGCAAGACTGGGCTGCATCAAATTGAGTTGTTAGCCTAGTGGATTCCATGGAAGTTGTCAAACAGCAGTTTTTTGACCAAGAAAAAGGGTTGCTGCTTGGAAACTGACAATGTGGCCATATTGCCCAGAACAACACCCACAGAACTCACTGAACATTGAAGGTCAAGTTGTTGCCTACATGGGGCCTTCAGCTTCACATTCTAGTTCTAGTGTCTTAGGTGTGGGAAGATACTATGGACGTGATCACAGGAGAAAAATAAAAATCAGTCCCAATCAGCCACAAAATGGTTGACCTACAATGTGTCATTTCTATAAAATATGCTAGAACAAACATGGCACAGAAGTTCTGGGATTAGCCAATTAATATCTGATTTGACTTAACACTCACTCAACAAGTAAGAACTGATACTCTCGGTTTGGTAAGCAAGAACCAGAAACAAAAGCCAACAGAACTTCTCCAGAAAAGAAAAATCAGTTTAAATGACTCCTAATCATATGCTATACTCATAGATCAGTGCTTTATTAAGCCATCATCAGAGGGTACAGCAGAGAGCCACAGATGCAGGGACCAACAGCCCGGTATTACCTAGCGAAAGAGTCCATGGAAGACATACCTCTAAATGGCATCCCTCCTCTCAGAGCTCAGGCAACCCTGCAGAGCTGGAGGCAGAAAGAGTGAAAGATCAAGATGGGATGAAGAACACCAGGAGAACAAGGCCCACTGAATCAACTAAGGAAGGTTTATAAAAACTCACAGTGACTGAAGCAGCAAGAACAGGGCCTACCTGGGCTGTTCCCAGTTCTCGGTATTTGTATTATCGATTTCCGGTTTGTATTTTTACTAGACATTGATTGGGTGAATGAACGGGTCTCTGATTCCTGTGCTTGGTCTTGGAGTTCTTTTCCCTTCTTTTCCGTTTGTTTGTCGAGCCTCAGCGTGATGGTTGTTGCTTATGAAGTGTTATTTTTATGTAATCTTATAAAGTGTTTCTATTTGTTTATCTATCTCTAAGAAGCCTGGTCTTTTCTAAAGAGATAACAGAGAGGAAGTGGATCCAGAGAGGAGGGAGATAGAGTGTAACTAGGAGGGGTAATTGGAGAGGAAATTGTAATCAGGTTATATTTTAGAAATAAGAATCTATTTTCAATATAAGCAATGCCAGGGCATAAAAAATTAATCAATTATGCTTGTGCACACTAGAAAATACTTTTATATAATAACGTAATTATATTGTACAGTTCTGTAATTCGATTAAATTATTGAAAAATTATGAGTTATAAGCATCTTTTAATAGCACAAAATACATATTAATAATTACATTAGTGTCTGCATAATTCTTTCAATGTAGACATGTGTAACTACTCTCCATATTTTCCTTACATATTGGTTTAACTTTCAAGTTAGCTTAAATTATTACTTGCTTGAGAAGAATTAAGGTCAAATTTAACAATAACCTTTCATAGCAGTTAGGAAAGAACATTAAACTTATCTTTAAATTATTGGAAAAACAAACTCAATTTTAGGCATACATTTCTATGACCTTAAGAGAATCACTTTAACTTTTAAATCCTGTTTTTTTCTATTACGCAGGTATTTAAAAAAGAAAGTGTTAAAATTAATAGTGATATATTAATTATAATATATATTATAATGTATCCTCATCTTCTAACCAAAGCTAATATATTAAGCATGAAATATACTTCTGATTATAAAATCCTTTGCTGTAATAGTGTATTTAAAACAATATGAATATTTCTTTTTTGAAAAATAATGACATGAAATAGTATTTTGTTGGTGAATTTAAAGACATTTTTACTATTCTTTACACTGACAAAATTGTACGTTTCTGATTGTGAAAGAGTATATTATTAATTATGCACAAGTTAAATTATATCCTCAGGATTTGAAAGATTAGAGACATATGGAAAAAATTATTATATTATTCTAATAATCATAAAATTAATATAGGCACAATGTATAAATGTGATCATAGAAGTGTATCTGTTTTCACCTTACCACAATCATTTTAATTTCTTAGGATTATAAACTTTCTCATGGATGACAGCATCCTGAAGTTAGTGCTTTTAGACTTCAAGCTGGAAAGCAGCTCATAATGAGCATTAAGAAGGTCAGGTGAAGTCAAGGAGATCTTTTAATGAAATTAATTAAAACCCAGATAATGAGCAGCTTTTTAATACAAGAAGATGGAAAATGATCATATCTTAAAACCTCTATTTTTATTCATTTTATTACTTTGATGAAGAACTGGTTAAAAAAAGGTATACGTATCCACTCAAGTCTCTAGAACAGTTACTCTGCTCCTATGAAAAAGAGAAGTTCAAAAATATTCAATAATCTTTTGCAAATTGATAAAGGTTTTCTTTATTAGCTGGTACCTTTAACAAATTAAAAAGAAAAGAATTCGAATTATAAGAGGATATTATTATAAATGTTTTTTTCCAATGGTTTTCAAATGAAGTAAATATCTGTTAACCAATATCGAGAGCAGAAACTACAAATGTAACTTCCATTACTCTAAAGTCTAATTTTTAAGCCACAAGAATACCTATGCTGTATAACACCAGGTTTTTGCCAAATACAACCTTATATAAACATTTTCAAGCTGGCAAATTGTCTTCTTTGCTCTGCGTTGCTGTGACAAGTACCTTGACCAAACCCTGTTAGGGAGGAAACATTTATTACATCTTTATTTCATGCCACAGTACATCTTTGAGGGGAGCCCAGGCTAACACCTTGTGGCAGGAGCTATCAATCACAAACATATACAATCTTCTACAGATATTGCTAAGGCCAATCTGATTTGAGCAATTTTCCAACTGAGGTTCCTTCTTCCAACATGATTCTAGGTAGGTTGTATCACATGACCAAACAAATGAGCCAACAGAAGCAACCCCTTTAATCTTGATGAACACACATATGACTTTTAAACTATAATACATCCTTTAATATTTGTTGCCAAGATCTCGGGCTAATAAAGTGTAAATATAGGAAAGCTTAAAACATTTCAGAGCCTTTAAAAACCTCTTTAAAAATCCATTGTCTCTTTAATAATCCAAAATATTTTTTTCTGTAGACTACTATGAAATCTAAAGCATGTTAAATATTTTTTTACTCTAGGTGGTGATGACTGAATCGTATTTAGAATCAGATCAAAGCATATCCAAAATCCAAATGAAAAAAATCTAAATTCTATACTTCCTTATCCAGCATCTTGAACTCACTCATAATCTTCTGGGTTCCAAAGGTTAGGTGCAGTGGTTTGAATGAAAATGATCACCTTAGACTCAAATGCTTGAATATTTGCTACCTAATAGGTGTAACTATTTGAAAAGAAATAGGAATTGTTGTCTCTTTGGAAGAGGTGGGTTAATGAGAGAAAGAGGATTAAGCTTTGTGATTTCAAATGCCTCCTACCTTTCCCAATGTATCTCCTTCAAATGTTCACAATTGTAATTAAGACTTTAGTCCTCAGTTATTTCTTTGTTCCAGTCCACTTCTCTATCTTTGTCATCCAAAGCACGCACCACAAATTATCTGTTATAGTCAGGCCAGCTCCACTTTACAGTTCCCACTGTCCTTGATAGGTGTTATAGGTGCTTAATGGTGTTTTTTGGTTTTTGGGTTTTGGGTTTTTTTTTTTGTTTGTTTGTTTTTGGAGCCTTCAATATCCTATGTCTTCACTGTGCCTGAGGCTTTTTCTTAACCAATGGTCTCCCCTGGTCCCTTTTCAGAGACTCCAACCCTGCCCCAAGGTCCCAGGTTTCCTTTGTGTGCAATGCTCTCAACATTAGTTATCACCCAAACTCCCACACAATAGCTCAATTATCTATGAGCAGTCAGCAGTTTTCTTTACTCAAACTTCCAAATACTTCCACATTCCTTTTCCAAAATAACTTAGTTGAGCCCATCACAGTGAAACTTTACTTGTCATCATCCCTAGCTCTGTTCTAGGTTGTTTTTCTGTTACTGTGATAAACACTATAGCCAAAAGCTACTTAAAGGGGGAAAGGCTTTGTTTAAATTTACACTCCCAGGTAGCAGTATACCACTGAAGGAAGTCAGAGCATAAATAAATGGCAGAAACTAGAGGAAAATAAAAGGGAAGAATTTGGCTTACTGTCTTGCTCACAGATTCATGCCTATTTAGCTTAGTTATGGAGTCCAGTATCATAATGCATAGTGGTGGTGTTTCCCAGTAGATCCGAGTAGATCCTTCCTTATCAGTTAATCTTCAATTTCAATCAAAACAATGTACTGAAGGCCCGAAAACAGGCCAATCAGATCTTGAAATATCCTCAGCTGAGGGTCCGTCTTCCCAGGTGATCATAGGTTGTATCAAGTGGATGCTAAAAGCTAATCAGCAAAACATATCATCATCCTAAAACAATGGAAACACTTTATAATATTTATTACTTCAGTAAAATAATATTTGAAACAGCCATAGTTTTTATTTAAACAGACCAATGTAAATCATAAAGACAATGCTCTATAGTATAAAGTGAACTAAAAGTCAAAACCTTGCATCCATTCTCAATTTAAATACTTAATTCTTCAAAAATACACGAAGGAATTTTTAATCTCACACTTCTGAACACTTTCCAAAGGCAGGTAATCAAACTGCATTTTCATTTCAACTCTCCCAAAATTAGTCTCTACATTCGCCTTTGTGTATCTTTCTATTAATACATTTTCAAGACATTAATTTATATTTTTGTTTGTTTGAGGTTTTTTCTTGTATTTTAAGTGCTTCTTACACTGTCATTTTTGTGACTCTTCAGTAAGATTGAGTATGTGTGACAATCCACAAGGTAATTTTGGTTATGCCAACATGGGATCACTCCTTTAAAGTTGTTCGTACCACTTGAAGACCTCAGACACAGTTAAGGTCAAGGAGGTTCACTTAGCGGTTCACATTTTGCGGTAGAAACCACAGTTTATTTTCTGTGAGTTTGAATGCTTTCTGAAATGTAATATATGGTGGTTCAGTCTGAATAAAAAGAGTGCTTAATAAAAGATGCATCAACCGTGCGCTTTGAGAAGCAATGACTGTTGAGGGGACTTCTTTCCTTTGGAATCTCTGGACACTGAGCCAAAATTCTTTCAGGACTCTTCAGTCTATCATCTCTTCCTTCTCAATGGGGGTTAACTATATTCATTTCACGTTTCTAAACGTGTTATTGTGGGGCAAAACTTCAAATAGTTTGATCAAATGATTTATGAGGCTGATCCAGTGACCAAGCCATGTTTGATGGCTTCCTGTGTTTCTAGCTGACATCGGGGAACAGAAGAATCAGTTGAACCCATAAATTGGGGTTAATGCTGAGCAATACAGCAAGATAACCTCAAATTCAAAGCCACAAACAAAGAAAAAAAGTAAAAGTCATAACAACCATGACTTTCTGATATCACTTGAAATACTGCTAAGAATATTTCTTTGAAGTTAACAACAATGGCCACCACAATGAGAGTAGACTTTCTAAGTTCTATCCTATGCAGTGGTTCACGTTTGTCATTTTCACATTTCCAGGATAATCAAACATACTTTAGTGAACAGTCAAAATAGAAAAAACAACAATACTCTGACTCTCTTCTATAATAACAACATGGTTATGGATCTAAGAAACACTAGTGATTTAATACTTGGGTTTTTAACATTATGAAGTACTAAACAAAACAGAATTATGTTAGCAATACATGTTACTACCCATCTGCAGTATACTGCTTAAGAATCTTTGTCTACATTTAGTACTTTACGGTTTTTACTTTATCTGTGCTATAATTCTGCTTAGAGTTTTATTGCTCCGAAGAGACATCATCACCAAGGTAAGTAACTCTTTTTTTAAAAAAAAACTTATTTAACTTTACACTCTAGATTTTATTTCCCTCCCGGTCCACCCCTACCCCAACCCCCGCGAAAGTTCCACACACCCCATACCTCCTTCCTGCCACCCCGTTCCCCATGTCTTCAAAAGGATGTCCCCACCCCACCCACCCCATCAGACTTCTAAATTTTCTGGGGTCCCCAGTCTCCTGAGGGTTAGGTGGATCTTCTCTGACTGAACCCAGACCAGGGAGTCCTCGGCTGTATGTGTGTTGGAGGCCTCATCTCAGCTGGTGTATGCTGCCTGGTTGGTGATCCAGTGCCGGAGAGATCTCAGAAGTCCAGATTAACTGAGACTGCTGGTCCTCCTGCAGGGTTGCCCTTCTCCTCAGCTGCCTCCAGCTTTTCCCTAATTTAACAGCTTCTTTTCATTGGTTGGGTGCAAATATCTGCACCTGGCTCTTTGAGCTGCTTGTTGGGTCTTTTGGAGGGCAGTCATGATAGGTCCCTTTTATAAACTCCCCATAGCTTCATTAATGGTGTCAGGTCTTGGGCCCTCCCCTTGAGTTGGCAACTCTTAAAGAGACAAACATTTCATTGAGGTTGTCTTATAGGTTCAGAGGTTTATTCTGTTATCATGATGGTGGAAAGCAGAGCAGCATGGAGGCAGAGTTGGTGTTGAACGAGCTGAGAGTTCTACATGTTCATCCGCAGGCAGCAAAACAGGACCGTCTTTAGCCAGCAGCTGGGAGGAGGCTCCGATTCAATACTGGGTGAAACATAGGCGCAGGAGACCTCAAAGTTTATCCCCACAGTGTCATACTTCCTTTAGCAAGGCCATACCTGCAGTGCCATTCCATGTGGTCCAATCACCCAAACACATACATTTATGGGACCAAACTTATTCAAACTACCACATTTCTTTATAATTTTTTAACAATTTGAGATTCATTTAAAGTAGGAGCCTCTCTGTGGCTTTTAGAAAGTGTAAACATTAATATTCTTCTCCAAAACATGTTATTTTTTTCAGGAGTTATTTGATAAGTATTCCAGGAGAATGAAGCCAGAACAGTTAGGTATTCATAAGTTCTGAATATCTTTATAGGGCAGAGAATGTCTGGAGTTGGGAATGCTTGTCGTGTTCAAGAAAGCAACTAAAGTGATGTTGCTAGCAATAAATCTGATGTGTTCTTTTCCAAAAGAACTTCAAATGATAAATAGGATATAGTATTCTGCATTACAATCTGAGTCCGCATGTCCTGAAATCCTAGTTCACAGGAGATATTTTGGTGCTGACGCTTACGTTGATAGTGGGAGACCTATCAAACAGGTACAACATAGCATTTTTAAGTAGTACCAACCAAGTTGCTACTAACATATAATCATTACTCATAAGCCTGGCAGAAAAAAAAAGTTGGGATGATACATTTTTCTAAAGATACAACATAAATCTTTTCCATTGTATAACAACTTGTTATATTTTATGTATTATTAATAACATAATTATTGTGAGCTATATACCATACTTTTTCAAAGTTTATTAAGTTTTAAATCTTGTTCCAAGTTGACTAAAGATATAAACAATTCAGGAACCCAAGGGGATAGAAATAAGCAAACATCCATGAATCTTTTGTTCAGCCTTCCCTGGATTACATATTAATATTTTCTCAAAGAAAAATATCAAATATCAGTAACTCCTATCATAACCATATTTCTCTTCTTATGTTCTTATTTTCTCCTTTGTTGATGGAAGATTGTCTTACAGTTTGTGCATAGCTTCTTCATCTTGACACCTGCTTGCCTCACTGTCCAGGACCACTGTCTAATCACTCAAACTAGAAGAAGTTGTTCGTTCCTACCCAACTTAGTATCATGTCAGTGAATAGTGCTAAAAATATACCACCTTTCTTCAATAAGTCAAAAGTCAGGGGCACAATATTTTTTATGCCAACTGTTTTCTTTACCTTTCTAGGAAGTACTCTTTTATTTTTACATAAATTGTAATACCTTGCTATTTAAAAGCAGTAAAACAAGTAACCTGGGCATGGACTTTAGGTTTCCTCTATAAAGATTGGGAAAAGACAGTTTTTTTTTTTTTAAATCAATTGTTTCTCTAAAAAAGGGGAAGTCATGTAATTTGATAGGATGCTATTGGCTTCCCAGACCCCGAAGTCATCTTTCTTAGCATTGTTGAAAGTTTTTGATGCAAATACAAAGTTTCATTTCAATCTTTCTTTCTTCCTTCTCACCACTCTTACCCTCTACTTCCCCAACTAACTTCATCACAGTTGTTGAAAATTCTACAAGGTTTGGCTCGTATGCCTAATATTTTGTGGCGACTCTTGACAAAATACATTTATGATTATTAAGACAAAATATTTATATTTAATTAACACCAAAACCCAGAACAGTCGACCAAAAAAAGAAGAAAATATTTCTTCATGGAGCATATCTGTCATAATATATATTTTTTGTTGCCGAAAATACCACTGTTATGTAAACTGGAAATCTTCCACAAACAAACTTCTCTGGATGAAAGCCTATTAAAAAATTAATAAATGACAGCAATAAAAAGCAGAATGTGCACCATATTGGATAAGGTCTTGAAGTCTATTTTACATGAACTCACGAGCGTATTTCAATCCATGCGCAAACTTCATAACTTTCATGAATGTGACTCATAACAGTTTGGGGACCTTTATTTTGATGCAGCATTAATTAGCACTAAATATTTGTTTGTTGAATTTTATGTTGACTATGATTGTGATAGAGGATCTCATACGATAGCGAAGAAACAGCCATAAACGTGTGCCAATCATATTAAACACAGGAAATTCTATGGTGGAAAAATGAATGAGGCCTTTGGTTGTCCAGAAAATGGAAGGCCCGGTTCTTTCCTTAATACCACTTAAGCACTTGTGGGGGAGGTGAGGATTAGCCACATGGGAGCTCAATCAACCTCAGCATCTTTTGTGTGTGTGTGGAGATTATGCTGTGGTGACATTATTCCTTTGTATCCTCATTCAAAGGCTCAGGTCTCATTTATGTGCTTGATTGAAAGGCAGGGAGAGCTTGTGGGCACACCATGGAAGAAAGCTGGGTCTGCCCGAAAACAAAACAAACAAACCCAATGAAACTTGAAAAGGAAAGAAAGGAAGAAATGAAGACTCTTACAGTGGACACAAAAGCTTAGCTCTGCAAGAATGTTAAACCCTATTTCATTTCTTAGCCGCTGAATTTCAAATGAGATTGGAGAAGCATGTGTTGAGAGAAATGAAGCAATTTTTAGTGACAGAGTTCAAAGGAGGTGGTTATGCCTCTCTAAATGGACTCCCAATCTCCTTTACAGATATTTTTCTCCTAGAAATAGAGTTCAGTTGAGTCCATCACCTAAACTTTGGAGAAAATGGCCTGTGCAGATGAAACATTTATTTTTTTTTTAAGGAAAGCCTCTATAATAATAATGACAAGCTTTATTCATGTGGTATTCCTCAAATGTTTATTGAATGCTAAAGTATACTAGGAGCTAGAGAAACAGAACATGATATTTCAAAGATATTTACATGCAATTTGTATTGCAAAATACTATATATTATTAAATATGCTTTCCTCAAGTATAAGCATGGTAATAAGTTTGATTTTAAATCTAAGTGTCTGTATGTGTGCTTAACTTACAGATCAGATAACAGATTTGTCATGTTGCTTCGTAAGCTATTCTTTTACACAGAAAACATATACGGAAGATTATGTCAACTAGGGAGGAATAGGATCTAGAACAGGAGATTTGGCTCAATTTTTATATTCTTTGGCTGGGATTAATGAGCAATGGGTTCAAAACTAAGGCTTGCATAAATTAGGCATGGGGCATATGTCTTTAAGTCTACCACTCTGAGCATTAATTAGCAGGTACAGACAGAAGATTAAGATTCTCTGGAATGTAATGCATTCAAGACTATCCTGGCCTAAAAAATTCCCAAAGCTGCTCCCCACCCCAAATCTGTGTTGGATGCAATTTGTGGTTGAAGCCCCTGTGAATGATGACGTCTAGGCTGTAGCTCAGTCCTTCCTTACCCTACTTTGGATTCAACAAGGTTCTGCCTCCGTTTTGATTATAGCCAAAAAAATTAGGGAAACTTATACCACCTTTTTAGTGAAATTTAGAATAAATTGCTAAAATAACATGCATAATTATATTCAATAAATTGATTGTGACAATTTTTGAATTCAGTCACAAAACATACACACTGACATTTTCCATACAGTGTTGTAAGCAATGGGGGTGGGGAGAGGTATCTTAATCATGATATCTCATCTTTGCATGTTATGATAGTTTGATGCCCAGGGGTATTCCTTCTATAGAGTTAGCTATTTTTCAGAAATAATTATAACATCCTTGTCTGAATGGAGAATGTGCATTTAAAAACCCACAAATACTATGTTGCTACCTCAATGTCCTTCCCTTTAGTAGGCTTCTTTAATCCTACTACCACCGTTGATATACATTGATATACTAGGACCATAATTAAGATATCAAAAAGTCCTGTTGTTTTCAGGAGCCTGAGTACATCATATAAATCACCGATTTTCAAATTTGCTACTGTACTGACCACACTTGTCTTGCCCTTCCCTGGTATTTCCTTGTGCAGATCCATGTGGCCAGGCTAATGTCTTCCTCTTGGGAACTATGGGTTATAACCTGTATTCCCTATGACTGTATTCTCGAATCACTGGCTTTGTAATGTTGCAGTAAAAATAAGAACCCAAGCATGTTCTGGTAGTCAGTCCTGGATATGTTGTCTATGAGGGTGTACATTATGTTTAGATGAGCAAAGGCTGTTAGAAAATGCTAAGAAAAATGAGGCTGATGATTAAGAGATGAAGCGGAGAAGTGCTAATTGAACGTGAGAACAGTTGTCATGAATGAAAGGACAGAAATGTGGAGACGCTCTGCTGCGACAATGTTGTGGAGATGGGGGATTTTCATATGGACTGATATGTTTTCATCTATGAGTTTCTTTATGATATTTTGTTCGTAGGCTCTCTGGAGTATACATTGCATTTATACGGACACTCTCTATACCTATTTCTTACCTCAAATTTCTAGAAAAACAAACAAGCATTCTGATTACTAAGTTGAGTAGCTAACTATGATCATATATAGATTAAGTAAAGTTTTTGAATACATTTATTTGCTTAGAAAATTCAAAACTGGAGCTAACCATCAAACTGAAAACTTATCTGAGTGGTGGCATGGTTGCTTTGATATGCTATTCTGCCTGATTACCACTTCTGTTCCTTTCCAAAAAAATGAAGTAAGATAGCAGGGTAATATGAGTGACTTCTTTCCCTCTTTTGATTTTAACAAAACCATCTGATGAATTTTATCCCAATCATCTTACAAAAGAAAATTAGCGGCTGGCATCACTGCCTGTGGCAGCTACCCCTTTACCTAATAAAATACCTTTTCAGATAAGGATGAATACGTGTATATTTTACCAGCCCAAGGTTTTGCTTTTAAAGAGTCATAGACTTGAGTTCAACAGAGGATTCAGAGCTGGTCACAGCTGCACATGGCAGAGTGATTTTAACTCATAATGAGAACAGCTCGATGTGACAAGAAAAGCAGAACATGATTATTCACTAGAAAATGCTCAGACCATTATTGAAAATAAAAATAAAAGGCCATTACACAGAAAAAGTAGAAGTTAGAGAAGAGATACCCAGAATCACAAAGCTTTTGTATAACATCAGATTCGTCTTGATCCTGAGCACTGTAATAACATGCCCCATAATGGCATATTTGGCTAAGAATTTGGGAACAACTTGTTGACCAGATTTCACAAAATATCATAATAATGTCTTAGCCTATTTCACTCATTATTCCAGAGAACTTCCTCCCATTATTTTTAGTTAAAACAATCTTATAGAAGTTAAAACATATTATAGGTATATAAGCTACCAGATGCTCCAGCCTTAATTATTAATCCAGGTGAAAAGAAAACATGTTCACACAAAAAGTTATGCATATGCTTCTAGAAAAAGTTCATTCACAAAACTCAACTGTGGAAGGTAAAAACTCAGTTTCCATCAACAGGCAACAGGGAAAATAAAATGAAAAATATTTGTTCTCCAGGTATCAGAATACAATTCAGCAGTCTCAAGAAATATAAGGAAAAATTGGAACTACTGGATACAGGAAGTGGTTTTGAGATGTTTTGGCTGAGTGAAAAAGCAAAGAAAGGATTTCATTAACAGGAAATACATATTAATCTGTGATGAAGAAATGTAGGTGAATAATTTTCTGTGGCATCAGCAAAGGAGGAGAATATTGAAAAAGTATATTTCAATAACTCTTAAAAGAGATAGAGGTAATCAGGACTTTAAATTTTGTGGAGTTGTTACAGGCACATTGAGCCATTAATTGTTATCAAGTGGATACAATTATTTTTAATTACAGGCTTCTGGATTTAAATATATGCAAACTATTTTATTGAGGCAATGATAAATTAGAATAAAGGATGTAATTCCTGTTGCTTAATATTTACAGAGAAGAAGACTGGAATGGAGTGTCCCTTAAGCAGCAGACATGACAGTGGGATTCTGATTTTGTTTGCTTAATTTTGTTTTTCTACCCCTAAATCATTATCTTTTCCCACCCAGTCTTTTGCGGTGGAAAAAGAACAATTCCTTAAGATTTTTTTTTCTTTGCACTTGCAGAATTATAACCATTTTGCGTGGCATTTATTATGCTATTAACTTTCATATTCAGACGCCTTCCAGTTTCCTTACGGTGCTATAACTTTTAGGTTGGAGACATAAAAATAAGACATTTATTTTGAAAACTCATCTGACAGGAAGTCTTCAAATTTTATGTGCGAATTTTTAGAAGAAGCTGCTGGAGAGACTCATATGATATAAATAAGATATGTCTTGTTTCATATTGGGCTGCTGGAATTATGTCAAGCATGAATTGAATTTCTAGGACATCTCAATAAGTACTTGCAAGTTGAATGTGTGGTTCTCATTTTCAGTTGCCTCAGTGGTGACTGTGTATTCTCATGATCCCTTTCCTAAGGCATATGGGCAGCCACACAGAGATCCCGAAGTGCTCTCCAATCTTTCCATGTTACAAATCTACAGAGATCAAAACCACACAGATTTTAGCAAGGGTTTCAAATGTTAAGATATTAAGTAGCAAGTACAGGAATGAATAAATAGGGCAAAGACATTCTGGATGCTTTTTCAGTCAGTAATTTTTAAGTAACAACACCATACATAGGACAGGTGGTTTTGAGATAAACTCTTTTAGTCTTTCCTTCCAATTTCCATTTCTATTATGTAGTAAGGATTGCTACCTCAACTTTGATTTCCTAATAAGGCTTTCTTGTGATTCTAAATGATATAATACATGAGAACTGGGACAAGTGAAGGAAAATAAAGGATGACAGGGAAAGGTGAATAGGATTTAGCTGAAAGAAGTCCAAACTAAAACGAGTACCTGTTCAATTTAGTAGTGCGTTCTATCCCAATCTTACACTCCACTTGAATGAAAAATATGGCAACTGCAAAAAAGCAAAACAAAACAACAAAGGAAAAAGAAAAAAAAGAAAAGAAAGACCTAGTAAGTAAAAGTTCCTTCTGAATGTTCCTTTGGAATATAATATTTATCATATTGATATAAGTTTAGAAGAGGAGGCTTAGATGGGAAATTATGAAGCTGTGACTTCTTCTGCATGGCATCATATTTAAGATAAGTATATCTCCATTTATATTACAGCTCATGTTCTCATTAGACATACGACATTGGGGAGTTAGCACAAAATATTTACATAAGTGAATCTTTTCTCACACAGTCAGTATTAATAAACATTAATGGTACTCACTGTATCCTGTTGGCTTTATTCGGTCATTTGAGCCACATTGTGTTTTAAATATCTTTCTATTCCCTGGCAACAAATTTAAATTTTTATTTTACGTGCTAGGTTAAAAGTAATATTAGTATCATCGATGATAGAAATGGTGTAGTGTTTATGTCAGGTTTGCACTTTAAACATTCTTTAAACTTTAATGTCACTTCAGACTTATATGTGAAAATATAGCCTGAATTATAGAAGAGTAAAGATAAAGAAGCAACCACACCCAACAACAAATAGGCAAGCACTACTAAATGGTTCATCTTGGTGTAAACATAAAAATATGTCATTCTAAAGGGTCTGTTGCCCAGTATGCAGGGTACTTCCTAGATTTATTTTTAGGGAAAAATATGCTTCTGTCCTGGATGTATTTATGTTTGTCCAACTCAAAGTTTGTACTGATATAGTGACTCTGGCTGTACAAAACGTAAAAGTCAATTTTCACATGTATAGTATTAAGGCCATACTGGATCTATGCCATTTATTAGTGTCGCTTTATTTAAAATACATTCAAGTAAGAAGAATTGCTTAAAGACATTTCATGATGTCTGCTTGTTTTTCTGAGTTAAATTTTCCTATACCACTTATTAAAATTAGCAATACAATTAATATTTGTTCTTCTGTGGCTTCTTTATAGTATTGTTCTCTTGCACTTGGAAACCAATCTGCCACGTCTTCGGCTCTGCTAAAGTCCTCTTCCCTGCGATCCTTGTCACTTGTGCTTATTATACTCGTTATATTCTAAAGTGGTCAGTTGGTTCCTAAAAGGGCAATACGTAGTGTAGAAGAAGATTTTCAGCCAACCTGGGTTGGATCTCAAGTTTTTAGACAATCTCAAGTACCTAAGAGACCCTGACTCCCAGTAGCCAGATGGCATATTCTCCACTGAAGTCACTTCAATGATCCTGCGGGCTTGGGAACACAAAATCGCGATTTCAGTGAACAGATTTCTCTGTCCATTGTAGGAACACCTAGGATTCCATTCTTTCTAGTGTACTTCAGCCTTTTACCTGTACACACCGTTGGGTTCACAGAGACCAGGCATAGTCTTTTTTTTTTCTAATAAGGCATGAAAATGTTTCAGATTGCAAAAAAAATTGTATTAGCCTATGTCTAAAAGAAGGAAAATTCACAATTTCACACTAATTTCTGGGTCTAATGAGGAATATAAGGAGACTAGTGTTCTGGAAAGACAATATCTTGGCTGAGGCTGAGTAATATCTTTCCCTCCCAAACACCAAGACCACACTTTTGTCCTCTTGACACAGGCTGTGTACAGGCACTGTTTATCATCCAATTTTCCTCATTCTGTTTCCGATCATTTTTCTGACTCCTTTCACATTTTAAAATTACCTGTCTACTTCCTGGGACCTGGTGGTGGCAGCTGAGATTTATAAACATAAACTAATATAGCACTGTCCTTTTCTTCACACAATTAACACAGTCATTACAAATTTTATTATCAATCTTTCCCGCCAGAGTATTCTTTTTAAAATTGGCCATCAGCCTCATTTTACTCATGAGTTTTCTCCTAGAATGATAAAGGAGACTTGTGAGTTCCTTAGTAACTATCCAAATGAATAATGAAAAAAGAAAAAAACCTTTCGCTTACTTTTTGGAATAATGATAAACATTGTTATATCAATCTGTATCTTCTGTGGTAAAGAAAGGTCATGAAATTTGTAATCATCTATTCAGTGTCAACAGTGCAGTCAATAAGTGTGTGTACCACTTGTGCATACTGATTCTTTTATTGGTACCATATGGGCTCCCTCCTTACAAGTCAGGGTCCAAAGTCAGGTGTATACATGTCGACAATAATAAATCGTCACCAAACACACATTTCTGTGCTTAAACAACCAATGATGTAGATCTAAGGAAAAGATGAGCTGACATTTAAATAAAAAAATCAACTTATTTTAAGTGTCAAACTATACATATCACGTCATAGCTGCATAGAAAAAATTTTGTAAATGTGTTATAAACGTATAAAAGACATATATTAAATTAATAGAATAGTACAATTCATTGCTTTCTTCAGAGCCCTAAGGGCTGAGTATTAAGAAAGAGTTGGATGATTTAATTCAGTTTTCCAGGAAAAGTTTCAGAAAACAAATAATAAAATTATATGCACATAGGTATACTACTGATAAATATATATGCACAAATGCAAACATACACAAATATAAAAGTAGTTAACTGTATGTGAATATTTTCAATGATCACATACTCTTCAGAACATGGAATTGGCACACTAATTTCTCTATCTGTGGTTAGATACTGAGTTGCTATGACTACACAGACTAATTATGGACCTTCTGATTACAGATTTCAACTCCTCAGGACTGGGGGCTTTGGCTGTCCTCCACCTGTACGTTTAATCTTGATGAATAAAATTATATGATATGATGAAATATTTGCAAGTTTTATTTATTCTTCTTTCCAACAAAGTTAGGCTTTGATTAAAAGAAATCTTTCCCAATTCATACAACTTATCTGCGGTTATATAAAAACTATATTATCCATATAAATAAATTCTTCCTATACTGAAAATTATATTTTTTTTCTAATTAGGTAGAAAAGAATACTATTATTTTACACCTTTATTTTTAATGTACATCTCATAATTTCATTACATTTTTAGAAGGAAACCCAAAATGTTATTCTTTGAATGAACTTATGATTTTATTAGTATAACAAAAGTTAAAGGATAAAATATCCATTGCCAGAAAAAAATGTTCCCGGTGTTAATATGGCCACCATCTTTCAGTATGAATTTCATGCCTGTAAGAACTGTCATGAGTTGATGGTTTTGTGATGTGCATTTTCTCTATCTTTTTTTTCTTTTTTTTTATTAACTTGAGTATTTCTTATTTACATTTCGAATGTTATTCCCTTTCCCGCCATCATCCGCCTAATGCCTCCCCCTCACCTTCCAAATGGGTGTTCCCCTCCCTGTCCTCCCCCCCATTACCGCCCTCCCCCAACAATCACGTTCACTGGGGGTTCAGTATTAGCAGGACCAAGGGCTTCCCCTTCCACTGGTGCTCTTACTAGGCTATTCATTGCTACCTATGAGGTTGTAGCCCAGGGTCAGTCCATGTATAGTCTTTGGGTAGTGGCTTAGTCCCTGGAAGCTCTGGTTGGTTGGCGTTGTTGTTCATATGGGGTCTCGAGCCCCTTCAAGCTCTTCCAGTCCTTTCTCTGATTCCTTCAACGGGGGTCCTGTTCTCAGTTCAGTGGTTTGCTGCTGGCATTCGCCTCTGTATTTGCTGTATTCTGGCTGTGTCTCTCAGGACAGATCTACATCTGGCTCCTGTTGGCCTGCACTTCTTTGCATTTTCTCTATCTTACCATTTGCAATAATGAATTTTGTGCTACAGTCTTGGGCAGATAATATATAAAACTTCTATTCAAAAAAGTCACTTTAATAATCAAAATTTTAGATATATCTTCTCATTCAGCAGCAAGGTAGAAGAACTTTGTAATCAACATAATCTTTCAAAGAAAAAAATTAAAGTAACATTTTACGCACTGAGGTAATAGGATTTTATGACTTCATCATAGTCAATGACTCCTTTTTTCTCTGCATACTGGATCACAATCAAGAGCAGAAACTCTCTCCTTAGTGTCAGCCATTTTTAAATTCATGCTCCCAAATGAGTCTTTCTTGGGTTATAAAGGCAATTATTTATTTATGCATAATAATTATGTGTGAATGCATATTTATATTATTGTTTTCTCCGAGTTAATAATCATCATGAATTTAATAATCAAACATGGTTAATGATGTGAAAGAAGTATTCCTTACCTTAAATAAACATCCACAATGTGAATGGGTCCTGAATCCCACTCCAAATGCACTGATAACATCAAGATAACACACACCTGCTGTTTTTATAGCTTTCACAATTTTTTGCAATGTGCGTTAGTATGTCCTTTCCTCTTGTGGGCTTCAGCAATAATTTGTCTTTAGGAAAGCCTTGCATTTTTATCAGTAATTTAAAAGAATGAATGCTGGACAAATGCAATATTGTAAAGGACATTGCACATCATGCAATCAGCCTCTTATTCCCTTTTATCACAGAATGTATGAGAAAGGTGCACCGTGTTTCACTGAAGTTTGCATTAAGAAACTTTTTAACCTTACTCTTAAATGAAAGCTCACTATATGAAGAAAAATGAGAAACTCACTCTTATAAGTTTGACTTTCTGTTAACAGGCACTTCTGTAAATTGTTTTTCTGTAAGAGGTTTCTTCAGAGAGTCATGGCTGGTTGCATAGAATGCTCTATAAGCATTGCTACAGATCTTTGAATTTCACTCTTGTCCCGAAATCCTTTTCTGAATATGAATAAGGATTAGAACAAACAAAGAAACAGAGACTGGCTTAAAATTCACACATCTGATGCTCATATCCGAGTACTTCTTTTAAACATCCATCTGTTTACTTTTTGACATCTCAAGGAAACATTAAATCAGATCATTAATGCATTTAAAAACAGGGCAATCTGGCCTCATTCATCTAGAATGCCATTAGTAAAATAATTTAATCATCCTAAAAGTGACAATTAGCTAGCTTCACTTTGTCTGATGTGACTAAAACAGTCTATTATCCTCTTATGATTTCACTGGATTTTGTCTTTCCCATTGACAAAGCAAGGTGATTATATTGATAGTTTTTAATATAAAATTAATGAAACCTGTTACTGGAGGAAATGAAGTAAATGTTAGTGTCAAGTGGGAGTCTGTGTCATAGATCCTGGAAATATTATGTGGCCGTAGAGAAATCATTCTGTTCTAGCATTATTACTTGTTAAGCAACAGGGAGAGTCCAGGAAGAGATGCATTTGATACTTCTCCTCAGGCACATCTTCAAGTGTTTCCAAAGTTGAAAGCAGGATTTAAAATGGATTTTTGCAACTACCAAAATGTTTTAGTAGCTCAAAGTAACAATCTGGAGAACATAAAGGTGACTGAATTTGGAAACCAGTGTAGTCTTTTATGGTAAATTATTTTGAACTGACAGAGTATGAACATGTAGCAAACAAAGAAAGAGTAGGCTAGCCCTCAGATTCAAAGAGTGCCCTGGATCCACTCTCTTCTGACCATTCATTCTCTGGGTCACTCTCTTCAGGACAGGTTTGGTTCTCCAACTCTGATATTATCCTTTCTATTTCCCACTTCAGCCAGTGAGACCGTGATGAGAAAGTTGAAACTGGCACAAGAATTCTAGAGTTCTTCCTGATGAGGTTTTGGAGGTTTGTGGAGAGAGAAATCTTCATCTCTAGCAGAGTTGCATTTTAAGAGCACCTCTCTGTGTCCATGTGTAACACAGGCATATATGCGCCAAACCTATCTGTGATTAAGATTCACACACTGATGACCTTACACATACAGGGCTTGCTGACTCATAAGCTATAGCATGAATCCAGTAAAACATTTTCCACTGAAGAAATACTAATTTAAATGCTTTTAATATTTTGTCTAGTGTTGGGAATTAAATATGGGATTGGCATCCCTTTGCTAAATCCTTCACACTGTTAAACACCATCGAAAAAGAATTATATATTATTTTCTGGAAGTTAGATATGGTTTTGCATTTAAAAAATATGCAACTCACATCTAAAGGGCTGTCATTACGTAATTAAATATACATGTGTTCAGTTAAGATATCTTGAATCTTTTTGTTTAATGCTAAGCAAATAGTAGGTACTAAACAAATAGTAATGATTTTTTCAGGAATGTGTTAATTGTACATGTGTTAATGAATATAATAAATGCAAATATGGGACTTCATAGATGGTTCAATCTTATGCTTACTCATTCTCTTTTTGTCATGATTAAATAGTATTTCTTCTTTAATGTAGACAAAATGCCATTTTCATACAACACAAGAACGAAGGGATAGGAAAAACATGATCAAGCTTTTTCAGTAGTCTATGACCACATTGCCTCTAATCCAGTTCTCCATTTTAGAAAGGAGTGTTATTGCAAGTGGCACATTGTAGGTATTTGCTATTAGTTTTAGAAACACTACTCTTTCATAGTGGACTTTACTTCACTGGATTCGTGCCCTGCCCTGTTATGATGCTACTTCTCCACCCAGACATTTGATAAATCTGCTCTTCTTTCATAAGAATCACATACCTCCACATCAGAGCTCATTTTTTATTGGATAGTTTATGTATCTACTTTTCAAATGTTATCCTTTTTCCAAGTTCTGCCCTATCCCACCTCACCTCCCTTTTTCTATGGGGATGCCCACCCCCTCCCACTCACTCCTAACTCAACACCCTTGCATTCCTCTACACTTGGAAAAGGAGCCTTCACAGGACCAAGGGTTTCTCCTATTGATACCTGACAATGTCATCCTTTGCTACATATGTGGCAGGAGCCATGGGTCCCTCCATGTGTACTCTTTGGTTGGCGGGTTAGCCCCTGGGAGCTCTGGGGTGTCTGGTTGGTTGATATTGTTGTTCTTTCTTATGGGGTCACAAACCCTTCAGCTTCTTCAGTCCTTTCTTTAACTCCTCCATTGGAATCCCAGTGCTCAGTCCGATGGTTAGCTGAAAGCATCCTCATCTATATCTGTAAGGCTCTGGCAGAGCCTCTAAGGAGACATCCATATCAGGCTCCTGTCAGCATGCATTTCTTGGCCTGAGCAATAGTGATTGGGTTTGATGGCTGCATGTGGGATGGGTCCCCAGATGGGGCAGTCACCTGGTGGCCTTTCCTTCAGTCTCTGCTCCACTGTTTGTCCCTCCCATGAGTATTTTGTCCCCCATTCTATGAAGGACTGAAGCATCCACACTTTGGTCTTCCTTCTTCTTGAGTTTCATATGTTCTGTGAATTGTATCTTCGAAATTCTGAGCTTTTGGGCTACACATTTTTAAATTGCCAAGCAATCTCACCTTTGGACTGAGTAGAATCCTGAGGGTTGGTCTAGGACCAATTTAAATCTTTCATACTTTGGATCCAGAGCCCAAAGTCCCATCATTTTGCATACATTTTTATAATCCCAAAACGTATATTACACCTGGTTTCTATAATCATCATTTTCTCTTCTAAATGAGAAAGCTTTGCAATTCCAGGAAAGCTTCCATCACACGTAGAAGACACCCTTGATTATTCCATGGTGAATGTCCTCTCCCTTAAGGGGGAAAGTGACTGGTTAATGGTTCTTACCACCAAATTTGTGAGCATAACAAAATTGACTTATTTAGCTATTTTTAACAAGAAATTAAAATTGTATTATATAATGAAAGCATTGTGCTATAAATGAGATATCGCTATCATTTCCATATATAAATATATTCTAACCACTGATTTCCCTAGTTTTTTCCTCCTCCTAGGTCCTGCCATGTATTTTGTTCTAAAGGAAAGGGAACTGTCTGTCCTCCATGGAATCTGGTGAAGTTCAAAAAGGAAATAATTCAAAAGCTTTAGGAAATTTCTGAAACCGAACAGATGATGTAGGATACTTCCTAGATATAGCAAGACCAACTGAGTTCCCTGGAAGAGATCCTCTCCAAACCTTTAAGATGTGTGGTGAACATCAGGTTTCTAGATTTGCGAACTATTTCCTAAGGTGCTATCTTTGAATCATTTGTAATCCTCTAAGTCCCCACACCTAGAAGCCTGTAATAACCTTAGTAAATCTCACTGATTCAACAACTGAACTCTGGTGATATACTTACTATGGTCTTGGGTTGATTCCATATCTGGGATGAGTTGACATTTCCTCACTTCTTTTAAGGCCTAGTGTCACACATCATTAGACAAAGCCCTGGATTCAGTCCTTAGCACTACAAACATTTTGAAATTAAAATAACAAAACTTAAAGTTACATCTTAGTATTTTATTATTATTAAAATATGGTAAATGAAATTGTTCTTAGAATTTCCTCTTAAAATGTTTTGATGTCAGCTTACGGAAATGTATCTGATTTTTATGTTTGACTGAGGACCCTATTACATTGATGAATTTATTAACTTGGCCTGTCTCCCGTGCACTTTTTCACATAGAAGACTTTATGATATGTGAATGTGTGCTATCTTCCTACTAATAATGTATAAAGTAATTTTTTAATCATTAAGGGGAATAAATTTTATCAAATACTTTTCTGCAACATGTAGTTAAGTGTTTATATTTATTTTAAAATTTGTTGAATTGCACAGATAATTTTCATTTGTTGACCATTGTTGCAGACTCTAGAGGATTTCTGCTTGTTGGAAGAAAAGCTCTTTACTATGTTGCTAAATTTAGTTGATAATACTTTGTCAAAATTCATTGTTCTCAGTGCTCTAAGCATATGATATTGATTTACATTTTCTTGGTTAAGTTATTTATAACTTTGGAGAAAGTTCTATTACTATTAATAGACTACGTTTTGGAAATATTCCAAAAGCTTCAACTTTTTTAGAAATTTAAATAGATTTACTAATAGTTCTTTAAATGTTTACCACATAACACCAGATAATATATACTGCTATTCCTATATCATGCTGCTTACTTAATATCATGTAATGATTTTCAGTTACAAATTCATATTGAAAACTGCATTGGCTTCATCCCATGTATATTTTTTATGGGTTGTGATTTAATTTTTATTCTTTGTGAAGCTTTTTTTCCAATTTTTGCCGATTTTTCTTTAATCCACTGACGGTTGAAATTCAAGTTGTTTAGTTTGCACTGTTTAATGAATTTTCTGACTTTGTGTTATTGATAAATAATTTTACCCTGTTGTTTGTCAGAAAACATTGCTGATAAAACACCTATTCCTTGAATTCTACTGAGTATAATTTGTGGTCTAATAGATAGCATAGCTGTAAAGTGTCACAAGTGTACAAGAACTATGACATACTATCTTTGGATTGTACAGAAGAGTTGTCAACTGCTTCCTTTTCTAGATGGCTTACCACATTGGTTAAGGCCCCTTTTTATCTTACCATCTGTCTAGAGCTTCTATACATTATTCAGAACAAGATATTAAAATTCCCAATTATTAGCATAGTGTCTATCTCTGCATTCTGTAAGTTTTGTTTCCAAATATTTTATTGCTTATTATTATTTCTGTAAATGTCTTAAATTTCATATTTTCTGCTTATATTGAAACTTCCATTAACAGATAATGACTTTCTTCACTGACTATATTTTGTATTTAGTTTATTTACATGAATTTACACTTTTAAACTATTCTATCTTTGGTTCTAACATGATTTTTATAGATGGCACACAGAAAGTTATTGCGTTATTTTTCTGTTCTTCCTATCTCTGATGTTTGCTTGGGTCAGGGGTTAATACATTTATTTGTAAAATGCTTACACTAAGAGGATCTGACTTGTCTCATTTTATATTTTATTTATATTTATTTATATTTTCTATATGGCTTACTGACTTCTTTTGTTTTTAGTTCATCATTACAGGGTATTTTTCTTTTCTTGCTTAGCCCAATAACAACAGAGAGACAACATCCAGCAACTGATGGAAACAGCTGCAGAGACTCACAGCCAAAGATTAGACAGACCTAAGGCAGTCCTGCTGTACATGAAGAGGAAGGATTGTAGGAGACAGAGAGGACAGAGACACCACAAGAACCCACAGGAAAAAGCTCTGGGTTCACAGGGTTTCACAGAGACTCTACCAACAACCAGGGAACCTGCCTGGGTCTGACCGATGCCCTCTAGACATGTGTTACATTTGTGTAGCTTGGTATTCTTGGAGGATTCTTAGCAGTAGGATGTCTCTGACTCTTTTGCCTGTGTTCAGACCATTTTCTACCTACTAGGCTGCCTCATCGAGATTTAATATTATAAGAGATGCCTGGTCTTACTGCACCTTGATATGCCATGTTTGGTGAGTATCCATGATGGGCCTGCCCTTTTCTGAAAAGAAATGAGGGAAAGTGGATTCGAGAGGAGGCAGGATGATGAGGGACTGGTGGGAAATGAGGGAGTGGGAAACTCTGACCACTATATAATGTATAGAGAAAAATAAAAATTGTAAAGATATTTTATTTGTCTTTGCATACTTTCTGGTGTTGTTTTTTGCCTTTGTTTTGTTGCTTTGCTTTGCTTTTTATTTACTTTTCTGAAATTATATACTTTCTTTTTGCAAAGAATCAAATGAAGTATCAGAAAATACATCATAACTTTATGTTTCTGACCCTATTTTCTTAAAACTGGCCTTAAAATGTTTTATTTTGTCATAGTCTCATTTGTGTTGTGTTCCTTAAAAGAACTTAGCAATGCTACAAGTAAAAAGAGAGGAAAATGGAGATGAGAAACAGACACTTACTTTTAAAACTCTTTTTTTTTTGATTAATTAGTTTACATACCAAACACTGCTCCCTCCCAGTCCCCCCTGCACAAAGTCCATCTCTCCAGCTCCCCTCTTCTTCTCTTCTGAGAGGATGGGACCCCTCATCCCGCCGTTTCTGGCTATTACGAATAGAGCTGCTGTGCACATAATGAATCACATGTCTCTTTTGGTATAGTAGAGCATCTTTTGGTCATATGCCCAGGACCCATGTAGCTGGGTCTTCAGGTAGAACTATTTACAATATCTGAGGAAGCACCAGATTGGTTTTGAGAGTGGTTGTACTAGTTTGCAATCCCACTAGCAATGGAAGAGTGTTCTAATTTGTCCACATCCTCACCAGCATGTGCTGTTACTTGAATTTTTGATCTTAGCCATTCTGTTTGGTATATAGTTTTGATTTGCATTTTCCTGATGACTGCAGATATTGAACATTTCTTTAAGTGCTTCTCAGCCAATTGAGATTCATTTGATTGGAATTCTATGCTTAGCTCTATACCCCAGATTTTAATTGGGTTATTCGGTTTTTTGGAATCTAACTTCTTGAGTTCTTCATATGTATTGGATAGCCCTTTGTCAGATGTAGGGTTAGTAAAGATCTTTGCCCAATCTGTAGGGTGCCATTTTGTCCTCTTGACAGTGTCCTTCACTTTACAGATGCCTTTTAGTTTCCCAAGGTCCCATTTATCAATTGCTGAACTTAGAATGAGAGTGTTCCATTCTGGAACTTGTCTCCTGTTCCAACATGTTCAAAACTATTTCCCACTTTCTTTTCTCTCAGATTTAGTGTAGAAATTGACTTCAGATTGGATGAGGGGTAGAAAGCTTTTGTGCATAGCTGATGTGAACAGCCAGGAAAGATAACCCGTTAGTTGAACCTTTGTGGTCAGAAGTTTCATAAGTCGCCCTTTTTTAAAGAACAGTGTCCTTTTGTCTACCCATCTCACTAGAGCTGTATATAAGGTGCTCTAGGCATCTATATGACTCTCTTCAAGGTTCTGAGACAATGGGTGCTGGTCTAATACCAGTTTGGAAATCAGGATCATTAAATTCATTGACATTTTCTTCCTAATCCTTCTTCAGAAGTTTTAAAGAATTTGCTATACTTAAGCCATGACCAACTCAAGAGTTTCAAAATAATTATATGACATGGATTCTACTAATTACAATACGAGTAGGGGAGGAATAACAGTTCTTATACTTCATTCCTTCTCTTCTCTCCTAGAATACTTTATCACTTTTTATACAGCTATTTAACATGTTCAAAAGATGACTGGTGAGTAACCTTTTCTATTCTAACATAAACAAAAAACCAAAACCACGTGAATTTTTCGGAAAGCTCTTGTGTTGATATTTACAAATTTTCTGCCGCTACTTGCAGTAGAAAGGGATTGCTGGGATGGAGAGGTAGTTCAGCAGCTAAGAACTCCAAATACTCTTCCAAAGATTCTGAGTTCAATTCCTAGCAACTACACCGTGGCTCGTAGCCATTTGTAATGGGATCTGATACCCTCGTCTGCTGTGTCTAAAGAGAGTGACAGTGTACTCACATACATAAAACAAACAAATAAATCTTAAAAATCAAAAGAAAGGCATTGCTAGGGTGGGAGGTTGTTCTAGTAGGGGGTGGAATGTAAAGTAAATAAAAATAAATAAATAAATAGTGGGAAAGGGGCATTCCTCAGTCCCACGTGGCCGAAATGAAGAAATGTTTGTGTTTGGCTCACAAAAAATGAATGAATAAATAAATAAATATGTGTTTTGACATCACTAGTTAATAAGGATCAAACACAAAAGGAAGAAAGTTTAAGGGTTTTAATATAGGAAATGTTAACATGCTATTGCAGAAAGATACTACATCCCTGAGTCATAACACTTGAAAAACTCAAACTGGTACTGAGCTAAAGCTCCTTTTCCACTGGATGACTTTCACAATGCCGGAATGCGCTCTACAGTCTGTGAGGGGGAAAACTCATCAACAGCCTTACGCTACTGTGAATCAAGAACTACAGTAATGACGGACTGTATAAGATATATTCATGGGTGTAATAATGGTGTGAGCATAATAGAAATGCTTTATGTTTCTTTCTGCTTCTGTGGATACCCTTCTGACAAAAACTAACGAGAAAAGGATGGTTTTCATCTCCTATTTCCAGGTGACAATACAGCATGGAAAAACATCAGGGATGGAATTCACTGCTTCATCGTGAAGGAAATGTGACTTACTTTCCCCTGCATCATTATTTTTAATCATTGAATTCATTAAGCACAATCCATAGGGGCTGCTGTTGATGGCTTATCCACCACTGGCCTGTGCTTTTCTAGCATTCTTACACAACACTGAGCCATTTTTTCTTTTCTGGAGTCAGTGCTATCTAGTGTGTTGGGAACCTCTTATAACAATTAAATATCTAGACAATCCTCCACAAGCTTAGTCAAAGAACAACCTCATTTAAGCACTTCCCTTCAGTGAAAATCCATTCTCACAAGGTTCTGGGCTATGTCAAATTAAGAGTTAAAGCTGACTGGGCAAGGTATATATAACCATTTTCTGACCGGGTGTAAGGTTCACTACATATGATAAAACTTATGCCTGATACCATATAAATATTGCCAAGATTCCAGTAACTGTGGAAATTATATATGGTAAGGGAGAACCCTCAAATCTTAAGTGGAGATATATATATATATATATATATATATATAATCAAAAATGCCTTCCAGAAGCATTTCTGTATGCTATAGATTAGTGAAACTTTATACATTAGTGCGAAAGCTTTTCGTTTTTATTTTTCTATGACATATACGTAACATAGAAATTAATTGTATAGTAATTAAGATAATATACCATGTCAAAGTTGAGAGAACAGATAACTATGGAATTACTAACCTTAAATAAGACTACTTTATAATATCCTCACCTCATGTGGCTCAATAAACATCATCAAGATAGGGAGGAAAGATGTAAATACCAGAAGATGTAGAAGACTGTTGTGAAAGGTGTCTTTTAGACAAGGCAAGATCATTGCACTCATTAATTCACAGATGCTCTGGTTGACTGCACAAGACCTGTGCAGATTAAAGCAGTCAAAACCCAGACATAGAACAGGGAAGAGCTCCTGAAGACCTAGCTGAGAGCTTTGACAGTTGAAAGCTGCTATGGCAGGCAAAGTCACTTCTCCTCAGGGAAGTGTGCTCTGTTAAGTTACCTATGCTCCAAAAGATAGCTTGCCTTACTTTTAATTGTAAATTTTACACAGCCTTGCATCATCTGAGAGGATAGGCTTTACCTGCGGAATTTTCTAGATTATCCTGGCCTGTAAGCATAGCTTTCTAAGGGGAATTGTACATATTATTAATTGATGCAGGAGTACCCAGGCCACTGCGATTGATACTCTATGAGTGCATGTGTGTGTTTGAGTGTGTGTGTGTGTGTGTGTATCTATATGTGTGTGTATCTGTGTGTGTATCTATATGTGTGTGTGTATCTCTCTCTCTGTGTATATCTCTGTGTGTGTGTGTGCATGCGTGCATGCATGTCTGTGTGTGTGTGTGTGTGTGTGTGTGTGTGTGTGTGTGTTTAAAAAAGCATGTAAATAATCACAAACCTTCAGGTTCCTGCCTTGAGCTCTTGTCCTGAGTTCCTAGGATATTGGATTGTGACCTGAAACCATATTCTTTCTTTTTCAGCTGATTTCTGAGAGAGTGTTTCAGCACAGCAACAGGGAAGAGAATACAGCGTGAGTCTAGACTTTTACACATAAAGGCAGCTCTAACTTGTCTCAAATGCATGAAAAGATGACATAAAGTTGGAAGTGGGGTATGGCTGGCAAAGGGAAGGTGATGAGGACTTCCAGTGAGAGTGCAAATTGTATACCTATGTGAAATTAGAAAAAATAAATTATGTATGCATGTATATGTAAAACATAATAAAATTTTAAATGTTTAGAGTTCTACATAGTGAGGCTATAAAGGAGACCAATATATCTAGTATCAGTAATGGAACATAAATATGAATGACTACAGTTTAAATACTAAAAATAGTGCTAATCAGGTTTGACAAGATAGATCAGTAGATAAAGGAAAGTGCCTCCATGCCTGACTTACCTGAGTTTGGTCAGCAGAATCCATAGTAGATTGATCACACATACACACACACACACACACACACACACACACACATGCACACACACAATATAAAAATACAATACATAAATGATATGTCCTATATAGGTATGATGGATAGATAGATAAATTGATAAATAGATAGATAGATAGATAGATAACAGAATAGAAAGATAGATGATAGATGCATGTTCATAAAAAAGAATAGTAATAATCAAACTATGATAATTCAATGGTCCAGAACACTTACTGAAAATTGCAAGGTCCAGGGTTTGATATCCATCAAAACAAAATAGCTATGATTAAGTACTTCTAGAAACACAAAAATCCATAGAAGAAGGTATTTAATTTAGAAATCAAGCCCTAAACGGCTTAACTTAAATGGATAGTCATGTGAAAAGGCACAGAATCTAGAAGATGATGTGAAAAATTAATAGTCACTCTGCTAGAATGAATGCAGTGTTTTTAAGTATCATTCTCTTGGTATATTGCTTTTATAATTAAAAATTAAAAACTACAGTCACAAACACTGTAAGAGCTACCGTTCTGAAAAACTAATCATAGCACTGTAAATCTATGTATTCTACAAGGCTGGTTCTTGCATTTCTGTATTAATGAAAGATTGGGGACATCTTAAATGCCCAACAGTACATGATTAGTTTGACAAATTAATGCATATTTAAAAGGATGGATGCTATGATGACTATAATAGCACGACTATAATAGATTAATTGTATTAGGAAGGAACGTTAAGTATGAGCAAAAGCAGCTGTAGAATGCACAGGACATCATTACGTGTTCACTCAGTGAAGAATTGCTGAAGTACTTAACGTGTAAGGATTAGCAGAAGCTATCTCTGGCCAATGTTTATCACTTTTCTGCTATTTATTCACTTCCTTAGTTTGATTTCTTGTTAAATGAAATCTTATCAGACTTAATGCAATAACAAGAAGCACTTTAATGATAAACTACTTTACCTTAATACTGTATTTCCCGTGTTAAGCTATGTCTGCTAAAACAGTTCCCCAAACCTTTAATGATTCTACTTTTGCAATCCACTCAGTGACTTAAACTATGGCAGTCAGTAGATTGACAAGAGCCTTTTAATCTTTCTTCATTTTTTCCCTTTTTCTGAGACAGGGAGTAGGGTAGAGCCCAGGGTGGCCTTGGACTTTCTATGTGGCTGAGGATAGATATGCTTTAGCTTCTGATCTTTCTGCCAGCATTGTTAGAGTTGATATTACAGGGCAGTGTGCATCATGCTAAGTGTATCTCATGCTGGGAAGCTTAACTAGAGCCTTGTAGACAAGAGGCAAGAATTCTACCACCTGGTCTGCCCTTCCTGCATTCTCGAATGTTTCTTAAGCAATTCAAAGTTAGAAATGTCAATCCTTTAGTAGCAGCATTGCCTAATTTCTATACCATTATTCATATCATCTTATGAATTATTGCAAATCATTTTTGCTTGGGTCTCTCGCATCCCCTGCCTTATGAAAATACAGATTCTTCACACTTTCTATAATTTTTTTCTATTAAAAAATGTTTTCCAGTCTGTTTTGGGGAGATGTTTAATATAATTCAAACCTTTTTTTAGATATGACCTTTGTCAAAATGTGATGCCAGGAGCTTAGCATGGGTGACTAGCTATCTTTGCTGTACAAAAGCTGAATCATAACAATCACTGATATCCTTGGGTTGGAGACAGCATGCGAGTCCCTGGTGATATCTGGCAAGAGGAAGATGATCAGGAAAGTGAGAGGAGGAAGTATTCAGTACAATGTTTTACCTTTCGTAAAAACAGAGGGGAGAGTAGGAGCATAGTGATTACATATGCGAAGAAAGACTTTGAATTTCTAATAATTATTATTGTTTTTGTTCAACAGGATGTGGTGCCTTACTCTTACTCTGGTGGTTATGGTGTTGTATAAGACAAACATGAGAAAAATCAAGTGTGAAATAATGATATAAAATGTGTTCACCCACGTGGGTTGTATAAGCGGAGAAGTCCAACATGTGGAAGAGTGACATAAGAATGTTGCTGGGAGTTTTAGGCCGACCTCAAAGTTCTATAATGCAATAATGTTCGTTATTGCATAAAAAGAAATGAAGAAAGAACAAAAAGAAAGCATAAGCTCTATTTTTAAAATGATCTTGGTAATGATTTTTAGTTAAGTGGCAAAGAATATATATTTTGGACTCACTTTAGTAATAAAAATTTAACAAATTAGTGTATGGATTTTATTTGATTAATGCCTTTCTTTACTTATAACTTAAAAATGTTAGGCACTTTCTTTTTTTTAATTGGATATTTTTTATTTGCATTTCAAATGTTCTTCCCTTTCCCAGTGTTCCGGCCAAAAGCCCTCTATACCATCCATCTCACCTTCTTCTCTAAGGGTGTTCTGCCTCCACAACCACGCCTGTCGCCCCCACCCCACATTCCCTCACTGGAAGGGCCAGGACCAAGGGCCATCCTCTGCTACATATGCAGCTAGAGCCATGGGTCTATCCATGTGTGCTCTTTGGGTAGTGGACTTGTTCCTGGGGGCTCTACTTGGTTGGCATTGTTGTTCTTATAGGGTTTCGAGCACCTTCAGCTCCTTCAATCCTTTCTCTAATTCCTCCAATGAGGATCCCATTCTCAGTTCAATGGTTGCTGCTAGCATTCGCCTCTGTATTTGCCACACTCTGACTGAGCCTCTCAGGAGACAGCTATTATCCGGTCCTGTCAGCATGCACTTCTTGGCTTCATCAATATTATCTAGTTTTTTTCACTGTATATATATGGGCTGGATCCCCAGATGGGCAGGTTTTGATTTGTTATTCCTTCAGACTCTGCTCCAAACTTTGTCTCCATATCCCCTACTATGAATATTTTTGTTCCCCCTTTTAAGAAGGACTAAAGCATCCATACTTTGGTCATCTTCCTTCTTCTTGAGTTTCAAGTGGTCTGTGGATTGGTTAATTTGAGCTTATGGGCTAATATCCACTTATCAGTGAGTGCATACCATGTGTGTCAGGGGTTTGTTTTTTGGTTTGTTTTGTGTGTGTGTGTGTGTGTGTGTGTGTGTGTGTGTGTGTGTGATTGTGTTACCTCACTCAGAATGAAATTTTATAGTTCAGTCCATTTGCATATGAATTTCATGAAGTCATTGCTTTTGATAGCTGAGCAGTTCTCCATTGTGTAGATGTACCACACTTTCTGTATCCATTCCTTTGTTGAAGGGCATTGGTGTTCTTTCCAGCTTCTAGATATTATAAATAAGGCTGCTATGAACATAGTGGAACATGTGTACTTGAAGAATGTTAGAGCGTCATTTGGGTATATGCCCAGGAGAGGTATAGCTGAGGTAGTAAAATGTCCAATTTTTCTGAGGAATCTCCAGACTGATTTCCAGAGTGGTTGTAACAGTTTGCAATCCCACCAACAATGAAGGAGTGTTCCTCTTTCTCCTCATTCTCGCCAGCATCTGTTGTCACCCGATTTTTTGATCTTAGTCATTCTGACTGGTGTGAGGTAGATTCTCAGGGTTGTTTTGATTTGCATTTCCCTGATGACTGAGGATGTTGAACATTTCTTTATGTACTTCTCAGGTATTTGATATTCCTCAGCTGAGAATTCTTTGTTTAGCTCTGTACCCCATTTTTAAAAAGGGTTATTTGGCTCTCTGGAGTCTAACTTCTTGTGTTCTGTGTATATTTTGGATATTAGCTTTCTATCGGATGTCGGATTGGTAAACATCTTTTCCCAATGTGTTGGTTGCCATTTGTCCTAATGACCGTCAGTGTCCTTTGGCTTACAGAAGCTTTACAGTTTTATGAGGTCCCATTAGTTAATTCTTGATCTTGGAGCATAAGTCATTGGCTACTCTTAGATACAGACCATTTGCTTGGAAAGTTGTTTTGCAGCCTTTTACTCTGAGGTAGTGTCTGTCTTTGTCGCTGAGGTTTGTATCCTGTATGCAGAAAAATGTTGGGTCCTCTTTACATATCCAGCCTGTTAATCTATGTCTTTTTATTAGGCAGTTGAGTCCATTGATGTTAACACATATTAAGGAATAGTGATTGTTGTTTTCTGTTATTTTTGTAGTTAGAGGTGGAATTATGTTTGTGTCTCTCTTCTTTTGGTTTCGTTGCAAGGAGATTACTTTCTTGCTTTTTCTAGGTTGTAGTTTCCCTCCTTGTGTTGGAGATTTCCATCTGTTATCATTTGTAGGTCTGGATTTGTAGAAAGATACTGTATACATTTGGTTTTGTCATGGAATATCTTGTTTCCTCCAACTATGTTAATTGAGAGTTTTGCTGGATACTGTAACCTAGGCTGGCATTTGTGTTCTCTTAGCTTCTCTTAGCATCTGTATGACATCTGCCCAGGATCTTCAGGCTTTCATAGTCTTGTAAGAAATATGGTGTAATTTTGATAAGTCAGCCTTTATATTTTACTTGACATTTTCTCTTACTGCTTTTAGTATTCTTTGTTTTGTGCATTTAGTGTTTTGACTATTATGTGACAGGAGGAATTTCTTTTCCGGTTCAATCTATTTGGAGTTCTGTAGGTTTCTTGTATGTTTATGGGCATCTCTTTCTTTAGGTTAGGAAAGCTTTCTTCTATAATTTTGTTGAATATATTTACTGGCCCTTTAAGTTGGGGGTCTTCACTCTCTTCTCTATTATCATTAGATTTGATCTTCTCATTGTGTCCTGGATTTCATCTATGGTATCTTGTGCTCCTGAGATTCTCTCTTCTATCTCTTGTATTCTGTTGGTGATGCTTGTGTCTATGACTCTGATCTCTTTCCTAGGTTTTCTATCTCCTGAGTTATAGCCCTGTGTGATTTATTTATTATTTCTATTTCCATTTTTAGATCCTGGATAGTTTTGTTCTATCCCATCACTTGTTTGGTTGGGTTTTCCTGTAATCCCTTAAGGGATTTTTGTGTTTCCTCTTTAAGGCCTTCTAGCTGTTTACCTGTGTTGTCCTGTATTTCTTTAAGGGAGCTATTTATATTCCTCTTAAAGTCCTCTATCATCATCATGAGATGTGATTTTAAATCCAGATCTTGCTTTTCTGGGTTTTTGGATATTCAGTATCTGCTTGTTTGGAGAACAGGGCTCTGATGATGCCAGGTAGTTTGTTTGTTTCTGTTTCTTTCTTTTTTTTTTAATTTTTATTAGATATATTTCTTTTCTTACATTTCAAACGTTATTCCCCTTTCAGGTTTCCTGTCCATAAGCCCCCATTCTCCCCCACTCCCATACGGGTATTCCCTCTATACATCCCTCTTATTGCCCCCACCCCCATATTCCCCTGCATTGGGGGTCCAACCTTGGCAGGACCAAGGGCTTCCCCTTCCACTGGTGCCCCAACAAGGCTATTCTCTGCTACATATGCAGTTGGAGCCCTGGGTCAGTAGTTTTTGATGCCTGCCTCTCTCCATCATGTTGTCTCTGGTGTAAGCTAGTTTTGCTCTCTCTGACAGTAACTTGATCCTCCTGTAGGCCTATGTGTCAGCACTCCTGTAGACCTGTTATCTTTCAGCTGGCTATGGGAACAGAGAGTTGCTTCCGGTTTGTGTGACCTGAAGACTCCAAGCACATTGCTTGGCATGGAAGAGTTTGTCTTACCTCTGCTCTCAGGTGTGTAGGCGCTACCTTGACTGGCTTTCACCTCTCAGAGCAGGCAGAAACCTGAAGGGTCCTGCCCCTTACTGCTCCTACGTCCCTGTGCCCAGAGAGCACAGAGGGCAGTAGGCAGGTTCATCTTGGGTCAGGAATGTGGGCAGAAGTAGTTTTCTTCTCCGGGCTCTCAGGATTGTCTGCATTTCTGAGATGCCTGCTCTCTCTCCCACAGGGTTTGGGTCTGTCATTGTATTTCATTACACTTTTAACTATTCATTTTTATGATTCTATAGTAAAATTTTTATCATGAGTCCTATCTTCAGATAGCACTACTGTATTGTTTTTGACCATTGTTAAGTATTATATTGTTAAGTATTACAGGTGTTTGGGGTGTTTTTAACTTGATATAATGCTGCAGCAAAAATTCTACTCCTTTCTTTACAAACAACAGTGTATTGCGTGTTTAAATTTTATTACTTCTCATGAAGTAATACTACCTCATAATTCCAACCATTCAATTATTCATTTACTGTTATTAGTTAACATAGAAATTCCACATCTATTATCTTTGTTTTTTTTTCTTTTTTTTCTGTAAATTTTAGCTTTATACTTTTAGTATTGCCTTTGTGTGTTATGGTGCTTTTGAATGGCTATAGAATGACCTCTTTATTCTAATCCTCTTGTATCATTTCCAAAATGTTTTCTTATAGAAACACATTATATCTGGGGAAAAATTTCAACCAGACAATTTCTGACCCTAATTAGTGATCATATTCTAATATTCTAGTCTAGCACTAGTGGTTTCATTCTCCTGTATAATCAATCGCTTGTATATTTGAACCTAACATACACAATAGAATTATCTGATAATCATGTTTCACACTAATTTTTTTCTGGTTTACTTTATGTTGTTTTAAATGTGTTAATGATTTGGGCTTACATCTATACTTCTGTGTACAAAATTTTTCTTTTTCCATCTTAGACACAATTTTACTCTAAATCATCCATTCTCTGGAAAAACTTCTTAGGATTCTCTTCTCTTCACCTCCAAAGATTGAGTTTTCTATTGTACACAATCACATCTGACTTGAATTACTATTCTTCAGTGAATTCTGTGTTGTATGAAAGTACACACCCGATTAACATACTCCCACAGACCTAGCCATTTATCATTGCTGACTCTGACTGATACAAGAAGGCATCAAAGTCTATTTACACTAATGGGAAATTAGTAGCATTTTTCCCCTGAAGCTTTAACTTTTTAAACAATAAAATAATGTAGTTTGATGGGAAAGGCTCCCCATAGCCTCTTGTCTCTAAACATTTGGTCCCAGCTGGTAGTAATGTTTAAGAAAGTTGTAGAAGTTATAGAAACTCAATTCTCACTGGAGGAGTATGTCATTAGGACTGTGGAGTCATTAGACTTTAGGGCTTATAGCCCTTATCAACCTTACAGGCACACATCCCCCCTTCTGTGGACTTTCTACTTCCTGATTGTGGTATATGTGAACAGCCAGGCTCCTACTGCCAACTCCTTCTGCCGTGGTGGCCTATTTCCCCTTGAAGAGTAAGTCAAAATAAACCCATCTTTTCTCAAGTAGTGTTTTGCCCATTATGTGCTCCAATATGAACAAAGGATCTCATACAGAAAATGTTACCCTATTCAGCTATGTTTACCTTTATTCTTTACCTTCTCTTAATTCCTATTTCTGTTCATTCAATATTCTATTTGGAATTTTAATGTTTGCCTCACTCAGGATCCCTTAATGGATCTCTTCTAGTAGTCTCTAAACTTATGATTTAACTTTCCAAATCAAGTCAAGTCAAACTATTTAGTTTATCATCTTTTCCAGCTCTCAGAAGATTACCATTATCTTGTGGAATCTTATATTGTGGATAAGAAGTCAGTTATCACTGAGCTTACGTGATTTTACTGTGTGCAGACTATCCTTCGTTTATTGTCAATTTGAAGAATTTGGCTTTCAAATCTGTCATTTTCAAATAGGAACTCTGTAAACATTGACTCATCTGTTCCCCCATGGCTTCTAGAATCTTTCTGATTCTTCTCCCTTATAGTTCCCTGAACCCTTTATGGAGGCATTTGATGAAGGCATCCTATTTAGAACTTACCATTCCAATTTCCTGATTTTTTTCATACTGTCCAATTGTGGGTCTTTGTGTAGTTACCACCTGATGAAAGTGGTTTCGTGTTGAAGGCTGAGCGAGACACCGCCATTTTGGTATGGCAGACTGACACTATGCAAACTTATTATATTTCTTTAGTAGAAGAATGTGGTTCTGGGTTCAGCCTTTCCTCCCAGGGGTGTGTGGATGCCTCTGGTATACCATCTGGGAGAGGACAGGGCAAAATCCAAAATGGGTGTAGTATGCAGTCAATGTATTCCCTCCAGGACTTCAGACACTGCTGCTTGGCAGGTCATGGGGAATAAAGTAAAATCTGGGACAAATGGTATTCCTGTTGGCAGAACTGTGGTAAGTGCAGAAAAGCCAACATAGATTTACAGGTCTTAGAAGAAAAGTAAAGAGGCTCTGCTGTCAGCACAGGGCCTGGGGTCCAGGGTCCTATTGTGGCTGTGACAGCTGTGATAATGTCTGAGGACTGTGCTCTGATGCTAATTTCTTTGAGAACCATGAGCCTGGCCAACAGACATGTGGGTCCAAAGCTCCAACAGTGAGAACTTGTGAGGGAAATAGTCTTAAACCAAGTATTACAACCCAGTTAGAACAGCCACTCTCAGAAGACCCTTGTTAAAATAACTTGTGCACTTTATTCCATGTGGACAGGAAATATATGAACCCTGGGGAATGGGATGCGAATTGGAGCAGGGAGATGTTTTCTATTGGCTGACACTAAGACACTTGTGGTGTTCTATTTGTGTGAGATAGAATTCCAGGTGCTATGTGACTGACTACTGGTGACTACCTGGTTGGGTGTATCTGGTTATATACTGAGAAGCAGGCATGGAAACTGGGAGGGAGCCAGCTCCCCTCCTGCCTGTCACAAGCTTTGAGACTTTTCAAGTTTGAACTTGTTCTACAACACCAGTTCCATGGCATTTCGTTGCCAGTTCCTCTTGTGGCACTGCCCACCTGCCCCACAGTAACAAAGTACTGTTTGATTTCCCTCTAGGTTTATGACCTACCTAGTTTCAGGTTTTTGAATAGTCAAGGTTAATTCTCATGAACCACAAGTTGATGGCCAATACAAAATAAACTCACTAGGAATTTTGTAGACTTTCGTTTCATATTGTTCTGTTTAGATATTTTTTTAGTCTCATCATTTTATTTTTGTCTTGCTTGTTTTATTTTAAATTTTGTTTGTTTTTGCTTGTTTTTTCTTTCTTTTCTTTGTTTTTTAAATTTGGTTTCGTTGTTTCAAACTCACTATATAGAACAGCCTGCCTTCAAACTCACAGAGATCCACATGCTCTTGCTTTGCAAGTGTTGGGATTAAAGGCATGCAGCATTGCCACCTGATTGGTTTTAGTATTTAATTCTGCTTTAAGTTTTCCACTTAAGGTTTTAGCGTGTGTGTGTGTGTGTGTGTGTGTGTGTGTGTGTGTGTGTGTGTGTGTGTGTACATGCATGTACTTCATGTTTTTGTTTGTTTTGTTTTTTATTCTAGCTTGTTTGATTTTATTTATTTGCATGTTTTATTTCTAAAGAGAAAAAATGGCATGGAGTAGGGTATGTGGGCTGTTGTAAGATCTAGGAAAATCTGGGGGATGGAATCTCTGATCAGGGTTTATTATATGAAAAACTATTTTCAAATATATATATATATATATATATATATATATCTCTAGATTTACCTTCTACTTATATTTCATGGTACTCCTCTCTATAGCTCTGATCCTAATTCCAATACATTCCTTCATTCATGAAATCAAAAATTAAATTCATTTTTAAGTTTTGTCTCTACATATTTTTTATTTAAATTTTTTAAGTTATCTGAGAGATCAATTTTAAAATTTCTAGTAGCCTTCTATGTTCCAAAATTCTTAATTTAAAAATAACCCTTTGTCTCTTTGCATTGAGTTCTGTATGTATTCTTTATTATGCTCCTATGATCATTCACATTTCTAATAATTATTTAATTCATAATTATTTGCCATACACAATGGATTCCTGTATAATTAAGTAAGTCTACACAGCACATCAGGCATTTTGTAAAATACTTATTTGCCTATTTTTTCCTCCTTTCCTCCTCCTCTTCTTGTTTCATGTATGTCCTGTATTTCATTATGAAAGTCTGATTCCTTTGTAGATTGGTCCTTTTCTTCCTTAATTTAAATGCATTTAATTCATCCTCCTATTTGTCCTTCTTAACAGAATACTGACCTGTGGCATTGTTCAAAAAAGCTGCTTCTTACTTTTAAACAAGATTCTCTAGTCATAGACTATTTCTAAGGAGAGCAATATGAAATTATTAATTCGGAAAATTCATGTGTACTTCCTCTACATACTTTTTATAGACATTCATTTCCAATTGGGTAAAGTATGTACAAATACTACTCAAGATATAGGTCAGAGAAAGAGGTCTTTGGTGTCTTTTTTCTTTCTCTTAGAGCCACTATTTTGTAACTACCTTAACAGGAACAGTCCCCTAAAATCTCTCAGCTTTATTTTTCTTCCCAATACAATGGAAATAGAAGTATTTTCTTTATGAGATGCTTAAAAGACCTACAAGCTACTTTTAAACCATTTAAAGACAAATACCTGAAACGTGGTTCTCTTCAAATTTTTATGTTCATTTTGCTTAGAAAATGTAACCAAAATGTGGAAGAAAAGCTACAGAAGTCAAGTCACTGCCCCAAGTCATCAGAAATTCAGCATTTACAACTTAAACGGTGAGCCTGCTTCTAAGTCTCATTATTTCTATGATTCTTCAGTTATCATACTGGAATTGTGGAGACAGAAAATCTTTCTTGGTGTTTTACATAACCATCTGTGCTTCTGGAAAAATTAAAAAAAGAAGGCTGCAATAAGGCTCTGTGCTGAGCCCTTCCTTATTTTGCTATGGTCTTTGAATATCCCACTGAATTTGCAAACACGAGAAACAGAGCATTCCTTCAGTCACTCACTTAGCAAATGGTTTTGTGCACTTTCGCTCCGTGGGTATTTCTTAAGTTGCTGGAAATACAGATGCAAACAAAACCATTTGTTATCATAAATATAAAAGACACTTCTTCACCTCCTAATTGTCATCCAGTATGCTCCTGGAGAAGAAAATCCCCAGGGATTTTGTTGAAACAAGCGAAATGTTAAATAGTAGTTTGTTCTTGCTAAATTGAATAATATGCTACTCTAGGCAACATCAGAAAGAGCATATGGTCTGGTCTCTCTCTCTCTCTCTCTCTCTCTCTCTCTCTCTCACACACACACACACACACACACACACACACACTCACACACACACACACAAGAAAATCATGATACATTTTTAGGCACCATGTTTAACCATAAATGATACTATTCTCAAGATCATATGTGGTCTTACCTAGGTGGGACATATATTTGCTAGATAATTGATATTGATACTACTTCAACAGAAATGAATCTTATTCTAAAAAGTAATATTGACAGCTAACATTCATCAGCTAGTCTCCTTATCTAATCCTTCTCTTGAGTAGATGACAAGACAAACATTGTACTTGAAGCAGGGAGTTTGAGAACTGATCTCAGTAAACACTAGTGGAGGAGTATAACTAGGTGGGAAGACAGGAAGCGTATAAGGGAATGATGCCTGAATGTGTTAACTATTGTCTCCATGGGGCCGGATCCATAGACTCTGTCTGACAGATTTGATGGAATCTGAGTTGTGAGAAAAGAGAATCTGGGTATTTCATGACGGGGTTCCATCAAACTGTTAACTGAAAACTGCATTTTGGAAACCACATTCTGGGGGACAAAGGAAGACTTCAGAAGAGGCCTGTGGCAATGATCAGCAGCAGTGATCACGGTACAGTGTTTCTGGCTGAGACGTAAACATCTAGGCATATATGAGGTGCTATAAATAAACCTATATCTTTTATGAAAATATTTTAAAATACTCCACAGCTTTAGATGCTGAGCATTATCAGTACAAATTTACCGTTTCCTGTTTAAAGGTGAAAAATTGAAATTATGAAAGACCTAATAGTTGTCTATGACAGCATGGATAACAAATGAGTGTTGACTTTTCGACTGACCTGTGCAGATCTTGTCTGCTGGACCTGAGATCTAAGTACCTAAAAGTGAGGCAAACCTACAGTCTAATACTATAGACAAGCTTACTTTAGTTTCCTTGTATTCTATACACAAATGTAACACAGAAAGCAAAAACCTGAGGAAGGTTATTCAGTTTAGGACAACATGACCAGAAAAACATGGAAACGAACACCAGTAAGACCACACTTGATGTTAATAGAGCAGCTCTTTCCTAGAACTTTCCAAGGACAGAGGGACTGAAGCACCATTGCCTGGCACTTTCTATAGGTTATATCTGGGAAAGCATGACAGCAAACAGAAGACCATATCCAGATTCAGATTGGGTTCTATAGCCATACACTGATCAGATCATACACTGATCAGATTGGGTTCTATAGCCGTGTTCTGGCATCCAACAAGAAGAATAAACTTGTCTTACAAATAGAATGTAAATGCTTGTCACAGGAGGCATGAAGTCACCTCCAAGAACAACCCAAGGAATGAAATGGACCTGCAAAAAGAGGCCTTCTGCCACGGTTTGTTGTTTTGCTGTTGTTTTTGTAGGTTGTTTTGTTTTGCTTTTTTCCTGAATCCTCTCTCACAGTTCCCTAACGCACTGTTCACAAGGCGTCATTCTTTTGACTGTGCTCCAATTAAAAGGAAACTGAATTGACATTCTGACCTCAAAAATTAAAGTTTTCCAAAATACCTGAAGTTTGTATCTGACTGAATACCAACAAAGTTGCTCAAGTCTCAAATCTTTACACTCACATGTACATATATCTGTTTCTAATAACTTATCGGTTTGTTCTCAGAATCCATATCGACCTCCAATGTCAAAGTATCTTAAGAGTCATAATATCTCCCACTAATCATCTCTATGAACTCATTTTATCTAATAAACTGTGTTTCACTTAATATCTTGTTTTAGACATATTTACATTATCTAAATTAGATTTCACATATCAAAAGTTTCGCGATTATTTTATAACTAATTCTATTCCTGGGCACTGCCCATGGTGAGCCTATTTGCTCACAAGTCCACTTTCTTAAACACCGACAGGGTTAGAACGTGAGCAGAAAGCAAGAAAGAAGTACAACTGAAACCTTTACAGGGCAAGATGAAGGGAAAATTAAGCACAAGACTCTTAACAAAGAAAAAAGTCAAACAAAAGGCTGGCTCTAGCTGTTTTCTTCTGTTCTTCCAAGAAAAAGGTAGACTTTTTTGGAGAGTGATTTTCTGTTAGATTCTTCTGTTTAATCCTGAAATATTCTGCTAGACAACCTTGTGGTCTACATGGTTTCATAGTTTATCAAAGCTACCAGTCAACTGTGTCAAATAATGGGATGTTTCAATTACTCTGTCAAATCAGAGAAATAGAAAGGTCCGTGAAGTAGTCACAGGCTGTTGGGGATCACCCCGGCCTCTGAGTCACAGATGTCTTTCAGGTTCAGTCTCCCACTCTGTTATCACCACAAGTACCATATCCCGTACCTGCAACCCAAGGCAAAGAATAAGTTGTGTGAATATAAATTAATCTATTTTTAATGATATTGGATGTGTTTAATTTTTTTGTTTCAAATTCTCCTTTGTGTTACATGTCTTTGAAAATGTATATTGATCATCATAATTTAGTTCGAACCTCTATTTACCACCTATATATTACAGTTATCATAAATAATTTCCTAAATGCATCATTTAAATTTATTTTTCTATGTGTATAGATAATTTGTCTGCCTGCATTTCTCTGTACCATGTTCATTCCTGGTATACTTGAGGAGCAGAAGACATCATCAGCCCCCACTAGGATTGAGTGGCAGATGGATTTGTGTTTCCATGTGAGTAGTGGGGTGAGAATGCAGTTCCTCTGGAGAAGTCAGTCAGTGCTTATTAACCTCTGAGCCATCTCTCTGTACCTAAGCACACTTTAAAAAATAATCTGCATTAACAGTAAGAATCAATGGGTGGCTATAAATTTTGGCAGATTAGTTAGGGATTGAAGAGAGAGTGGCTGATAAGGCCTAGAGGGGTGAAGGGGTAGGAGGAAAGTGGTATAATTACATATCAAATAAATATTTTGAAAAATTTATGTAGTAGATAAATGTTTTACAAAACACATTTCACAAATTTTAGATTTAAAAACATTGTACGTTATGTATAAAATAAGAACTAATACACTTACTATATCAAGAGACACCAACATTTAAATTGTATCTTATGAGTAACAGCTGAAGTTTAAATAGCCCCAGTGAAACAGTAATGTAAAGAACTTCTTCAACCTGAGAAGCAAACACTCCAAGTTCTCTACAGCTAGTATCCTATTCAGTAATAAGAATGTCAGCGCTCTCAAAAATAGATCAGAAACAAGGCAAGAATATTCATAAATGTCACATAATTCTACCTCGCTAATGCAATGAGAAAGCATCAGATGGTAGGAAGAAACCAATGTGTAGATGACACCCTAATATTTAGGGAATGACAACCCTCCATATAATAGTGTTAGACTGTTAGACGCATATCTTGCAACCTTCCCCAAGTTCGTAGAATGCATAGCAAGAGTCTGTGCTCAGGTAAACAAAAGACATTGGAAAAGGATGGCATGTCAGTGTGGGTTCATCTATTGTTAGTCATAAGGCATAGCTGTTTCCCTTCTTCAAATTTGCAGTGTAAAGATGATGTCACCTTTAACAAAATTAAGTACATTACAAATAAAATTATGAGGGCCTCAGAAGAGTGTCTAACATAAATTTAAGAAAGTTATAACAATTGAAGTGAATTACTTTAGAAAAGACATAGTTTTTTTCTAGATTTTCTATGTAAAGAGGTACTCTTCGAACAGAGAAAATTGTAGACTGAGGGAAAACCATATCAGGGCACGCTGGACTATTAGGTAGGCTGGTGGGGCCTAATTCCAATGCCTGTCAGGATGAGAAAATGTTAATTATAATAAGAAGAGGGGTGGAGCTTGCAAAAACCACATCAAATTATATTCTGGGGAACACCTTGGAAGGACTTTCGTGGGATTTTGAGACTGATGCCAAAAGAGGCGAACATTTTTGAAAGCAAAGAGTGAAATGATTAAGACACTGTTTTGGAAAAATCAGCCAAGCAGTAAAATGATTGGAGGTCAAGGCTGGGTACAGATGAACACAATAGGAAGCTGTTGGAATAATGTATTAAGCAGGATTGATTCAGGCAAGCCTCGGGAAATATAAAGTTGTGAGCAGCAACTCAGGAATATTGCCTATGTTCGCTGTGTTTGCTCATGAAGGCTAGTGAAAAGAGAATACGGCATTCATGTGGCTGTTTAGTAGGATCTAATACACCTGTCTCAACTCATAGATTAATGACTTGTTTTAATTTTAAAGTATCCCTTTCATATAAAATTTTAAAATCTATGGAAAACAAAAATTTAAGAAATTAATTGCTATGGTTGTGTAACTATTACAGTATAGCATGTCCTTTACGTTGTTGAACTTTGTCTTGTGATTTCTTCAAACATTTGTATCAAGTTGTTCACAGTTCACACTTGGTGGTATTCATAGTTCACGCTAGGTGGTAAATTATTTTCTTCGATAAAACAGCGTTGGACAGTTCTGTGCCATGACAATAAAATTTACATTACTTTATTCTTACTACTTTATTTTTAATAAGGGTTTTTTTTTAATCTCGGTTAAAATCTATAATGCATATTTGGTTTTGAGAAAAAGATATCCCTGTGAAGATAAAATTAGCCTTGGATATGCATCCGTTCTTCTGCCTTTGCATTCTGAGTTCTGGAATTATACAGGTGATCAGCTTTTTCTTTCTTAAATTTCTTTGAGTACAGTGCAGACAGAATCTAACACACTGGAGTTCTTTCAGGGGGAAAACAGCTATACCTGGGGGAAAAGGGAAATGAAAAAGACACCTGGGAAAGTTCCAAATGTACATTTTCTTAATAATTAGCACATCACATATCTCCTTAGCATCTCATGAATAATCATAGAGTGTGTACTGAATGAATCATTTTACTTTTCACTGTCAGAGGTTAACGAGAAAGCAAAATGGTTTGCTTATTTTAAAAAATGAGCTGTGTTTTTTCTTAGGGTATGCCATGACTAAAAAATAATGAAATGCAACCAATAGACACCATGGCAGTTTTAAAAACACTGATATATATATATATATATATATATATATATATATATATATAGTATGTATATATGTCATATCTGTCAAAACATCCTATATTTATATAGTTAGAACATAACTATCTATACACATTTACGGTATGGCAAGAAAATGAATATGCATGCTGCATGTAATTGTACATTTACTTTTTAATGAAAGTTTTTCTGTCAAAATCCTGTCCCAATTTTCATTTGGCAGTATGCATTTTTATCTCATGTCTGATCTCTAAGAAAGAGGCCCCTAGAGCTTCTGTCAATCTTGTCCATGTTTTAAGATATTTTGTTTATTAACTAAGTTAATTTTTAAGATAACTTTCACTTGCCCTTGAATGGTGTTAAGTTCATTCAAATACTAAATATTTCAAAACCACCAGGAACTCTCTAACCACACCAATGCAAGAGAGACTGGGAAGTTATCCTGAAGGTTCCACAAGGACTCATCCACATCATTCATTCAACTGATTTCTTGGTCAGATCAGGGCATTCTAAGATGGCTTGTCTCACAAGGTTTTCATGTCCACTGAGACAGGGATAATAGCTGAAATTGCAGAATCCTTATCTGGATTTCGTCTTTTCTTCTCAGTATTTTTCTCTGAATAATGGTCATGAAGAAAAAAATCACAATTTAATTGAAATTTATCTTTGAAAGTCAAGGAATATCACACTACCATATTCAAAATACATCATAAGACCAGCTTGAGATAAGACAAGAACAGGTATATTTGACATCTTGGTGGATAGGCTAGAAGTCTAGAGTGTTATTCTCTTTATGAAATGTGAATGATTAAAACTATATTTTTACTTAACAGAATTTCTGATTTCTGATGCCCATGTGTCTTGGCACTGGATTAGATGCATTGAGTGATTTGCTTTCAAGAGATGAAAATGTGTGTGGGGATGCTCATCGGCATCCAAGATCTAAGAACCTCAACTGTTCAAAATTCAGATCATTACGTTGCATGTGTCTCTAGAGTAACCTTGTTCTGTGCAAACAAAACAAAATGGAACCTTCCTATAACAACTTAATCCTCACAAAAGCTCTTGCCTCCACTAAATATTTTGTTGTAATTCCAAACTGAGGATTTTGCAACAATACTTCAGGCCGGTTATTATCCTGCCTAATTTTACTATCTCTTTTCAAGACCAGCTTTCTCTCTTTAAAAAAAAATTAAAGCAAAGCGTAAGAAGCAGCTGGCAAAGGCAGATGCACATACTTACAGCTAATCAACCGACTGAAGTCAGGGACTCCTGTGGCTGAATTAGGGAAAGGCTAGAATAAGTTGAGGAGGACCTTGACCCCATAGGAAGACCAGCAGTCTCAAATAACCAGGACTCCCTGAGATTTCTAAGACATTAACTGATCTGAGGCCCCTGACGCATATAGAGCAGAGGACTGCCTGGTCTGGCTTCAGTAAGACAAGAAGCACCTCAAGACTGAAGGCCCAAAGGAGTGGGGAGGCCTCAAGGGGTGGGGAGTGGTGGGAGGTGAGGTCATCCTGTAGGAGAGTGGGGGAGTAGAGGTGGAATGGGATGATGAACTATTGGAGAGTAGACCAGGAGATGGATAATGACTGGACTGTAAAAAAAAATAGATAAAAAAGTAACTTAAAATAAAGAAAGAAACAAAGACCTGGTAAGGTTGAGTGAGCTCAAACCCTGTGAGTTTAGAATGTGAGGACTGGAGCCAACTCCCTAAGGGGGGAGCAATCAAAGCATCATGGAGTTTTCAAAGAGGCGTTTGACAATCAGTGACACCGCCGCCACCTTCCTGTATTTCTCTTTCCCTCAGTCATTAAAATAATCTCTGCTAAAGGCATAATGCTCACACACAATTTTTCATCTGGAATTCAAAAAGCAATTCACTTACTTCAATTGCTAAATCTTATGATTTCCTGATTCCAAATATTTCATTTCATTGTGAGAAATAGCAAACTCAGAATTCCAACCTTTGAATGAATGGGTAAACAGTTTTGAACGTTTTAATTTTTCTTTGTAATAGGTGGCATGTGATTATGAAGATGAAGGAGGAGAGATGTTAGCAAAGACTTGGGAAAGAAGGGAACGAATGAGCGAGCCGAGAACAGATGAACGAATGACTACACTAAGAAGTCAAAAGGCTCACTGGCTGCCAGTGTCAACAACGGGTCAACTATGTGCAAATGAACTTATTTATTCCACATTTCCTAACACTAAGAGTGTTTCTGGTAATACAATTGCCATCTTGCAATAATTACTCTGGCAGTAAGTGCATTTAGACAGAATAAGTAATTAAATTAATACAATAATAAAAATAAATAATTAAAATTGTATCTCTTATAATAATTACTCTGATAACAAGTGCATTTAAACCCAAGTATCGTGTTTCAATAGGTATTTGGGGCTTTTTTTCTTTTCTATGACAAAGCCTCTCCAAAGCCTGATCTAATATGAAATATGCATTTTTTAAAAGGCGAGTTTCCTCTGATGTTCAGTGCCACCCACATAGGACTGTGGAACTTTTCCTTTGATCCGGTCTCTGCCATGTGGATGTCATGACTATGCCCTACATTGGGGAAGTAATTTTGCCTCAAGGGCCTTAGAGCCTCGACAGGTGGGAGTCCACACATCCACTTGGAAGGCACACTACACACCTGGAGACGCACATGATGTCACGAGTGCGGAACAGACACAGGAGCTACAGGGAGAGCTCAGGGTGGATGCTGCGGTGCTGCTAATGAACTTCACCTCAGGTGTCAGGCTGGCGTCCTTCCTGGCCTTGGGGAACATTCTGGCTGACTGGAACAAGGCCTGAAAGAACAACTGCTTCTTCAGGCAGAATGAGCGCTAGGAACTCTGTGAATGCTTTACGCGACCATGGTCTCTCATGTGTTTGTTCAAAATAATCTCCAGTTTTAGTGCAACTTTCGTTATCAAAGCTTTGCTGTGTTTTTAATGAAATAAGTCTGGTTGATTGTTTCACAAAAGGTTTTTTTTTTTTTTTTTTTTTAATGTAGGAAATTTTGTGTCCTAATCACACTTTGGTCATTTTACCTTCTTATGGGAGTATAATTTAAAAGCCTATTTTGTCTTTGTTTGCTCGCTTGCCTGTTTATAGTTTTTGTTTGGTTTGGTTTTGACCTGATAGAGTTTTGGAAATTGACTGGATCCTTCAGACTCAGAGCTGCCCAGTGGGTAAATTCTAGAGATTTGGCGATAATTATATGACAAAATTATTTGGACCTGGATGATTGTTTAGATTGTCTTAATTAGACATTAGGCTGTTTGTTTCCTGGCATTGACTGGGTGGGCAACTTGCTCTTTCATGCCCTCCCGCCATGACATTCAGCCTCAAAGTAGCTCACGTTCATCATGGATCGATGCAGCTTAAGACATGATAAGCCTGGGTAAACCCATTGTCTTATGAATTGCTTTTGGCAGGTGTCTGTTAGAGTCATGAAGAATTTGACACTAAATATTCTCAACTTATTAGATGGAAATCAGAACTCTAAATAGATTGGAAAAAGCCATCTAGTGCTGATGTGCAACCGATGAACTTTAAAAGTTAGGCTACTGTTTATCTCATTCTCATTCTGTATCTTGATGAATTTGAAAGACCCGTTATTTAGTGACAATACTTTTTTTTTTTTCTTTTTTTCGGAGCTGGGGACTGAACCCAGGGCCTTGCGTTTGCTAGGCAAGGGCTCTACCACTGAGCTAAATCCCCAACCCAATACTTTTTTTAAAGATGAAAATATATGTTCGTCAGTATGTTTCCTCCTTCAGGACCATATTTATTTTTATTTTATAATATGAACACCTCGATATTAATAAAAATCATGAGTATTTGCCAATAATATTTGTATAATGGAATGTATAACACACTTCCTGAAAACAGAGGTTGCAACTTAATGATACTGAAATCCTAAGAGATCGCAATAGATACATCCCAGCAGCTGTCAGTGTTGCTCCCTACCCAGGCATATTTCAAAGACTTTGTCAAAGGCTAGGAAAACTGTCAATCGTCACAACAATTAACTTCTTTTAAAAACCATCCAATTGACTTTAATGATCAATAAGTAAGAATATTTGAATGGAAAGGGCATCAAATACCTGCATGCCTCTTGGCAGAGTCTTTAGGTTCTAAGCTGAAGACAGCGTCTTCTCAATAAAAAAAACAATTTAATGTATTCCCCCAAATTAAAAAAAATCAATATTCAAATTTACTTGCATTCAGAGAAGATAATTTTTATTTTTATTTTTGGGAGAATAATACAAAAGTTAATACACATTAAGGATCAAGATAGCAGAGGCAAGATATTGCCTCATGCTAAAACTTATGAAGATAACTATTTATACTTTCCAGCCACTGCAGAAACGTAGGCTACAATAAACCAAAATTCAAAATCACATGTGTGTAATTCAGCATTCATCATTCTAGCCTCGGAGCTACTGGGCTTTTGAATTATGATGTAACCTGCTTCAAATACCCATGGGTTCTTCTGGTTTTGTCTTATGTTTGTTCTTTTGGTTGGTTGGTTGGCTGTTTTGCTTTTTGTTGGTTTTTTTTTTTTTTAATTTTTGGTTTGTGTTTGTTGTTTTTTGGTTTGGATGAGACGCAATTTTTCTGTGTAATCCAGGTGTTCTGGAAATTCCACTTATAAACCAGAAAATCTTAACATATTCCTGCTCTGCAGGGTGAATGGGACACTCTACTCTGAGGACACTTGGTAAGTTTACGAATATAGTTAGGAGACATTTAGCATTTTTGCACAGGGATGTTGGGATGAAAAGGAGCTGGTGACCTACCTCTAGGATGGAAAAGAAACAACCTCCAACTTAGGTGCAACACATAAAGTGCATTGCTCTCTCTTCCTGTGGAGCGGTTCTTCCAGAATTCATGTCTAAGAGGGTCCTTCAAGCTTTTTCCTGCTGCAACTGACACCCACTCATTAGATTTCTGTAGTAGTGTTTCCACCGTCAACACATATTTGATAGTGCCCCTCATTGTGTCCATGAGGAAATTCATTATGTATTAGTTTTTAATGATTTATTTATTTTATGTAATATACACTGGTGTATGTATACGTTATGTATTCATATATGAATATAGATATATATATTTATGTTCATATGTATGAATGTATATATTTATGTGTAAGGGGTTCATATCTCCTGGAACTGAACTAACAAGCAGTTGTAAGGTGCCACATGGTACTGGAAATTGAACCTAGGTCTTCTGGAGGAGCAGCCAGTGGTTAACTATCACTATAGCCCTCAGGAAATTAACTTTTTAAACAACATTAAAATTCCAAGTACCATTATGTATATATGTCTGTTTGTGTGTGTGTGCATATCTGTCTGTGTGTTTAACATATATAAATAACATATATGTGTATGTACACACATGTATGTGTTTATGTTATGCATGTATATATTACAAATATGTATATAGATATTTATATATGTATACATAATGTGCAAAATGTGACTATTTTTCTTTTTTTTACCTCAGCTGCTCTACCTCATTTTATCTCTTTTTTTAATTGACTATTTTATGTATTTATATCCCCTTTCTCCCCTCTTCCAGCCCCCCCCACCTTCTATGAAGGTGCTACCACTCCCACTCACCCACTCCTACTTCAACACCCTGCCATTCCACTACACTGGGGAAATGAGCCTTCACAGGACCAAGGGATTCTCCTCTTATTGATGCCAGACAATGCCATCCTCTGCTACACCTGCAACTGGAGCCATGGGTTCCTCCATGTGTATTCCTTGGTTGGAAGTTTAGTCCCTGGGAGCTCTGGGGGTCTGGTTGGTTGACATTGTTGTTCTTCCTATGGGGTTACAAACCCCTTCAGCTTCTTCAGCCTTTTCTCTAACTCCTTCTCACTTTGGTCTTCCTTCTTCTTAAGATTCATGAGGTCTATAAATCATACCTTAGGTATTCAAGCTTTTGGGCAAATATCCTTTTAACAGTGAGTGCATACCATGTTCTTTTGTGATTGGGTTACCTCACTCAGGATGATATTTTCTAGTTCCATCCATTTGCCTATGAATTTCAGGAGGTCATTGCTTTTGATAGCTGAGTAGTACTCCATTGTGTAGATGTACCACATTTTTTAATCCATTCCTCTGTTGAAGGACATCTGGGTTGCTTTCTGCTTCTGGATATTATAAATAAGATGGCTCTGAACATAGTATTCTTGTTATATGTTAGAGCATCTTTTGGATATATGCCCAAAAATGGTATAGCAGGGCCCTCAGGTTGTACTATGTCCAATTTTCTGAAGAACCACCAGATTGATTTCCAGCTGCGATCTTTACCTTATAGCTAATTGGTATTAGAGAGCAAAACAACTGAAAATATAATCACATGAAATAAAAGTATAACATGGATGGATAATTTTACAGCACATTTTCCGAAGCTTTCCTAAGTGCTTAACTAGGTCAATACATAGTTTAATGTCTCTGAAAGTTGCAAATGTAGACCTATTCTTTATTTATTTATTGAAAGCGATTACACACCAGTTTTAGTTGGAATTAACTATTTAGAATAACACGTTGAAAAATTGTTCATTGGTTTTACTTAGCACTTAAACATTATCTTCTAAACTCAGATTTTAAAAATGAAAAAAAAATGGTCTGGACTTTTCATGAGACACAGAGAGAGAGAGATCAACACACACACACACACACACACACACACACACACAGAGAGAGAGAGAGAGAGAGAGAGAGAGAGAGAGAGAGAGAGAGAGAGAGAGAGGAATAACTCTCTACTCTGTGAAAGGCAATAGTCTCCAAGAGATTTTAATACCTCGTCGGTGGTGAATGTAATCTTTTTTCTTACCTTAGAAGCACCAATGGGGATTAGAAGAATCACTGGTTCACTGATTGGAGCCAGCAATGTATTTGCATTACACCTCAAGTCTGTTCTTTGCAGAGTTTTTATTGATGGTCATTATTCGTGTGTAGGTGAATTTTGTCACTATTCGGTATTGTTAGCCACCATAAAATAGGACAGACATGGATGGGCAAAGCTACTTCAGAGTGGAAATGAGAAAAGATACTGTCTAGGGATAATGCATTTCTCGCTCTGACTAGTTATCAGGGCTCAGGGCACTTATAGGCATTATGCACAAGCCTCTTAGCTACTGACTATAACACATTCAGATTCTGAGATGTCATCTCAATGGATCGATAAGCAGAATATTTAACATATTATGTAAACGTCCTTTACTTCCTTAATGTTCTAGAGACAAATGATGTTTTCTCCATGCTCAAAAGAAGAAGTATTTTTGTAATTTAACAGCATTCCACTTTCCAGGTGATTAGAGATACTTTATTATTAAGTCACAGACACTATATTATTTTACTTCTCTGCTGCTTTGAAAAAAAAACAGACAGAAGTAACTCAGGATGTCAAGAATTTATTCCATATTACAGCTAGTTCATCATCAAGAACAGTCAATACAGAAACTTTTCCTGTATCCAAAGCAAATGATATCTTCGGCAATAGGTTGTAACCATCTAGTTATGAACAATCAGAAATAATAATGGTCTATTTTGTTGGGACAGTCTCTGATAGCCTTCTGATCATTTCTTAATGCTAGTTATTTTTTGAAACTGGCAGCAGTCTTAGCTTTCTCTAGTTTGTAATTTATAATGGATTGAGAGTTCTGTCTTGAATGTCGTATTGATGTAATAGAAATCGGCTTGATAGATTAGTGATGCCCGTCACTAGAAAAGGAAAGGAAATTGAAAAACAGTGATGTCTGGATGTAATCTATGATCTGGTGCATAGACAAACAGACCATTTGTTTTTATAAGGACTACAATATTTTCTATGGATAAAACATTCATATACTAGAAATAGCAACCGGTTTTATTCAAATTCATTGTAACTAACACTATTCATGCTATAAATGAGGTTAATACAAGGATGTTGAGAATATGAAATTTAGGGTTTTATATCTACCTGAAGAAATCTAAGGAAAATATCAGAATATAGTAAACTTTGAATATCTCTAATTTACATAAAATGCAAGTAGGTGACAGGAAAGCTGTATCTGAAAGTCATAAAGCTCAGAAATATATATATATATACATATATATATACATATATATACATGTATGTATGTATATGAAATTGGGCAGGTAAATGAAGTTGCTCAAAAAAGGATAATGCTATCACTGGACAGAGAAACACCATATGGGTCAAAAATACAGTGATAGTGTCCATGATGCTCACGGGTTTAATTTACATCTTGTAGCAGTTTTCTACTGAGAAATGTTATTCTTTCAAACTTCATGGACTTCTCATCCCTTTGATGCCTGGTTCCTTCCAGTCTTATATTCCTCACTGGAACTCTATTCCTGCTCCCCAATGTTACTTTATGCTACAGCTACTCATACTTCTTTGGATCTTAGTTACTCCCCCAAATCACCCTATGTAAGCTGAACGAAAAAAGAGTCCATCTTCAGCCTGGTCTCCTGACATTAAATAGAATCACGTAATCAGTTCTCTCACCAGGCTAGGTAACTTCATCACTCTCCTTCAGCTCTCTATAGTCTTCTCCTTACCTCTTTGATCTTCAGACATATTGTTATATGTAGGATATGCCTCTATTGAAATAACACCATTGCCACAGAGGATTCTAAAATGCTTTCCGGGCAGGACAAATCATGAAAAATAAGAGTAGAGAACCATTAAGGGAGGGAACTCAGAGACTGAACTGCACAATTCAATTTTGTGCCTCTGTTTCTCTTTTAATGTGTCTTCATTTATCCTTCAATATCCTGTCCCAGCTTGAGTTTGGACTGTACCTTCACATCAAAATCTTTGACATGGACCTAAATAAATGTAAATATGGATTGTTGTTGCCATGTAGTTTTCCATATAGATTTTTAAACTTAATGTACATGTAAAGATCCTTTTTGTCATCATTATTGGGACTAAGAACTATCAGCGCTCAAACCTTCACCTTTGGGATGCAGTTGTATGTTTGAACCTGTTGTTTTTACTTCCTGCTTTTTAGCCTTGTGTTGCTGATACCAGAAATGTTGAAGATGCTGTAGACAAACATAGGTTGTTTGAATAGTTTAAGCCTAATTGTAACTGATCATAAAATCTATTTTATAATGTATCATAGCCAAGTGTCATAATTCTGTGATTTCAACCAGAACATAGGCAATTAAACTTGCAGAAAGATGTTTGAAATCTGGGTATTAAATTGTCTGTTTACACATTATTAAGTCAAAACTACAAGCATTGCAATCTGATAATAATTTTCCAATTCTGATTCAAACTGTTACACTCTTATTTAAGATAGCTTTGAAGAGGTAGAATCAATGACCTGAACACTGAGGTCTTGTCCTGTCCAGCGTTTGCCAGTGCGATGCAAACTCCAGTCACTTGGGAAAGTGCGAACCTCAGTTGAAGTAAAGACTCCTCAGATTGGCCTGTGGGTGCAGTCTGGGAGAATTTTCTTGATTAATAATTGGTATTGGCTGTTGACAATACTCTGTAATGCTTACAGACAGGAACAATTTGTCTTCTGAGAGGCTCTACCCAGCAGCTGACTCAGATACAGATACCCACAGACAAACAGTAGATAAAGCATGGGGATTCTTACAGAAAAATAGGAGGAGGAATTGTGAGACCCAAAGGGGATAGGAACTCCACAGACCATCCAACAGGATCAAATAACCTGTATCCTTGGTCTTCTCAGAATCTGAACCATCAACCAAAGAACATATACAGGCTTGACCTAGGCTTCCCTGCAGATATATAGAAGATGTGCAGCCTAGTCTTCAGTGAGACCCAAACAACCGGAATGGGGGCTATGCCAAAATTTTTGACTGTCTGTGGGATAGGCTATTCTAGCTGGGCTGCCTTGTCTGGCCTCAATGGAAGAGGAAGTGCTTAGCCTCTCAGAGCTTAGAAGTGCCAGGGTCAGGGGATACCCAGGGTTCCCCTACCAGCTCAGAGAAGGGGAAAAGAGATAGGGTAAGAACTGTGGGAGGGGTGATCAGGAGAGGGGCAGTGAGTGGGATGTAAGGTGAATAAGTAAAAAAATGTAAAAAATAACAATAATTGGTGTCGGACTACTAAGCCCTCTGTGGGTAGCATAGTCCATCACCAAGTGGCTCTGATATTCATATGTAAGCAGGCTGGCAAACTCACAGGAATAAGCTAGCTAGTAGCATTGCTTCAAGGTCTCTAGTTCATTCCCTCTTCCATGTTCTGTCTCGAGCTCTGTTCCTGCCTTTCCTTCATGATGACCTGTAACTTGGACATGTAATGTGAAATAAAACTTTTACTCCCAAAATCCATATGGTATTTATCTCAGGAACAGGAGGCTAACTAGGGCAGGATTATACTTGGGACACCTAGAAACATAATCATATTAGGTAATCACAGCAAAGCCAACTTGTTCATTTTAAATCAATATTTCTTACAGCTATCAGATGCCCAATTAATTGCTGAAGGTGTAGATAGACAATATGAGCAACAAAACAAAATAAAAAGGGTCAAAGAATAGTGGGTCAAAGTTGATTAACTTTAGAATGCTCCTTTGCTAATCACTTGCTGGGTTACACTTTACAAAATGTCTCTTGCAGTTTGCTGCATAGTTAGCTAAAGTCTGTCTCTCTAACGTTACTTTTTATCACAACACAGTACATAGCTTCCAACACGAATGGACTGGATTCTGGTATTTCCAATGAGGCAGTTTGGAAATGTTTTCTCAAATACCTTCAGGAGAAAATTCATATGTTTTCTTTCATTTTAGAAATGAATAGAAACCTTTCCAGGTCAGGTGAGTTCCCCGGGGACAGACAGTGCTAATGGAAACATTTGTGTGCATCTGTCTTTGTAAATATTTGTTTTTGTAGTTTGTGATTTGTTTAGGGTTCCTAGGCTATATGAAATCAAATTATAATTTAAAATGTGTCTGTCTCCATAAAAATTCTGTCCTTAAGTTATAATAAATTATCAAAAACTTGTTTATGTGAAAATGCAACTTTCTCTATTCCTATGTATGATTAGATATTTATTTATATTCCCTTCTTGAGAGGAGCAATAGTGATACAGAGAGGAAGGCATTGGGTGACCACTTTGGAACTGCACTGCATATGGTTCACTAATTTATTATTGTATTGAATATTCCTAAATACTTTGATATCAAATGTTATTTCCATTTTGTGGAAAGCAAGACACAAAATCAGGGAAGTTAAGAAACATAAGTGCACAAAACACTGAAATATGAAACGTGTCCAAAATGAATTCCTTTTAAACCATTAGTTCATTTAGAGTTTTGGTTTCTGTACAATGTCTATTGGTCATATTTACTTCCCCAACTCTCCTTAGATCTATCTTCTCACTTCCCTCCTAACTCTGTGTCTTAAAATAAAAACCTTTCAACAGATGCTGGCGAGGACGTGGAGAAAGAGGAACACTCCTCCATTGTTGGTGGAATTTCCAAGCTGGAACTATGGAAATCAGTCTGGGGGTTCCTCAGAAAATTGGACATAGTACTACCTGAGGACCCAGCTATGCTACTCCTGGACATATACCCAAAAGATGCTCCAACATATATCAAGGACACATGTTCCACTCTGTTCATAGCAACCTTATTTATAATAGTCAGAAACTGGAAAGAACCAGGATGTTCTTCAACAAAGGAATGGATATAGAAAATATGGTACATTTACACAATGGAATACTACTCAGCTATTAAAAACAATGATTTCATGAAATTCATAGGCAAATGGATGGAACTAGAATATATCATAATGAGTGAGGTAACTCAAACACAAAAACACACATGGTATGCGCTCACCAATAAGTGGATATTAGCTCAAAAGCTCGAATTACCCAAGATACAATCCACAGACCACATGAAGCTCAATGAGAAGGACATCCAAAGTGTGGATGCTGCAGTTCTTCTTAGAAGGGGGAACAAAAATTCAAGGAGAAAATACAAAGACAAGGTTTGGAGCAGAGACTGAAACAAAGGCATTCCAGACTCTGCCCCACCTGGGGATCCAGCCCATATTCATACATCCACCAAACCCAGATAATATTGCTGATGCCAAGAAGTACATGCTGATGCCTGCTATAGCTGTCTCCTGAGAGGCTCAACCAGAGCCTAACAAATATAGAGGCCAATGCTCGCAGCCAACTGAGAACACGGTCCCCATTGGAGGAGTTAGAGAAACAATTGAAGGAGCTGAAGAGGTTTGCAACCCCATAAAAACAACAATAACAATGAACCAGAGCTCCCAGGAACTAAAGCACCATCCAAAGTGTACACGTAGACAGGCCCGTGGCTCCAGCTGCATATGTAGCAGAGGATGACCTTGTTGGGCACCAATGGGAGGAGAAGCCCTTGATCCTGCCAAGGTTGGACACCCCGGTGTAGGGGAATGTCAGGGCGGGGAGGTGGGAAAGGGAGGTGGTTGGCGAGGAAACACCTTCATAGAAGACGGGGGTATGGGTGATGGGATAGGGAGTTTATGGACAGGAAAGCTGGAAAGGGGATAACACTTGAAATGTAAATAAATAAAAAAATACAATAAAAAAATGAAAACTTTTCAATCCAATTTTATCTCTTCTCAGCATTCTTGGTGCATGGTCTTTCACTATGGCATAGTTTATTTAAACTGGCACGATACTCATAGGAAACTGTCCCTTTCTCTGTTAGCAGCTAACAATTGTCACCAGACCCACAACTAAGGGTTTAACTGTTTATTTTTTTTCTTTTTCTCTTTTCCTCTTCCTCTTCTTCTTCTTCTTCTTCTTCTTCTTCTTCTTCTTCTTCTTCTTCTTCTTCTTCTTCTTCTTCTTCTTCTTCTTCTTCTTCTTCTTCTTCTTCTTCTTCTTCTTCTTCTTCTTCTTCTTCTTCTATGGTTGGGTTTGGTCTGGCTAGGGCTTCTTTAGGATTTTTTCCTAATATTGCAATTGGTGTGATTTCATGTGTATTGTTCTGCTATGTCCAGAAGATGTTTTCTAAGAGATTCTCCAGCTTTGCTTCTTAGAGTATTTGCATCGCATCTTCTGCAATGGTCCATGAGCTTTTAGAGGCCTACCTGGCATGCACTTCCCCTTTAGGGAAGAGCATTCACTAGTTTTTTCTTTGCATTTTGGCCATTCATAAATCTCTGTATGAATCATCATCGATGGGAAGTAGAAGCTTCACAGGTTACAGTTGGGAGATGTTGATATATTAACATTTTAATATTATGCCCATCTAAAAGCATAATAAAGTTAGGTGGCACCATAGAGCCTGTATCTTGTCTTCTCATAGCTTCATGGCCCAATAATAGTGAGAGGCAGGGCTTCCATCAGGTGGATCACATGTTGATTCTAATTAGAAAGTGTCTTCTTTCTCCCATAAGGTTCTTGTCAATATTACACCATTGAGCAAGCCTCGCTCGTCCAGCCACTGTTGTAGCTTATAGGATTCAAAGGTAAGTGTGATATGCAGTTACCCCTTTCTTCCAGTAGTTTGCATAGGACCTTCCTGAAATATGAAAGCCAGCCTTTATGGATGACCCTTCTATACTATCCCAATATTATTTCACTATAGTCTGTGATTCGGACATATGTTGCTTTCAGCAATAGGCGCTTACAGCTCATTTCTAGAACAGAACAAAGAATGATTGCTATGGTGTACATTTGGAGGAAGTTTGTTTGTGGGTCTTGATTGGTCAATATGTGCAAAAGGAAAAATTATTTTCAGTTATTATTTTTGAGACAAAGTCTCCCTGTGTAGTACTAGCTATCCTGGAACATGATATATATTTGAGAACTAGACTGGCCTCTAACTCACACAGGCATGGTTTCTGAGTTATGTGATCAGAGATGTATACCACAAAAATGCATGTTTATATAGCTCTTATTCGATGATGTTGATATTACCAAATCATTAACAATGAAGAGTTTGTGGGGCAATGAAATATGAATTATAATAAGCCTTAAAGTGGAATGGTGGCCTATACTTAAAATCTCAGCACTTAGGAGACTCATACTGGAAGATCACAATAAAGCCAGTCTACGCTACATAGCCTAGTTTCAGCCAATGCTAGATTATTCAATGTGATTCCATCTCAAATCCAAAACAAACAAATAAAGAAGGAAAATCCAGATAAGAGGCAGTGTGTGTTCATGTGTGTGTGTGTGTGAGTGTGTTGTGTGTGTGTCCGGGGGCAGTACAGAAAAGACTTTAGGAGACTTTTAGAATAACAAATATAATAGTTTCTTTCCAGTTCCTTCTTGTGATTTCTAATGCATATAGCATTACTTTAATAAGTACTCATATTAATTAATTAACAATTTACCTGTAAAATGCATGATGCTTACTTTCACGGTTCCAGGCATTAACTCTCATTTTTTTATGAGATATTGTACTTGATGAAACATAACAATTAAATATTCATATGCACATTTATGAATTCAAAGAGTTGAATCCTCAATGTATCACTTAAACCATTCTATTCCCAGACAGTAAAGTGGATAAGAGCAAAGAATAGCATTATGTTCACACCACCACGTCATTGCTCCCACCCCTTGTTCTCTGGTCCCAAGGGAGAAGGTGGGGATGTAGACCGAACTCTCTGGTGAGTACCTTGGTTTGTCAACTCAACTTGCTTCCTAGTGTCTTGATGAGGCCAGCCACTACCTCCCTTCACGGACCTTCTCTTGTTTTGTTTCCTCTATTTTTAAAGTTACCTAGGCACAGAGAAACACCTTATATGTTATAAAGAAAAGAAAAATCAACATCATGGACGCCTCTACCACATTGTGTCTTCTACCCATTCCTTCCTATTTCTTGCTATTTTACAGGTGAAATTCAACCATATGAACACTAAAGCACAAGGCTGATAGTAACACAAAATCACCTAATAAAGCATTTGAAATGAAACTTTTAAAAAACAACTTTCAGTTAATATCACATGCAAGAAAAAAATGAAAACTTATTTGTAAACTTTTGAGGATATTAATATTAAGTCAATCAGATATTATTGACTTCCCAAATGTAGCTTTGTGTATATTTTTATCCCCACCCCTTGCATGGCATGCCATCTCACTTATAAGTGGCTTCGTTTTTGCATCAGATTTTCCAGCCCAATCAATCACAGAAAGGGAGTGCTCTTTTTCATTAATGTTTTTTAACATAGAATAAAATGAAATTGCCGTGTTATCACTATAGTTGTTTGTAGGCATAATGTTATCGTTCAATGTGTAAAGCTGATGTTTGTGTAATTCCAATGCTGATTCTTCTGCTCTTCTGCTCTTGTATCCTGTTGCACTGTGGACAAGGTATTGTAATGCTTAAGAGTCTCCTGTCTCAAGTTGTGTAAACAATGTTCATCATTTTTCTCTGCCTTGTCAATAAAAACTGGAAAAGCCAATAAGTAGGCAATACAGAAAATAGGGCAGGACTTCCACCACCTAGGTGAGGGGGCAGAGAAAGAGAGGAAGAGAGGAGTCACCCTGAGGAAGGGTCGTGAGGGACATCACAGCAGAGCACATCTGAAGCCCAGAGGGCCAAACTAATACAAAAAAATCCAAGTATCTTGAGCATTTCATCCAGGAGGTAGCCAGGTTTAGATTAGCAGATAGCATAGAACTACAATGCCTAATTATTGTACTTATATTGAAAATAAGTCTTTGTCTCTCTGGGTTGTTACTGAGGAACTAGCAAGGTTTAAGGAAAACAGCCACTGTATTAATTTAATGCATATGACAATATTAAGTATTACAGTTGTGTAGACTTGTTTCACTTTGTTTACTGCAAGAAATAAAATGAGGAGGGAAAGAGAAAGACAGAGACGTCCACTTAATCTGCATCCCACAGCCATTTCATATTAAGAATGCACAATCCCACTCCATGTTACTGAGGCAGAAAAGAAGGCTAAAAGTAGGTATTATAAACTGAATTGTGTTTCCCACAAATAAATTTATAATTTAGCATTCAAACACTCATTCCCTCAGAATATGACTATTTCTAGAGAAAGAATCTTTAATTTGATGGTTGAGGCCACACAAAGACACTATGATGGATAAGTTGGTGTTCAATAACAAAAAGTTAGGGCACAGAGACATAAATTGAAGAGGATGTGAAGACTGTTAATGAAGATAGGACTCAAAGAAAATAAACCAGCCAAACTTCATCTTGGAATCTTAGGCTGCAAAATTCTAGAAACAAAAGGCTTATTCCTCTTGTGTGCCTACACAATCCATGACACTTCATCATGGTTGTCCTGAAAAACCAAGATAGTGTGACATACACTTTCCAATATAACTCACCGTTATAGTGATAGATGCCAGAGTTTAAAACTTAATAATGCATTTCATAGTATCATTTACTATACCAATATAAATGGCCAATTCACACTCCCTTTAAATGCAGCACCTAGTTGTTTTCTATGCTACGTGTATCACTTTTCAAAAGAGGGACAATTTATATTTGATACCTTGGGATGATATATGTTCATCTGTGTGAAAGAACTAAGGTTCTACATTCCTTTCTGATCCCACCATGACATGTTGTATACCGATGCAAATAGGTGAGTGGATAATAAAGGATATTATTTTATACTAATCTAGAAAATTAACTTTGGTTCTATAATTGCTCTCAGGCCTTTAACTTTTGACCAATGTGAGCACATTTTTTTTTCTGTTTTTACATGGATATGCCTATATATTGATAGATTTTAACCAAGGACCAGCAAATGAACAGTTTGGTGATGCTTAGAGACATTTATGATTTCTACAAATGAGGGAGGGTTGCTTGCATTTATTAGGAAGAAGTTAGTTGTGCTGCAAACATATTAGAATGAAAAACTTATCAGATAAGTATTGAGCCTGAAATATCAATCGTTTCGAAGATCAAGAATCTAGGTGTGATGGTGAGTGCTGAGGAAACAAGCTGGTTTTTAGTAGAACACTTCCAGAGAACAAGAGATATTGAGGAATCTGCACACCTTTGAGCTATGATCAGAAGATGAAGATAAAACAGTCTGATCTGATTATATAATGGTTCTCCAGTTGAGAGCCACTGTGTTGAAGTATATTTTATGTAAACATGCACACATCATGAGAGGAAGAAAAGTTGCACTAGATTCAATTTGAGAGTTATTCTTACATGCCTCTGTGAACAATTAGGCTTCTTTGTGTAATAGTGTCCAAATTCTGTGGGAGGTGAAAACTCCCTCTTCTAGGGTAGCCATCTGCTTCCCTCCATGAAATGACTAATGATCTGAAGTTCCTGGATGTTCTACTCATGTTCCAGCTCAAGCTAGCAAACTGTGAAATTCACATGGGAACTGGCTCATCGCATCAGTTATGACTCCAGAAGGAACAGTGATTTTATATGTATCTAAGAACCTTGAATAAAACTAAATTAAGAATGATCCCATCACTATTTTACAGCTTCCTAAAAGGTTACATGATTGGAAATGGTAATGACTGCAGCCACCCCAAGTAAGTTATCTTAAACAAATAAACTGAAGACTAATAATATAGTTTACTCCAATATAAATATTTTGTTAAATTGCATAGAAAACAGAAATAGAAGAGGTTATATGTACTCACTGCATTATACACATAGGATTTGTTACCAAGACCACTTTTGGAAACTAAAACCCATAAAACTTTATGGACATGATATAATTTAGAGTTGTATTTTCATATACTTTATAGCATTCTTTACAGTTTAACCACATTAACTTATTTATAACACATAAAATAATTTAAATGCCATATACATGGCTTATATAATTAAGAGAAATGATGGAGAGAAAATTTTCGCATAGCTAGTTTGTATAAAACCTTTTTCAAATATTTTCCTGCTGCACATCAGTAAAATGGAACTAGTTGAAATAGCCAGCTGAATGCCAAGAATTGACAGTGACAGAGTCAAAGATCTCCACACAATGACACTAATTCCACTTTTACATGTTACACTACATGACGTTGTATGTATCAAAGATAATTTACTATTAAATATGTTCATTGTTATTCATTGAGATCGCAGATGTATAAGGTCATGGTGAAGGATGTAGAAGTGGTATAAATGTTGAGTTAAATATTTTGTGGCTTTTTTCCTGCTTAAATCTCCTCACACAGTGACAGATGCCAAGTAGAAATTTAATTATTTATCTGTTGACTTCATGACGGAGCAAAACCATGCAGGGGTTAAGGTAATTTGTTTAAAGTCAATAAACACGAGAGATTTGATAGTTCTCAAAGTTATATTTGTTTAAATATCAGCTGAGTAAAAAGCAAATGCTCATTGGAAAGCAGATTTCTGTCGCTTACCTACTGCACTGTGCTTCTAGAAAGGTGAAAGAACACATGTTAATATAACAGGTTTCCTTTTTGTAAAACTTACATTTTTCTCAGTCATGTTTCTCTTCTCACAAAAGGGTTCTGCAAGTGTCTTGATCAACTAAGGATAGCCTTGTCCTCTGCATATATAAGTCCTCCATGGGGAAGGAAGAAACCCCAGAATTCTGGCACTATCAAAGTATACTGAGCACTATATTTAATGCGTTAAAGCAAGTCCTTAAAGGTCAAAGAAATAAAGAGTGCAGAACCATATGCCACCTCTTAATCAAAAATAGTTAAGTTACATAGAAATGAGGAAAAACTATAGGGAGGAGATGGACTGATCAAAATTTTGCCAATAATCAGTCATAGGAGGCAGTATGTGGATCAATTCACCCATATTTCTGTCACCAGGGTCAATAGTTTAGTAATTAATGTACAGGGTTATATTTCTGTTTGTTCGAAAATCCATACCGAACAAGAATATTGTGATTTATTTTAAGTGAAGATTTTTATTTTTGACTTAAGTATATTCAACAAATTGATATGAATACTTCTTGATCAAGAGCCAAAAATAATTGCCATGTTCTTGGACATTGCAACAAGCAGGCCAGACTAGAAATACTGACCAGAAAAGAACACGCATTTGAATTAAAGGTGCTGATGATCAAACACGCAGATGACAGTATTTGATCTGTAGTATGGGGACCTTCTGAGCCTCTACAAGCTAAATGTTCCTAATAAAAGTGGTCAACCCTGTGCATATTTACAATTCAAATGTGAGCTGCATTGTCTGACCTGTGTGCCAGTACAGGTCAGAGTCTGTAATGCAATAAAACTCCATGGATTATTTGCATAGAAACCAGAACTCCAAGAAAAAAAAGATTTCCATTAATTTTTTTTAATTATCTTTTCCTTCCTTAAGTCATGAGAACTCTGAATACCCGGACAGTTGAAACATCTCTCTCTCTCTCTCTCTCTCTCTCTCTCTCTCTCTCTCTCCTCTCTCTCTCTCTCTCTCTCTCTCTCCTCTCCCCCACACACACACACACACTCCAACCTCCTATAATTGGGTTTTATAAATGTTTAGTAAAACTAAAGAAATATTTCTATTTACTTTAGTCTAGGTCCTGATAAGAAAGAAACAAAACTAACAAGTGCTTGTAGCTATATCATTTATGGTATCTATATCTGTATCATTAAAACTCTCCCACTATCATTTATCTGGTGTGTGTGCCTCTGTGCATCATGAATACATGTTTTCAAAAAGAATTTGAGTAAAATTCTTTACTTCTTGACATTTTCATGAAGGCAGATAAATTTCTCTTTAAGAACATCCTAAAAAAGTATCAAAGTAATTGTTGAAACAAAGACAAATGCAGAAATACAGGGATTTTTTTGTGTGTGTCCTAAAAGTAATATTCAAAGATTGAGTTATGAAGTATAATTCATGACAAATATGTTTTGCTTTTGGATTTTGAGTTAAATAAGGCATGATAGGGTTTAGCCACTTGTTGTTGACATTGTTGATATAACAACTGAAATGTTCCTCTTTGTGCACAGATCATAGTAGAGATTAAAGGGTGGGGCCAACTGTGGTAAAGCAGGTACTTGGGGATTCCGTGGGTTGATTTGAAGGGTGCGTTCATTTCATGGACTGTGGACTCTTCTCTACCAAACTCACGTAGCTGGCTGTAGAATTTCTCCTTTCGTCCTGTGGTCCAAACAAAACAAAACAAAACAAAACAAACAAACAAACAAAAAAAGCACAGACCTATCATGCCAAAATGTCAGCATCAGACAAACCTACAGTGGGGGACTCTAGGATGTTTCTTCTCAGCTACTCAGTCCAAATTTCCTGATCCTTCATTAAGGTGTGGGTTCTTTTTCTTTCTGTCTTTCTACTTTTTCTTTTTTTTTTTATGTTTCAAATCATATTTTCTCTAAAACATTCTTATCTGGTAAGAGTAGAAAAGAAGGAACCAAATACTGAACCTAGTAAGTGATATGTTACTTTTTAAGAAAAGTAAATAAAATTGAGACCTAAATTCTTCATAATTTTAATAAGTCACAAAGAGACATGACTAAATACAATCAAAACTTGTAAAGTAAGACAGGGGATAAATGTTCCCATAGGGTGAGAAGAGAAAGAGGGAAGGGGTTAAATTTTTTAAATTATATTGTAATCTTAAAAATAAATAAAAACAAATAGTCAAATGAGGAGTCTCCCAACAAGGCAGGAAACACAGTTAAAGGGGGCACAGGAATAGGAATGCCCCTGTCTAGTGATGCCCAGTGATGACGCAGATCTTCCAAGGTATTGTAAGCAAATGTAGTTTGTTACTGTCTTATTCTACTCCATATAATGGATTTTTTTGACTCTTTCTGGATTTATCTTTCTCATCAAATTTCACTTTAAAAGCAACAGAGATTATTGGAATAATTAATAATGATGCATAAGGTTATCCTTTCATTCTCTACTGGACCAGATTGGTAAAAATTATTTCCTCCTGGGAAATCAGACCAGCTCTGTTGATTTTTTTTTACCCTGACAGACTTTAACAGTTCCTCTGGAAGAAGCCATTCAAGTAAATTCAGGTAAATATTGTTTTTTGTCTTACCTGAGATTACATTTTCAGCTGATAACTTGGTACTGTCAGAACTTTAATTAAATTGTAAATTGCCCATGTGTGGAATGAGGATTATTTCTGAAGTAGTCTCAGATCCTAAATTCAGGGCTAACTGAGTAAGTCCTTGGGAGCAGCACACGTGTCTTTTACAGACACCAACCACTCACTGACATGTTTACTAAGTTACAAAGGAATGAGGATGCAGTAAGACATAACTTGCTTTTAAAATTTAAAATATGGTGAAGATGGACAAAAATAGAGGAAGAAAGAGAAGAGAAAAATAAAAAATATCTAGTGGTTAGCATCATTCATTATGTCCAGTTGCGTTGACACCACCCCTGTAATTCACTTCTTCCCCAGTTGCCTTAATTCTCAATTTGTTATAAACTCGATAGTTTATATATTCCTGTGTTAACTCAAATAAGAGAAGAATGTTAATGAAATTGATAAACCAACAAGGTATCAGGTCCACCTGAAATGAAAACAATACTGTACAGTGCCTAACTAGGGCACATTGAGTATTAATGCTTATAAACATGAGTGAAAAAAGACATCACTAGTAGACATATCAAAGCAGAGAGGAAAAGCTTTAAGTCCTCAAACCTAGAAGCAGGAGGATGAATCTTAGAAAATACAAGATGTTTATCAAATGCCAAATGCCCTGAAATAACGTTCACACAGGTAGCATTCTATAGACCAAGTAAAGTATATTGATGAATATATGTTTATAGACATATACATACATGGAGTAAGAGCAATTATTGAATGGAGCCATGGGTTGGAAAAATATGAGAAGGCTTGGAGGTACAAAAACAATTGTACAACAACAATTTAAGTATATTATAATCTCAAGGGAGTAAAAAGAAAAACGGCATTAATTTTAATTTCTATTTGTATGTTACCCTCTCTCTTTCACAGTGTGTGTGTGTGTGTGTGTGTGTGTGTGTGTGTTGGTGTATGTGGGTCTGTGTGTGTATCTCTGTGTGTGCATGTGTGTGTGTATCTGTGTGTGTGCACATGTGTGTATGTGTGTGTGTGTGTGTTTATGTGTGTGTGTGTGTACGCTCAAGAAACAGATACTGGTGCAGAGACCCCTGGATTCCCACACTCAGTAACTATATCTCCCTCTTCCTGCCTATGACTGTGTATGTCTATGTCTATTCCTACGCCTATGACTATGTCTACATCTGTCTGTCTTTCTATGTCTCTATCTATATAATAGAAAATAAGATCATTTTTAAATGGAAAAACTCTGGGACAACATTATAAGATAAGGAACTTTCAAAGATGCTGTTGGGGCCATTTTCTCTTGGCCATCTACTGCTCAGCTTAGAGCTTACCCTTAAGAGAAATTTATTTCTTTAGTTAGAATCCCTAAGAGGAACTAAATTTTCATTTACAAGTGACTATCAACTGGCTACTGCTTCTGGGTTACATGTGTACTTCCCCTTTCAGCCCGAGGTGCCATCTACTGCAAATGCATGCAGGCACTGTGCATATTGCTAGTTGCTTTTACTTGGTATGTGTGTCAGTACCTCTCTGTTTGGAGGGCCTTACTTCCTCGGTGTCTTCCGTCCACTTTGGCTCTTTTAATCTTTCTGCCTCCTCTTCCACGGGGTTTATTGGAAACATTCATTTTTAAGGCTGAGCGTCCCAAGATCTCTCACTCTCTTCATAATATCTGGTAATAGGTTACACAATTGTTCCCATATGCTACAGGAGAAAGCTTCTTTGGCGATGGCTGAGCAAGGCAAGGATATTTGTAACGTATTGTGATTAAGAGTTATGTTATTGCTCCTATGATTTGATGTATTTTGCTTTCTTTAACAATAGTATTTGGCTTTACCCTAGGTTCTGAGTTATCTAGCCTCAGGTCCTTTGTCACTCAAGCTATATTGAGTATGGGTTCCCTCTTGGAAAGTAGGCTTTAAATCAAGTCACATATTGGCTGGTTCCTCCCACAAGCATGGTGCCACCATTGTCCAAGTATATCTTGCAGGCAGGACATCATTGTAAATCAGAGGGTTTGTAGTTGGGTTGGGGGTTCATGTTTTACTCTATGTAGATTGCATAGTACCTCATGTACATAGGACCCAAGCATATATGGATAAAACACCATGTAGGCACCAGGTAGATTTCTCCATGTTCAGTGGGTTGTGTAGATATTGTCTTTAGGAACTGGGCCTTACAGTTTGTGGAACACACCCTATAGTTTTGACATCAGTTCAGGCTGTTTGGGTGTTCCCATGGAAACCAAGTCAATTTGATGTATGTATTTTAAGATTCCTTTAGTAATAAAAGGTGATGTCCAATTGGAGTTCTGTCTGATTGCATTTCTAAAGCCTTCATATATATGCATATATATTTTAGGAAGATTCCACTGTATTATATTTCCCTACTACCCTCCAATTAGCATTTAAGTTTAGCTTTCTATCCCCATATCATCCCCCTCTTCCCCACCCTTTCTTTTATAACTTGATCCTCCCACTTCAGTGTCCTGCCTCACATCTATCCATAGCTATCTATCCTATTTCTTTTTCCTAATGACATCTATCTGCTAACTCCTCCAGACCCTTACTATATACCTAACCACTCTGGTTCAATGGTCATAGGTCGGTTATCATTGACTTAAAGGATCAATTCTCACATCTACAAATGGGAATGAATTTCTTTTAAAATTATTACTTACATCTAAATTGTGCTTTCCTAGTAAACCAGGAAGTAGAGCAGAAAAAGCATTACCTCCTGTAGAAGAAGCTGCTGAAAATTGTTATTCTTTTTTTCTCAATTAAAAAATATACATGTCTTTAATGGCATGTGGCTTTAGACTTTTGAAGTGAGTTAGTAGAATGGATTTAAAATTCCATCTAATAATTTACAAAGACAGCTTCTTTACTTATTTTTAATTCATATTTTGGAATAAAAACAATTTTATTTGGAAATAAGAGTGGATCATTGCCTAAAACTTTTAAGAGACTATATATAAAAGAATAGTGCTCTTTACTACTAAATATATATATTTTTCAAAAAAATAAAGGTATGGAAGCTTACATCAAAAAGGGGAGTAGGAGAGGGTGTAGGAGAGGGAGGGAAGGAGGGAGGGAGAGAGAGAGAGTGAAAGAGAGAGAGAGAGAGACAGACAGACAGACAGACAGATGTTTCTGAAAACTGCATATTTTTAACTACTAAATTGAATACTTTCAATCAGTTCCAAGTAAATATTTAGTCTCAAAGACCTTAAAGATCATTAGTTCTGTATCATATCTCTCTGCTTTCTCCAAAACCACATTCCAGGTCTGCAATAAAAAGTTTTGTGTTCATGTTTGACAATATTATAAGTGTAATCATACATAGTCCTCACAGAGAGGAGGGAACATTACTTGAATGGTCCTTGATGAAATCACAATGTATGTTCGAGATGCACACACAGTGTCCGACCACTTGAGCTAAAGTCCTGATCTTCAATAAGTAAATAGTGCTTTTATTTGTTTTCTTTCTTTCTTCCTGCTGCTTCTCCTTCTCCGTTTTCTCCTCCTTCTCCTCCTTTTTTTTCTAAGGGAAAGTGCAGTGGGGTTGGACTCCTTTCCTGGAAACTGTTCCTGGGTGTATTATCATTTGACCTAGTTTTTGTATTTTTTTGATTTTTCTACTATGGAGAATACTTTCAAATGTCATTTCTTTTGGTTGGATTTTAGGTTGCTTTCCCAATTGTATCTCTGTTTCTTTACATTTAGCAAAAACATGTATGTGGGGAAACATGTACCACATACTTGAGGGAATCAGAGATTTAGGTGAAGTAATCAGAGAATCTGTCAATGTACACTCATCATAGAACTGCAGGACCTGTGAAGTTTCAATCCTAAATCTGTAGGCACATTCGCAAGGAGCTCATGGAGAATGAAGTACAATGAAAAACCTGGGCTCCACAGGGACCATAAATGTGCAATCTCAAATTATTTTTTATAGTAAGAGTTCAGGATCTGACCTTTTTTCTGAGGTCTTTTATTTTATAACTTACTTTTGTAGATTTATAAACCATGTATAATTTTCCTATTACAGCAAGGCTGAAAGAAGCTAAGATATGTACCAATCAAAAGAAAGCAGCTACGATCTTGAGGTTTGAAGCAGGCTGCCCACGGAAGCACACTTAGTAAAAAATTTTCTTTCTTTAGAGCACTTCAAATTTTCCTTTCATTCTTAAATACAAGAAACGTTTCCCTGGAACATCTGGAGTTCCCTTTAATGGTATTTAAATTATACGTCTGCAACCAGGAGTCTCGAATCAGAATCTTGAAGCCAGACATGATTTGTAAAGAGCTCATGATTACAAGATCAAAAAGACTACATTAATATGACATCAGCTCATTAATTTGTACCTTCGTCTGTGCCCTCCTGCAATTTAAAAATAGCTGCACTGATTATGGCAAGGTTTTCTTCCTTTTGGGGTAAATGAAAAAAAAAAGGTAGAGTAATTGAATTTTTTTTGATGTTATCTTTGATGAACATTTAGAAGCTCAGAGCCAAACCTTATCTTGGAAAAACTTAAATTTATCTATACAGAACAGAAGAAGAACATAGATCTGAAGAGGCATGTGAGTTGCATATGCTGCTGCTGCATGCCTTAAGAAATAGAGTCTAGAAGTTAGGTTGCAGAAGGCAGGGCCAGAGATTTTACAAGTGTGGTTCCCTGTTAACAGCTTTCTGGGCGTGTATCCTATGATTTTCTTGTCTTCCCGAGAACTTGCCACTATTTAAAACAATTAAATCTAAATTTCCAGAGGAACTAATACGTGAAAGAATTTTTATTTTATATTTGATACTTCCTCCTCTTTCTTTGCCCTCCTCCATTTTTACAAAAACAAAAGTTCAAAGAGCTCTCTAGCAAATGAGTTCTGTTTGTTCCTGCTTTAATGTAAGTCCAGTTGTCTTATTTATAAACCAGGAATATCCAGAGATCAAGAAAACCTCATTTTGTAGGTCAGGGAGCTCTAGAGAGTTAATGGAATCTCATTTTGTTACTTTATTTTTTACTGACACGACAAATTAATAACTCGGGGACATAACAAATGTTGTTTTTTAATAGCAAGAAAAGCCTTCACTCTGGCCCTTTTTGTGACAAGCATTTTCTTAATCATCTGGTAACGGTAGCACAATTTATGCTCAGACGCCTTGCTTAACCACTGTCCTCCATGTCCAGCAAGTCACTTCAGTTATCCAAGTGGAAGATGGTGACCTCATAGCTTTCCTCTCCTCCTTCCCCAGTGCTTTCCTAGTGTCTGGAGCAGTGTCCCACAGGTTATTGAATACTGAAATCTCAACTGAAATGACTGCTAAAGGAGGGTCTGAAACATGGGAAGAGCGGACTCACGGCGACGGTACACAGTAACTTGATTTCTGTGGAGTGAACTTAAGAAATAAGGAGAAAATAGTTTCCTTTGGTGTATTTTCAAGAATATCAGAGCATTGGAGAAATATTAGAATAAAATCTTTATCGCCTATTAATTACTTTTGACTGAACATTTCATACTGACCAACAATAGTAAGAAATAATTTAAAGTAAGGCAGAATACCCCCAATTTTTACGGTGTGACGTGCTCATGAGTATGCATGATCATCTTGGTAAAGGCATAATCAGAAACAAAGGTTTTTTCATTTGAGACATCAGTCAAATATTCAGAGGCCAGTGTGGATTACAGGAATTGAAGACCAATGGCTATAGAGTGAGACTCTGTCTAAGCAAAAGAAAGAAAGAAAGAAAGAAAGAAAGAAAGAAAGAAAGAAAGAAAGGAAGGAAGGAAGGAAGGAAGAAAGAAAGGAAGGAAGGAAGAAAGAAAGAAAGAAAGAAAAAAAGAAAGAAAGAAAGAAAGAAAGGAAGGAAGGAAGAAAGGAAGGAAGGAAGGAAGGAAGGAAGGAAGGAAGGAAGGAAGGACAAAAGAAAGAAAGAAAAAAAGAAAAGAAAGAAAGGAAAAAAACAAAAGAAAGGGAGGAAGGAAAGAAAAAGAGAGACAGGGAGAACAAGAAAGAGGAAAAAGAATCAAAGACGTAAAAGTAATGCATAGACTAGACACTACTACTGTAACTAGTAATATTCGCTTACGTAAAACTGTAGGTACGACTATCATTTTATTTAGTTAGCTAGCTATGTAGTTCTAACCACATAGTGCCTAGCTGAAAATCCAAAGATTCTTAACGGTGGCTTCAATGTAATAAAAAAAATTATATATGTACCTGTATACAAAACCATTCCCATTATAATTTGGAGGGAGAACTAGTTGGAGTGTATAATATGAGAGAAGAATCGATTTTCAATTAAAAAGGATTCAACATATAGTGTTCAGCTAATGCAAGCTGCTTTCCCTCGACTCCTCTGAAAACTTCACCTATGAGAAGAAATTCTTCACCCACTGAAGACATGATCATGGCATCATGAAGACGTGATATGGCAATTGCCTTAAATAGTCCAATAAAAATAGGCATAATAGAGGTAATTAAGGAATACACCGAATGCCATTTCTGTAACAAAAGTCACACTTATCAGAGGCCTTCCTACATCCCACATGACACTTTCAGGCACTTGCTTGGTATGAAATTAAACATACTAAAGAAATAAAAGTTCTTTTTCCCGATTCCATACAATGCTACATTATTCTCTCTGCATTGACTCTTTTTTTTTCTTTTCTCTTTTTTTCCTACTTATTCATAGACTGTTTTACTTTCTTCAGTTATTGGCTTGAGAATTACATTAGGCCATCCATATGAGAACTATTTCCAAATTATAAAAAATATCAGCAAAGGATTGCTATAGTCCTTTGCTGAAAAGAGACTCTGAAGTGATGCTCTTTGGAAGTTTGACACTCATTTCTGTCACGTTCCTCCTCTGCTTTTATATTATGTTCATCTATTCAAAGCATTCTTAAGAATATTATGGAGAGTTAGGGACTCATCTTCCACCTCCTTAGATTTATGTTTCCTATACATAGGTTCATTTGCATGTCATTTTTCAGGTATGGTTTCGTCTTCCAGGAGAACCTGACAAATATCTTCCTTTTCTATAAATTATCAGAAGTATACAAATTGTCTAACAATCTATGACCATTTTCTTATATTAAAAAAAACGAAGTGATATTGAAGGCTAAAATGTGATATTTCAGTACAGAACTTAAGCAGGAGGGAATTGAAGAGATTAAAAAGATAATTATCTAATGATAGTGCCTGTGGTATTTTTTTCCTTGTGTTCTTATGTTGTCATGCATTTTGATGCGGTGTAAATGAGTTTTGTCCTGTTGACCCTGTTATGCCTATATCTTTTCTTTGAAGTGAAAATGTGAATTATGTAAATATAATATCATATATAAATACAAAGTTATATAAAGTAACAAATAATGCATTTAATATAAACTTTTCTGGCATGTTTTATGACTTCTAATAGATAGTTCTCAATGGGATATTTGGAGCCAAAAGAGCAGATTACTATTCAAACATTCATATATATATGAATATTCATATACATATATATTTATATATGTATACATATGTATATATATATATATATTTTTTAGTTTCTTCCCTCATCATTGCCAACAGAGGAAATGGGGACTAGAACAGGACAAAAAGAATTAATAGAAATTTTACATAAACAAAATTTCAAGTAGAACATGAAATCAGGCTTGCTAACCTGGCTTCTGGTAGGACTCCAGAGACCATCTGCAAGAAACCTTTTATGTTGCCATTTATCTATCAGTTCAAGATAATGTTACTTATCACTTTAATGAGAAAATGAAAAAAGAACAATATAAAACAAATGCAGGATTCAAAGTGTAACTATACTAAAAGGTTATTCTGAATCTATGACATTAGAAGCAACCAGTGGTAATCACTACAATCTTACAGTTTCTTGGAAGCTTCAAGTAGAAGCCAAATTGTCCATTATTCTAGTTAATCTTTCTGTAGAAATAACCCATCATTATGAAATAAAGCATCTAAGAAGACTGCAATCCCCTCTTGGGAAGCCCTGCCTTTCATCCTCTTAAATGATAAAGCATGATGCTTGAAAGAAAAAAAGAATGATGAAATATATTAAAAATTGTTAAATGACTAGTTTAAAAATCTTAAATACATTGAGTGTTGAATTGAAAAGAATTTAAGCGAACAATACATTAGTTATATCTTGTGTAGATCTAAATTACAAATCTAAAAATAATTCTGCCAAATCAATTCTTTTATCCCAGTTTCAAACAGAGAAATTTGAAAACTAAAGAGAATGCCAGAATTGACCAAAGTTGCAGAAAATTAAATGGTTGTTACTGTGTACCTGTGCCCAATCTGTCAGACCCTTAATCCTGTTCGACTTCTACTGCACAAATATGAATGAACTAGTTATTGATCATTTTCTCTGTATTCTTTTTGTGTTAAAAAAAAGGCTGGCTTGCTACATGTCAAGGCCAGTATTTACGACTTTGTTTTATTGTTACTTATTTTCTCATGGCTAATTTGATGGTGGCCGTATACAGAATCAGGAGAGAGGAAGATCCCACCTAGGTTTCTTCTAATATGTGTGATGATCTGGCAAAAGTATGGATGCCCACAGAATCTGATTGACACTACAGCTAAATAAATATTGATATCCATTTAAAATTCACTTCTATGTATATGAAAACTACTACTTTTTCTGGTAGTATCAGTGTCTTTTTTTCTTCTCCATTTTAGTATATGTAGATATATCATCATTTATGTAATAATAAGATGTGATTTATATATATACATATAGTATTAATATATATATTTAACACACACACATATATAACATATATATATATATATGTCTTTGAAATGTGCAAGGCAAGAAAATGCTTTGTTGTTCATTTTCATTTCATTCATCTTATATTTGTCAAAATATTCCATATACACTTTGATATTTTGATGAATGCTGTGTTTCCTTGCTTACATTCAATCACACTGAAATATTCAATATGTGAGATTTGTTTTATTGCCCTAAAGTGTGAAATCCTTCAGAGAAGTAGTCACTTGTCTGTAAACAAATAAAAAGTTACTCTGAAAAGTATTCTCTGAATCTTAACAAGAAATACTGACCTGTGCATTTTTACATCTCTTTAATGAAGTGATATTCTTATCTTTGTCAAATATATATAGAAATTAGTAGTCATTATGTTATTTTAACCTTAATGGGCAAAGCCTATATGGCGTTTTTACTAACCTCTCTCTTTTTTAATTAAACCAGGTTTCAAATAGTATAAAATTGACCTGTTTATGAAACTAATGAAAACAACTCTTCATTTTTATGTCTATTTTATGAAGTGTTTTCGGCAGACTAAACTGTATTCAGGTGAGGAAAAGCTAGGTGAAATGAGAATTAAAAATACTGTCTTCAGTTACATAGCAAAGAATAAAATACCACATATTACTTTGGAAGAATTTCCTGCTCCTCATACCCTTTTATGTCTGACTGATCTCCTGAAGGCTTAGAGTCATCTTCAGTCATACAGCGCTGTCCAGGTGACAGACTAAGAGACTGTCAGAGCTGTACTAATTGGTAGTAGTCAAGTTTGGCGCTACCCCAGTATTTGTTATCAATTATCGACAAGGTAAGTATCAAACTTAAATGGAAGCACATGAGAACTTGTTTTATAGAACATTGTGTGTGTGTGTGTGTGTGTGTGTGTGTGTGTGTGTGTGTGTGTGTGTGTGTGTGTATGTGTGTGACAGTGAAAGACCCTGGTTCCCCATTGAGGAGGTTTGAAACCCTGGTGACCCTGAAAGGTATGGTAGGCGTTTTGCCTGACTCCCAGGAAACCATGCTCCTCACTAGCCTGCAGCCCTCCATTGATTTGTGACCATTAGTCAAGTAAGGGCAACGCCCAAGCCTCTCCACAAGTAGAGGACCTGTAGGCTCAAGACAGATCTCCATTACAATGAGGTACCTACAGGCCTGGAAGCTTAGCTAATGAATTTTCCTTCCCGGACACTCCTTCCTGCAAAAGGTATTTAATTTCAGGCCCACTCTGAGAAGTGGGGTACGCTTGAGGTTACCTCTGGGAGTTCAGGGAGGCTTTACTTGGGAGATTAGATGGCAGCTCTGTAGGTGAAGGCCTTCTCTGTGGCTCCCCACGGCAGATCCCGATGAAAAGATAAAGTCCAAGTTCAAGGCGTTTTTTGTCATGGCAGAAGGTGGATGAGTAAAACTGTTCTCCACCCCAGACCGGCGTCCTGTGGCTTCCCAGAACTGGACATCCTGCATGCACAGGCATGGGGTGAGCATGGTTAAACTTCCTGGCTTCCCGGACGCCGGACCAAGTTAATTCAACTTAAATGCATTGATTCTAATAAGGAACAATAATCACTTGTGTTACTTAATTAACTTTTCTAAATAATCTAGCTTACTATTATTAATATCTAAAAACTGGATGCTGAAAAATTGAAGTAGTATCTTTTAGTGCTACAAACATTGCGCCAAGAGTGTGTACAGTAGCTGATGAAAATACCGACCTGGATTAAATTGAATATAGGATGGTATTTCATGGTACAGAACCTAAGATCAGACATAGGCTGGCAGAGTTCTTCGTGTGAAGGGCTTTAATGTCAAGGGAGCGTTTATAAATAGGCTACTAATGGTGAAAACTCATGCAATCTAGAGAGTAACAAAAATCCCTCCGCTTACAACCATTCCCTTGTTGATAACTTACAAAGCAAACACTGGGCACAAACTCTCAAGAGGGACAGACATAATATTAATGTTCTCCCTGCATTGATAGTATACATCTTGTAGTGTTGGGAAATCCTGCTATTATCGTTGTAGTTTACTGTGACCAGACAGCCCCCTGATCTCAGTGCATAATGTAGGGCTCCTTTTTCCAGCCAAATTTCCTCTTCTCTGCACTTATCTGGGAACCTGACCCCCACATCCTTTAACTGAGTAATATCACTTAGTTTCAGGCAAATTTACGGTTCAGCTACCTTTCTCCCAATAGAACCTACCTGGCAAGCACCTGGAATGCGTCTCCATGAAAATGAGGCATATCCAGTTCCTTAAACGCAAGGCAATGTAAATTCACTTTAATAACACCTTCCCATTCTCCAAGATATAAAAGTCATTGCTCACCCAAATAATATCTATATACACCCATGCTGATTTACTGAACATCATCCAAGAGAACTGTTTCACTGAACGCTATCTAAAGGAGCTGCAACAGGATAATCCTCAGAGAAGGCTTTCCTACCGGTCCCTGGCACTCACAGCCAAGGTCCTGCTGACCCACCCATTCTGAGGTCTGCTTCCCCTTCTTAACGGGTGTGCAGAGATACCTGTCCACCCCGCCGGGAGGAAGCAAAACATGGAGCCACAACGAAGGACTGGAAATTTCTTTTCAACCCATATTTACAATCACCTCATATCTAATCTAACCTTCTCACGTCTTATTAGATATGTCTGCCCCTAGCCTTGGCTTATGTTTTTTAAGGCTTTTTTTGAACAGTGACTGAAACAGATATCTGTGAAATCAGGCCCTACCTCTCATAGGTACTGCTTACACTATCTTAGTATCTCATCTCTTTGAGTGTTTAAGTCATGAGGAATTTAAAAAAAAAAAATCATCCTCCTGGAACATTCTTACATTTGGAAAACCATGGTTTCCCAACCTTAATCAGGTGGCAGATTTATCTATTAGTTACCCTTCCAATATCGTTAGCACTAGTCCCCATGCTTTTCATTGATCCTGAGCCAGATGCTTCCCTCATAAGACTAGAGAAAAGCTCACCAAGTCCTGCGTTCCGGATGTCCCACCCACAGAGACACATAGACAGAGATCGATGTAACAAACAAGAGGTTTACTAGTGCAGTCCATTGGGGTTGTTCTGCGATCGGGGCAGAGGCGACCCCCGGGAACAAAGGCATACACTTTTTATACCGGTTTAGGGGTACAAATTACATCAGCACGGTTACAGTTTAAATCTATTGGCTAGTAAGTATGACGTACAGTCAAGCTCCTGCAGGGAGATATCTTTGGCCCGGTAGAGGGGGTAGTAGGGGAACCCGCCCATACTGGGGTTGGGACACTTCTAGAATAGGGTGTTTACTCAGCAAATTCTTGTGGAGCTCCTGGGCAGGAAGTTCCGACACCTGGTGTTTTTTTAGATAGCTTTTCTCTGCTTGGTGCTTGGTTCTTGGTTCTTGGTTCAGGACGAGAAGTCCTAGACACCTGACATTTTCTAAGATAGTTTTTGTCTGCTTGGTCCCCACATTCCACACCCTGATTGTGCAGAGGATGTGTGAATGTCTGAAATCCCGCTATACATTTTCCTTTACCCACCCAGAGCATTGTATCGAACTCCTTTCAACAGTTACACACACATTCAGGAACTTGCTGTTTATACTATTAGCACCAATGTCTTTACGTATAGGAGTCCTGTGACATTCTTTTTATGTTATACATCTCACATACACATGCATGTATTTCAAATAACATGTACATTTGGGGATTAAATAGAATGCTTAGATGGGAGGAGCAAAGGTCACTAAGCCCTGTAACTTTAAAATTTCTTATTGAACTAAAGTTGTTATCTGTGGGTATATCTTTGAAAGAAAGATTGAAATGTAATATGACTTGGGGGGGTGCTTATGTGTGACAAAATGTAAAATGCAAAATAATTTCTGCTCAAAATTGTTATTTAATCAAAAACAACGCATGTTTCAAAAATTGGTATATTCTTATTTTTGACATACTATAAAGAGTGATAGAATACAATATGTCATTTTAATACATATATATCATAAATGATGATCAGATCAGGGCAGCTGACAAACAGTTGGTAAGTCAAACATCTAAAAATTCTATTTCTAACTATTTGAGGAATAACTTTAACATCTGCACTAATTTTATATTTTCACCAGAATTGTATTTCAGACTCTAACAAAGAGAACTGATTCTAAGGTAGATTACATTCTAGACATTGAAGAAAGCTGATCTTGATTAATGGCTGTTATTCTAGTTCTAGGAGTTTCAATGTTTGGCTCACTCAAAATCATCTAATTAGGTGGACAGAACTCTGGGTTGTCTGATTTTGATGTCAGTGTTGAAAGATGTTGTTAACCCTAAATTTTGAAGGTCGTGATAAATTTCTAAGGATACACTTTGAGAACACATGCATTTGGTAGTCACTATTGGGCCCTTCTTCAGAATCATTTCTGAGCATGTGATATATTTCTTTCTGTCCTGTGTATACATTGTCTGACCTCCGCCACTGTCTTTACAGGAATTTGGACTCTTGGGTGAAAGAAACCCATGCTGCTGCTGTCCTCGATCCTCATGTCATCATTGTGATATGTTCGGGGACTGAGTTTTGAGACTCTTTTCAAACCATGCCTACCCCCACTCTCATCTTCCCTAGGGAATCCTACAATGCAAACATCTAACCGTGCACTTCTGCATCGAGATTGTCATTGATGGATACTTACTGGACTGGACCTAAATTCTTCACTTTGATATATTAATGTAGGTTACGTTTCCTCAGGGCTCACACTCCATTTCAATCCTGCTATATATGTCTTTAATTTGTGCTTTGATATGCATCCCTGGCTTTGAGCGGTAAGTACAAAAAGACAGGAGAATAAGAGTAAAATACTACGTTCTAATCTGATGGGTTTTTGATATCTTAGGAGCAAAACTATATAAGACTTTTATCCCCATTTGACTGATCAGAACACTGAATTATCTGACAACTGATTCTACAGAAGATGGTAGATAGGCCTACATACATTATCTTAATTTAATACTATATATATGTATATATGTATATATATATATAGAGAGAGATAGATAGATAGATAGATAGATAGATAGATAGTTAATAGATATAGATATAGATACAAAACGATGCAGCAATTTAGGAAGAAAAGGTAAATTATTATTTATTTGAACTTGAACTTTCTTTTATATGGTTTTGATCCAATCCACGCATTCTCAGGAAATTTGAAATTAATGGAATAAATATGGACTCTATTCACTTAAATTTAGCATAGCAAAAAAAAATCATTGTTTCTTTTCTAAAAGAATACTGAAAATTCCAGTGTTTATCCTGCTGGAGTCTCTGCTGATTCTGTAACATCCCTTTCCTTCCTTCAAAGCCTTTAGAACCGAGAAGCAATAAGAGGGAGTCTCTGGAAAAAATTGAAGAAATTTCATGCATGAAGATACTCTATCCCCAGTCTATGGGAAAGCAGAGGAAAAATTAATTCTCATTCGAGACAGCTGAAAAATGAAATAGTTGGAATTCAAGAGATAGACGAGAGAGACAAATGGATTTGACTTATTTATTTTCAATATCAAAGCATGATCAAAAATACAATGTTTGGACAGGTACACAGCAATTCACTCCGTGCTCTTACTTTCATTACCGAGAGTGTTCAATCAAACATAGCAATTGTTCAAAACAAAATGTAAAACTGCAAAAGTGACCCATGCAAAGAAATAATTTAACATTTTCCTTACTGTCATGGTCAAATAAAAAAAATTCTTCCAGATTCAGTTCTCAACTTAGCTACTCACTCCCTTCTCACAATATTTGTCCCAACATCATACAAAATACTACCTTTTGTATATATTTTATTAGCAGAATTTTAATACTACTTGCAAATATAAATTATTATTGAATAACTCGATTCTGACCTCAAAGCTGATGGCCTCCCCTGTTTATAGTTCCTCTAGGTAGGCCAGTGAGTCTATGTTTCCTCATTTGTGGTATACCATAAATTCTTAGCACTGAATCTTGACTTTCGGGTTTAGGCTTTAATTTACCAGAGTCTTTTGCTAATAGTTGAAGTCCTGTAATCTGCCTCACACATTTCACTTTCAAACATCTAGACCTTTGAGTTTGATCCTTTCCTTCATTTCACCTATCTGAATTGGCTCGGAAGTGACCTCTAGTTATGAAAACCTTAGTAGGAGGTTTATAATAGAAGAGAACAGGCTAGGTGTCAGTACCAGCCCAATCAGCCTACACTCATTCTTATGGTCTTCCACACCGGCTTAACACATTACTTGTTCTTTTCCTGATGCAAGATTAGTGTGAATGTCCAATTGTGCTCAAATAAAGTTTCCACATTCATATTGTGGCTCTGTATTAAGACAGACCAGGCGTAGGTCCCAGGCTATATGGTAACCTTTCTATCAAAACTATGACTGAGAAATTTTAATTAGCAAACACTATTCATCTACAGACTGAAAGACAAAACCCACATCGTCTCACTAGATGCAGAGAGGACCTTTAATAAGTCAAGAATCCCTTTAGATAACTGACATGTCAAGATTAGGAATAAAAGGGACATATCTGCAAATTTTACTTTTTTAAGATTTATTCATTTTCTGTTACGAGCGTGGGCATTTTGCCTGCACATATGTATGTGCACTATTTGTATATCTGGTACCAGGGACACATCAGATTGTCTAGAAGTAGGGTGACAGATTATTGAAGGCCATCGTGTGGGTGCTAAGCCATCTTTCCAGTCCTGACAGCTACAATGATTCAATTCACTTGTGCTCACTAGAAATTTGTCATGGACACTTCACCTACTGATTCATTTTGAAATTCTTAATTTAGAGGAAGAAAAGTGTAGAAACAATAAGAAAGTCATTTTGGTAGATTATCAGAATGCTATGTTGGCAGGCTATTTTTATTTAGAAAAATACATGTACTTATTATCCATTGAGGTAGAGTTGAAAAATATGCTACGAACATGGGTGGTATGTACTGATACCCTTCTCAAAAGCTGTTATTAGATACTTTGTGGTAACATAAATGGTACTTACGACTTTGATATAAACGGAAAGTAAAGAGCTCTCTGTCAGATCACAGACAGTATAATCACTCAGGCCATCATTAATTTTTCAAACCTTTCTGTTAAATCTCCTTTATAATTTATTCATTCATTACTACAAAAGAATCTTGAGTGTCTACAGATTTTGCCTCCTGTTTTTCCATGTTACGTATTTACCATAACTTGTCCAATAAAGCTTTGAAGATATATGCGATAACCTCTGTATCCCTTCTTGTTCCTTGGGACACTGACTCCCAAAAGTTCCTATCTCAAAAGTAATAATGTCAACATAAATTAAACTAGTATTCATTTAAACTTAAAAACATTTATGTATCTTTTTAAAAAAATCATGTCTTGCATTATCATAACAAACAAAATTATTTAGACTTAAGATGTATTAATGCATCCATCTAAAACTTCATTTGAGTCTCAAGGGAACTTTCTTGTTCTAAAGCATGAATGGCACAGGAAAGCATAGTTTACATTCATGAAAGAAAAGCAGAGATGAACCAAAGAGGGAGCAGGCTGAAGCATCATAGCATCTAGGCAAAACCGTGTCTCTTTGATTATACTCGGTGTTCATTTATTAATAGGAGACTAATTCTATTCTCCCACATGAAAATCTCAGGTTCTGGGCAGGGCAGACATCACAAACCCTTCAGAACAATATGCTGCCTTCATAGCTAAGCAGATCGCTAAGAGTTTGAGGCCACTTTGGATTGCATGAGAAGTTAAAGGTCAGATGGGGCTCCACAGTGCAACTGTGTCAAAAAAAAAATAAGAAAAGGAAAGGAAAAATTACACATAACTTACAATCTACCACTATAACTAGTATTATTCACTAATTATATAAAACTCTAGGTATTAATACCATATTTTTTAGTTAGCTAGTATGAAGTTGCAACCACATACTGTTTAACTGAAAACTTTTCTTAAGTGACAATGACTGAAATGATACTGAAAGTAAAGAAGGAATTAAAATGTATTTTTGCATAACAACTTTTATATTGTGGATAATAGAAATGGGTCAAGTATTTCATTTTCCCAAAATACAGGCATGAAGAAATTTTGATATCTATATAATCCTTTTCTATAACACCACAATACACTTAAAAATCTATTTTAAGTAATGGATTTATTACTTCTGTCAGAATTTCATAAAAATATTTTAATCATCATCTTCCAACTCCACTCAGATCCATCAATATTTTCCCGTGTACTTAGCTCAGGTTTTCACTCTGTTTCCCTTTCTCAAAACTGAATTCCAGTTTATGTTGGCTGACTATTCTTGGAAGTGGAGTCTACCCTGGAATATAGTCATTATATCCGAAATCACACTTTAAAGAAGGTTGACTTTTTCTTTCGTAGAAGCTACCAAGTATCAATAGCTTTTAAGCTAAGGATATGACATGAATTACCTCTTGCCAGTGTAAATTTTGTGTTTATCTCCTCAGATAACGAGATGAGGTGAGAGCAGTAGCCAAGCAAATACATGACTTAGACTGAACCCACAGTATTTCTTTCTCTGTTCTAGTTCTAAGCCTACGCCTGGAAGCTTCTAGCCTCTATGTAATCTAATCTTCCAAACTGACTGATTCACTCAGATATCCCTCAGCCTCTGACTGAATAGTTCTGCTTTGCCTCATACTAACATTGGCAATATGCCCTAATCTCCTGGATTCTTCTAATTTGTGGCTTATTCTGTCTTCACTTGTGTCTAGTTTGTTCTCTGTGCAACCTGTCTTGGTAAAACTATCCCCATAAATCTGTCACCACCTCTCTCCCTCTCTCTCTCTGTTTTTAACTATTCTTTTTCCTGCACTGTTCTCCTGTGAGTTGGTCACCTGCTTTTTCTGACTCATTCTGTCACATCTTTTTCTCTGATTTGTCACTTTGTCTGCCATTAGACATAATTAGAAGTTACTTTCTTTTTTAAAATTTTTATTAGATATATTTCTTTACTTACATTTCAAATGTTATTCCCTTTCCCGGTTTTCTGTCCATAATCCCCCATCCTTTCCCCTCCCCCTCCCAAGGGGTATTCCCCCCATACATCCCCCTTACTTCCCCCCCCATGTTCCCCTGCACTGGGGGGTCCAACCTTGGCAGGACCAAGGGCTTCCCCTTCCACTGGTCCTCAAACAAGGCTATTCTCTGCTACTTATGAGGTTGGAGACCTGGGTCAGTTCATGTATAGTCTTTTGGTAGTAGTTTAGTCCCTGAAAGCTGTGGTTGTTGGCAGTATTGTTCTTATGGGGTTGCAAGCTCCTTCAACTCTTTCAATCCTTCCTCTAATTCTCCCCAAGGAGGTACCATTTTCATTTCAGTGGTTTGGTGCTAGCATTGACCTCTGTATTGGACATGCTCTGGATGTGTCTCTCAAGAGAGATCTATATCTGGTCCCTTTCAGCATGCATTTTTTAGCTTCATCCATCTTATCTAGTTTTGGTGGCTGTATATATATATGGGCCACATGTGGGGCAGGCTCTAAGAACCCAGCTATACCTCTCCTGGGCATATACCCAAAAGATGTTCCAACATACAACAAAGACACATGCTCCACTATGTTCATAGCAGCCTCATTTATAGTAGCTGGAAGCAGGAAAGAACCCAGATGCCCTTCAACAGAGGAATGGATACAGAAAATGTGGTACATCTACACAATGGAATACTACTCAGCTATCAAAAACAATGACTTCATGAAATTCATAGAAAAATGGAATGAACTAGGAAATATCATCCTGAGTGAGGTAACCCAATCACAGAAAAACACACTTGGTATACACTCACTGATAAGTGAATATTATCCAAAAAGCTCGAATTACCCAAGATGCAATCCACAGACCACAGGAAGCTCAAGAAGGATGACCAAAGTGTGGATGCTCCCACTCCTTCTTTTTAAAATCCATAGGAGGGGATATGGAAGCAAAGTTTAGAGCAGCAACTCAAGGAACGGCCATTTAGTAGTTACTTTCAAACATGGCTTCTACCTTCTACAAACTAACCTTACTTTCATTGTTAATTAAAGGTATGTATTAAAGGCATGTCTGTACTCTACCAGATCTTATGGTAATCCAGGATATCTTTGCATTCTGGTTAGATTTTTGGATGTGATCCCTAGCCAGAGCAGCCACATTGCTGTATTGATGGCTTTTTTTTTTTTTTTTTTTTTATTGAGCATGCGCTGGACTTGTGCATTCTGATACAATCTTTGCGTTCATCTTCGTTGTTTCTCCAGGAAACATTGTTTTCTCTCTCTTACCTACCACTCCTAGATCTCATAATCTTATGCTCATTCTCCCTTGAAGATATCCAAGCAACATGATTAGGAGTACAATGTCAACTTGCCGTTCTAGTCAAAGTACTTCCCTGTCTCTTACACTTGGCATACTGATGAGCCAGGTGTCTCTGTGTGAACTACCATCAATAGAGCAAGAAGTTTCTCTTGTAATAATTGAGAAGATGCACTAATCTTTGAGTGAGCAATAAGTCACTAGGAGTCACTTTAATCTGATGTCCATCGAGCAGACTGGCAGTGGGTTTTACCCTAGGGACTGCAACCCATCTAGGGATAGGCTTGTGGTTTTGCTAATAATGCCCAGTACTGGTTCCAACTCAAAGAGTATGTACTACATCCACTCATAAAGTGGTCAGTTACCCCATTACATTGCCACCAATGTCGTAGTGGGTATATCTTTACAGACAGCTCACTCATCATGACACATAGTTGAGTGAGATTTATCGTTCCATTTCTCCACAGGTGCTGTGCCAAACACAGTCCCAAGCACTGTCGAATTTAGTTAGTAAAGAAGAAACTTTTCAAGTCAGGACCCACTAGGTTTTTCGATGTTTCAATGGAGCTATTTGATGACTTCAGAAATAACGGTCTTTAAAAACAAGGACTTTGGGAAATTCTCAGGTAAATGGATAGAACCAGAAAATATCATCCTGAGTGAGGTAACCCAGTCACAAAAGAACACACATGGTATATACTCACTGATAAGTGGATATTAGGCAATTTGCTCAAAACACCCACAATACAACTCATAGGTCATATGAAGCTCAAGAAGAAGGAAGACCAAAGTGTGGATGCTTCCGTAAAACTTAGAAGGGGGAACAAAATAGTCACAGGAGGAAGAAGGAGGGAGGGATGAGGGAGGGAGAGGAAGGGGGACACAAAAAAGAGGGGCAGGAACAGGTATGGGAGGAGACAGGAGAAGTACAGAAACTCAGGAAATTGAACAGAAATATGTAGCAGCAGGTTTTGGGGAACTGGGGGGTAGCCACTAGAAAGTCCCAGATGCTGTGAAAGCAAGAGGCTCCCAGGACCCAATAGGGATGACATTATATGAAATACCCAACAATGGGGAGAGAGAACCTGTAAAGACCATATCCAGACATTAGGCACGGCCACTGGCTGAGGGACAGGGGTCACCCACCCATCTCAAAAATATTAAGGCAGAATTGTTCTTGTCTAAAGGAAATACAGGGACAAAGAATGGAGCAGAAACTAAAGGAAAGGCCATCCAGAGACTGCCCCTTCTAGGGATCCATCATGTCTGCAGACACCAAACCAAGACACTATTGCTAATGGTAAGAAGCACTTGCTAATGGCTGCCTAATATGACTGTCCCCTGAGAGGATCTGCAAGAGCCTGAACAATACAGATAGGGATGCTTGCATCCAATCATTGGACTGAACACAGGGACCGCAATGGAGGAGTTAGGGGAAGAACTGAGGAAACTGAAGAGGGTTGCAACCCCATAGGAAGAACCACATTATCAAAGAACCAGATACCCCAGTGCTCCCGGGGAGTAAACCACCAACCAGAGAGTACACATGGAGGGACCCGTGGCTCCAGCTGCTTATGTAGCGAAGGGTTGCCTTATGTGGCACCAACGGGAGGGGAGGCCCTTGGTCCTATACAGAATCGATGCCCCAAAATAGGAGAATGCTAGGGTGGTGAGACAGGAGTGGGTGAGCTCCCTCACAGAAGAAGGGGTTAGAGAGGATGGCATAGGGGGCTTGTGGAGGGGAACTGGGAAGGGGGATAACATCTGAAATGTAAATAAATAAAATAACCAGTTAAAACATAGAAAAAAAAAGAAAAATAAGTTCTTATCTTCAAGTTCTAGATGGTAAATAAGAGCAATGCTTAAGAGTCCGGGAGATTCCACTAATCAATAATTTAAAAGATACTTGAAGCTTGTTAACGATGTCTTGATTAGTAGCATGTGGTATTTTAATAAAGTATTGTCCTTACTATAATAGGTTAATTTCATATCTTACACACACATATATGTTATTAAGATAAAACAATTACAAGTATGGTCTATTGTGTGTGGCTCATTTATCAATATTTGAAGATGAAAATCATTCTTCATATTTTTCTTATTTGATCTTAATTGAAAATTTTCCATATATATTAGAAATAATATCTAAAAATAAGAATGCTATTTTTCAAAATGTCATACCGAAAAACCATTGTACCAAAAGGTAAGTAACATTGTTCATTCCATAAAACATCCTTAACTTCTAAGAGATAACTTTTTCATTATTTCTTTCATTAACAACTGGAAATTTACAGAGTCTCAGCACAAGATATTTAGTACAAGTGAAGTAACAATCTTGGGAGAAAAGTTGTGAGAGTATCTTCTATGTTACTAAAAGGACACTGGACACCATTGTCACCCATACAATGCCTGTTCTATGGGGAGGTGAAGGCTGTATTATTAATATTTTAAATCATAAAGAAAGAAATGGATGAAAGGAAAGCAATTAGATATGCTGCAACCTCTGCTTCATGGAAATGTTTTTTAAAGTATTCGTTTTTATTTAATTATTTTTTCCACAAGAAATAACAATATGTTAAAAAGTTATAAGCAAATCCTTTTGAGATTGGAAGGACCGGTCATTTCTTTACTTTACCTTAGTTTGGACCGTTGGGTATGGGCAATGAGGGAAGGCAAACAACAGCACCTGTGCGTTCTTTCCAGGAGAGTTAAACGAGTCTTACCCCACTCCTTTCTTCATCTACAGAGATTTGGGTCCAGGTACGGCTTCCTTGGGAAACTAGTGTTTGGCCTGCTTCAGATTAGACAGGAGGCTATATGAGGACCCTGGACAGGAAGCAACGTGCAGTCCACAATGCACGAGCTACCCAGATCCCTGTTTTTTCATTATTCAAACCCATAGTGCTGTTTCAATAAAAATGAAGCTTTTATGTTTTATCTAACTGAAATGTTGTTTTGTTTGCTTTTGAATCATGCTGCGTATGTTAACAAAGTTTACATATCGTATGATAGAACACACATTCTGAATTTTGACAGAGAATAAATAAGGTCACTGTTTGTTGATACCTTATGCTGGAGACACCAACACATGCGTACAAACCGTGAGAAGATTCAGCACAAAACAATTTGTCTTTTCAATGAGCATCTGTAGCAATAAGGACTCAGTTTGTTTTTCTGATAATTTTTCCCAAGAAAAGAAATCACTCTGTTTATATTGGGGGTTGCTAGGGGAATATGTATGATCAGTTTACTATGAATTTAGTTTTGATTTATTTTATTTTTTCAGCAAGCAAGAGAATAATCTCTCCAAGGTAATGTTATCTATAACAGATAGCATCATCAAAAAGTCAAATATTAGATGTTACTATTATTGGTCACATATACTTCTTTAGTTCATTTTTATAATTACATATATTTATATTCCTTTAGATAGTATTGCTATGTCTCAGTGAAGATCTGTTTTTGCTGTTTGCCACAAGCTCCTGAAATTCTTCTATATTGTCGTTGTCATTCTCCACTGACTGTTGAAATCTCAGGAGGTATTTTTTCCCACTGCTTAATTGATTCATTATAGAAATGTCAATACTCATAGCCCAGATCCCTCTCAACACTGTACATCCTAAAGAAGCCAAATGTACTGCACAGAAGTGAAGTTCAGATGCTGACATATATCAGAAGGATCTACTATCAGGAATGCTCACCGCCACATCCATTGTGGGCTAAGGCATTGTGGGAAAAGGATGCTTGACACTTCAGTGGCATCTTCATTTTTCAAGAAATGGATTTATCTGAGGTATTATAGGATTTTGTATTTAGTGAATGGTCCTGCCGTACTTCCTATTTCACACACACACACACACACACACACACACACACACACACACACACACCACACACACGCACACACACTTCTGTATAAATTCCAAATCTATAACACAAATCCTTCTTCCTATGTCTAAAATATAAAATTCAAATAAAACGATTTTAATTAATTCTGCATACTAAGGGAAAGCGCATGAAAAGACTAGAACACACAGTACTCCTAATACAAAAGGAACAATAGAGGGGAGTGGCTGTAAGATTATTTGCTGCATTGCTGAATCATTTGGGAGAAGAGCAATCTAATTCAGTCCATTTGAATTTTAGGATTGTATTATATAATACAGGGGAAGATCACTATCCTTAAGAAATGGTTAGCTTACATCTTTCCTAACAATTTTTTAAGAGAAGGATACTATTGCCTAAATGATACTGACATATGAAATGTTTGCTTTCTACCTATATAGCACAGATAAGATCTAGGAGGAAATATACCTAAAAAGAATTTAAATTCGAGTTATTTGATGCTTCTTAAATCACCAGTGGGGAATCTGTGGGGGATTCCCTCCTAACTGATCTAACTGCCAGTGAATGAACACGAGAACCATGTCCTCCGACTCAGCCCACCCAGGTTTCAATGACTTCAAGCGAAAGTCGAAACACTATCTTCAGGAGTACTGAGGTGGGTCACCTTGGATGTCTCAGGAAGTGTAATGAGGCTCAGGATGTAGAGGTTTCAAGGCAGGGTTGAAATATTTTGGGTTCAAAAGGAAGAGATTTTATTCAGAAGCCACTTTTTATCCCATTCTGAATTGCACATCACCCCCTCACCTTTCTTACACATTCATCAAGGCTTCCCACGTGCATTTGAGTATGATTCTCCCCCCTCTTCCTTCCTTCCCTCCCTTTGACTGAAAGGAAATCAAATAAGTATAAATTCCAACTCCAGGAGTCTGTGCAAAAGATGAAGGTGGGCTTTTATACCTTTTAGCTTATATGTTCAGTAGACTAAATATGATAATAATTAAGAGTTTTAGCAAGAATACATATTAAGAGGCATTTAAAAAAAATCACTGCACTCTGAAAGTAGGTGCAGAAGGATCACGGACAGTCTGGATGATGTAGTGATTTTCCAGTGAGAGTGGGCCTGGATACAGAGTGGAGCCATAAGCCATACAAACAGAGTCCATAAGCCATAAAAAAAGAAACACTGCAAGTAACGAGTATTTCTCAGAGAAAACACCATTAGGTAGAAACTGCGTCCAAAGGGACTCTCTTAAAATATACTTTCAAATACCCTTCTGAAGATAACATAAGCAAAGTGTAATAAAACAGATAAACTCTTTAAGGTTTTTCAGTATTCCTATAGTTGAAGAAGTCAAAATGAAACAATCATTTGTTATTTACGAATTTTTAATACTTTACGTATTTGGCTGATATAGTTTACATAGGGCTATAAGGAACTATTATATACATATAATCATATAATGTAATATAATATTTACATCACATACATATACATGTACACATACATATACATATACACATACATATACACATATACATACATATACATATACATATACACATACACATGCACATACATATACATATATACATACATATACATATATATACACATACATATACACAGATACATACATATACGTATACATATACACATACACATGCACATACGTATACATATATATTCCTCCAACTAACCTACATGATCAGGGAATTTCATTAGTTGCTTTTCCTACTACTGTGGTGACAACAAGTCCCTACAAAAGCAACTGAAAGGAAGGTTTTTGTTTGGTTTTGTATTTAGGGCACATGAGGGAGAGGTAACTGTTTATATTGCATCCAAAGTTAGGATCAAAGGAAATGATTTCTGCTACTTCAATCTCTTATTCTCATCCAGTCCAGGAGCCAGATCATGTATTAGTGGGTCCATTAAAGATGGGTCTCCTTATGCCAATTAACTTAAATGAGAAAAATCTCTCAGTGATCAACTTACAAACTAACCTCATCTGGAAAATTCCTCACAGGCATGAACACAGGCTGCTTCTCCTGGGGAATTCTAGGTTGTATCAAATTGATAATCCATAGGAACCATCCCAAGAATCCTAGTCACTGTGTTGTGTCAGAACACTTATTGTTTTGTATCTAGAACAAAATTGGCATGAATTATCTTATCCTATAATTATAATAAGAAAATAAATATTTGTTTGATAAGTATTTCTTTTTAATACCACAAGTTAAACACACACACACAGAGAGAGAGAGAGAGAGAGAGAGAGAGAGAGAGAGAGAGAGAGAGGGAGGGAGAGAGACAGAGAGACAGAGACAGAGACAAAAAGACAGAGATACAGAGAGACAGAAATGGAGACAAAAAGACAGAGATACAGAGAGACAGAGAGATAGAGGATTCTACATTGCTAGAAAGTTCGTTTTGGGTAACAGGTTGATTAAATTAGATGAGTGAACAGAACATTCCAAGCAGAAAATGCAAAGCAATGCTGAAACACTGACTGCACAACGTCTTAGACCGTGTTCTATGCTGTGAAGAGACACAGTAACACGGCGACATTTATAAACAAAGCCATTTACCTGGAGCTGTCTTACCGTTTCAGAAGTATAGTCCACTCTCTTCGTGAGAGAGAAAGAGAGAGTGCATGGGGCATGTAGGCAGACATGGTGCTGGAGAACAGCTGTGAGTTCCTCATCCACACCAGCAGGCAGAAGAAAGAGTAAGACAGTGAGCCTTTCTTGAGCTTTTGAAACTCCAAAGCCTCCATCAAGACCACACTTACTGCAACGGAGCACACCTGCTATAAACACCGTCAAGCAGCACCACTCCCAAATGACCAAACGTTCAAATATATGAGCCTATAGGGCCCTTTATTACTAAAACCACCAGAGGTAAATCTACAGTTTTTCTTTTGAGAAATATCGTACAAGTTTCAGAGAACAGGATGAGTGGTTTTTATTTTTTGTTTTGTTTTTAAGTTCACTTTACATCCTACTCCCTGCCTTCGGCTCAGTCACCCTCACCCGAAATCCTTCCTCCATTCCACCTTCCCTTCTCCTCCGAGTGGCTGGAGTTCAGTTTTTCCCGATCTTGACACTTCAAGTCTCTGCAAGGCTAGATGTTTCCTCTCCAACTGAGGCCAGACAAGACAGCTCAGCTAGAAGACGATACCGCAAACATAGGCAACAGCTTTTTGAAATTCGGTTGTTCAGGACCCACATGAACACCGAGCTGCCCATCGGCCACATATGTGCAGGTCGTAGGCTCAGCCAGTGTCTGTGCTTTGGTTGGTGGTTCAGTCTCAGAGAACACCAAGAGTCCAGGTTATTGGTTATTTTATTTATTTACATTTCAGATATTAGCCTCCTTCCCAGATTCCCCTCCACAACCCACATCCCTTCCATCCCCGTCCCCTGCCTCTTTGAGGGTGCTCCCCGACCCTCCCATTCATTCCCTGCCTCAGAGCTCTAGCCTTTCCCTATGCTGGGTCATCAAGCCTCCTCAGGACCAAGTGTCTCCCCGCCTATTAAGAGTGTTCTTAATTGTGCAAATTGAAATTGTTCTCTGTTGCCAGCCATGTAAAATTCACTGATAGATCCTGATTTTTTATTTGCATTAAAAAAAAATCTTAGTGTGTGTGCATGTTTGCATGTGTGTGGATATGTTCATGTGCATGTGTCTGCATGTAAGCCACAATGTGCTTGTAGAAATCAGAGAACACCTTGCATAGCTGGTATTCTTTAACTATGGAAGTTGGGGATTCAACTCAGCTCACCATGCTTGGTGGCAGGTGCATTTGATCACTGAGCCATCTTCCAAGCGTAGATGAAGATTTTAAAGATCTCTCCAGTGTCCCAGAAAGCTCTAGTCCAGTACACCCAAGACACTACATTGAGGACACTGTTCTCCACAATTCCAACGGTAGCTAGTATTCTGAACCCTGGCATAAATAATTATTCTTATCTATTCTGTAAAACCACATAAATGAAATGAATCGGTTTATATGTTTTTTGGTCAGTCTTTTTTGCTAAGTAAAATATTTATGAAATCCATTCATGATTATTTATTTTAATTTTTTGTTATATTTTCTTTCAGTGACAAGTAACAAAATTAGATTTCGGTTCCAGTGTATACTTGAATGTCAGATGGGAAATGTAAATAAAGTTAGATTTCTTACATACCAACCTTTCATTCATTCTTCTCACACTGATGAAAGTATATTTCTTTCATCCTCTGTGCTGTTTTATCATAATCTGCTTAAGGTTTTATTTTCCATTGCCCCTATAACCAAGAATCACTTCTCTCTCTGCATCCATTTTAACACCTCCAAGCTCCATCAATTTCCAAACGAAAACATATCTTTATTATTCTGATTATTTATCTCAAGTCCTCTCCTGCTCTGTACTTTATCACACGGATTTTACTGCCTGACATCATAGAGGAAATCTCAATTAAGTCTAAAGTGCATACATCCTACAAAACGAAATCTGTCTTATCATGGTCTGTCATAAACACCACACTCATGTGAAGTCTGAGAAGAAGGTGGTAGTTGATATCGGATGGGGACGAAAACCACAAACTTCACCAAGTGATATTAGAGCCAGACTCACCAGTAAGATATGCTTTTTATAAACCCATCGTTTTTAAATTCAATTTCAGAATCCCAAGAGGCCTTTGCTACTGGGTAATTTAAAATAAACAAATAAATGTTTCAGATGAACTCTCTAAACAACTTATTTTAATTGGAGGACATCACCCGGAGGAACATTTAAACCACATTGAGGAGCTCCAGACTCAACATGCCATTCACTGAGGAAACTCCAATTAATTCGCCTCTTTCCTGGAGGCAATGCTTAATATGTCAATGAAAGAAATGTATCCCGACGAGAGGGAGGAAAGCAGGAGCAAGTGGCCATCTGAACTCTGCAATGGCTTCTTCTTAAACATTTTTATCCTCCATTCCAGACACATTTCTCAATTTAAAGAGGAATATCTGGTTAATAGATTTTAATAGCTGTCTGGCTCTACCAGTATGTATAATAAGCAGGTGAAAGACTCCATTCAACCAGCTGACTGATTGATTTTGTGTCACCAGGGAGTTACATAAACCTAAAGTCATTATTTTTTTTCTCCATTCACTGACATTAACCTCAGCTACTATAACAAAGGGAATTTGTAAAACTTCAAAAGTGTTTTCATTTAGAATGGTTTGTGGGAGAGAAATTTTCTTTAAATGTTTCCATGCCATTAGGTAAGCCTCTCAGAAAAAAAAAATCAGTTTAGACAGTTACAAAGAAATAGTTACATTCACTGAGCAATTATTACAAACACCCATGCTTAAACTTTGTACGTTGTATGGAATTATATTTCTTTTACAACCTCAAGAGCCACTTGTTTATGTCTTAACTTGGAAGGAAGGAAGTCAAACCTTAGATATTCAACACATTATCCAAAGTTACATCTATCTATAAGAGGTGAAAGTATAGATGGACTACATGGTATTTTTTTCAAATGTGAATGATGTGTTTTCATTACCCAACATATAAGGATAACAATAAGAAACGGAACATTGATCATGTGTGTCACTGAGGTACACAGATGATAATGTATCAATGTTTTCACACTACTTTAAAAGAGTGACTTTCTTGGGCTTCCTTAGGGCTTAAACACAATTCATGTTCCTTCTATAAATGAAACAAAGAAGACAAAAATGACAAAGAATGTTTCTCCCTAAGTGACAAGTGGTTTTCGGAGGAATTGGTTACACAAGTGCCAGAAATTCTGAGACCTATAAAATCCATAGAAACACAGAAAAATTAAATGTAAAGAAATGGCGAAGATGAAGAAGGAAAACAAAATTTAGACAAGGATAAGGGTAGTAAGAGAGGGATGTTAGAAGTGAGGTAAGGGAAGAGAGAGGAGATGGAAGGAAGATGAGTACAGGAAGGGAAGACTGGAGAAAAATCGGTGGGGGAACAGGGAGGAGAAGGATGAGGAAATAATGTAAAGGAGGGTGAGGTTGGGGGAGAAGGAGGAAAAGAAAAGGGGCAGAAAGGGCAGGATAGTAAAAAGAAAGGGGTTTGAGTCTCCCATTTTTGGGTTTGGAAACATTCAGTAGACTTTACAACACCAGTTTATCTATCTCCAATCTCCAGTCTTTGGATTTCTATTCAATATACATTGCTTTGTCAGGTTTGTTCTGCTAAAAGTTTTTCCCAGATGTCCTGGCCTCATTTCTTCTTTCCCAGTAATTCATACAGTCATGCCATTTTGTGTGTTCAGGTTACTGCCAGTTAGTTATCTGACTGTTGTTTGTGAAGTCTCTGTAGACCCTAACTTCTCCTTAATTAACACTTACCTCAGTCTAAGCATTGTCCATCTATACAAATTTTATGTCTTTAAAGTTACATTTTACAATGGTACAAAATAATCTCTCTCTTATTACAAATGATACAGCAGGACGAGCCTGAGTTTGATATGATTATAAATTGTCAAGGCAAAACTGCTGACAATCATCAATGTACAAGGTGTTTTGTATATATATTTTTCTGTAAAGGGGGCTCCTGGTGAGAGGCCTACAAAGTTTTTGGTTTACAGCTGGGATGGTGTGGTGGGTTGAACATGCCTGTCCCAGGGAATGGCACTATTAGGAGGTATATAGCTTAGTTGGAGTAGGTGTGGCCTTGAAGGAGAAAGTGTCACTTTGTGGGTGGAGTTTAACTCTCCTTCAAGTCAGTTTTTCTCCTGTTTGCCTTCAGAGCAAGATGTAGAACTCTTACCTCCTCCAGAATCATGCCTGCCTGGATGCTGTCCTGCTTCCTGCCATGGTGATAATGGACTGAACCTCAGGTTCTGTAAATGTCATACGTTATAAGAGTTTCCTTGGTCATGGTGTCTATTCAGAGCAATGGGAACCCTAAGACAGACGTGATGATGCTCTCAAATGACCTTGTTAATTATGTTGTAATTCTTGTGTCTCTGCTAGTGAGAAGCTTTAACCAGTTTCCAGGGCTTGGCTCATTTCCCTTCTCATTCCCTTACAATTTTCATTTATGGTTCAATTATGCTTCACTCCTTCATTCCTCTCTTGCTTTTAAAATAGAATTAAGTTTTCTCCTACTCAAAGTGGATGTCAAGCATCTCTGTCTTACTTACACATATATGGATGCCACTCTGGCATCATTCCCTTCAACCATGTAATATAGTTATGGACCACCCTGTCATACATTTGAGAAAAATGGTATATTTGTGTGCATGTGTGATGTATGTATGTATGTAATATGTATGTAATATGTATGTATGTATGTATGTATGTATGTATGTACGTAAGTATGTATGTATGTATTGATGAGTACTTAGATGCTTACAAACTAGCCCAAGTTATCAGGAATACTAAGTTTGAACCATATCCAAAGTCAAATTTCATGTTTTTTTCCTTTATTATTCTCTCATGTAATGCATCTAGACTTTAGCCACCCCTTCCTGTCCTCTTCCAAGTTTCCCCCAACCTTTTCTTCCCTCCAGATCCCATGCTTCTCTGTCTCCCTTCAGAAGAGAGCCTGCCTTCCAGCGATATCAACTGAACATAGCCTAAAACGATGCAGTAGGACTAGGCATAAGCCTTCATCATGGTTTTATTTCTTTTTTAAATGTATTGTCTGAAAATTCTATATATTCAGGTAGGGTGTGTTGTTGTTGTGGTTGTTGTGGTTGATTCTTTTCTAATCAAACCTAGCCTCTTTCTCCTCCCCTTTTCTCTAAGCAGCCATCAACTGAAAATATCTTCTGATCAAATGGTATGAACTAGTATGAACTTCTTCTCTTTCCTATGCTGTGTTTTTGTCTGCCTTCATCTTATGCATATCATATTATATGCTCATGTGCACAGTAGCTCTGTAGAACACAGTTTAATTCTGTTTATCAGTGCCTGTGCTTCTTAAAAATTTCTTTCTTTATCAATGGTCATATTGAACCTCAGAAAGAGGGATTGTGATATAGATTTATCATTGAAAGCTATACACTATAATTCTCTGTATATGTGTATTGACCAATTGTTAATATCTAGGTTCTTCACTATCAACTACAATAAGGAACATTTTTGATGAGGGTTAAGGAATGTATTACAGATAACACAGATATGGATTTAGGGTTCATTTTAATACTACGAACAGAGGCATTTTAAGATATATTAAAAAAAAAATCCTGTTGTACTTCTATAAAAACATACCGTAAAATGGAGAGTTTGAAAGTGTATTTGTTGCATTCTGTTGTGTTATCTGGGAAGTGCAATTTTAAGTGAACAACAGAGTCTGTGTCTGTAGCAAAGACTATTTCCCAATACATGTATGACCTCTCAGTGCTGCCCAACATGTTAAAGGAGATGGCTAATATTTTAAGGGTAGTAATTCATGAAAGTTAATCTATGTACCCTAAACACCTACAAAATACCATATATTCTAATACGATCATAATAGGGATGAGGTGTTATTATATACGGGGTCTGGGTAAGACCAAACTTCAGAACATTGCAAAATGTAACCAAGAAGGTTAATGTGGTGAAATAGAGAAAAGTCAACATGGCCAAGCTGCAAAGGTCTTAAAAGCTCATCAAGAGTCAGGCCTCCTTACCTAATCCTTCATTCCAGACTCCCTCCTGAGAAAGTAACTCAAAGCTCAGTTGGAAATCTGTTCTCTGCTTTGATTCCTGAGTGCCCAGTTCACTGACTGCTTCCACTCCTTCCTCTCCCTCTCCCCTGGGCTCTTATAAAAATGCCTGCTGTGTTCTATCCTCTCTTAGTGATACGTGTGCAGCAATCTGAAAGTGAGGCAAAAGATCACCTGCCATGCTGAACAGCACAACACTTATTCTGTTTTATATTCAAGTTATTTTTCCCTAAGAATGTCTGACCCTCCAGAAAAAGAGTTCTGTCACAATAACTCTGTTTTGACCTGTGCATATACAAGGAAGTACTAAGAATATCTAACACCCTTAATAATTTCAAGAGCTGACCAGTCAGAGCCCCTTTGATGTTTGTTTGTTTGCTTTTATTTTATTTTATTTTTTTGCCTAGTTTCATGGATTTTTGAAGAAAATATTCACTTCATTCATAATGGCATCTACAATCAGTTGACAATGTATTCTGCATCAATTTTCACACTAAAGAATTTTTCTGTAGTGACACATTAAATTTTCACAGAACAGCTTTGAAGTAAGATGTCATTATGACAATATTAAAGGTTAGGATAATTCCACTCAGGGAGCTCTCACGTCCCAGAACTAAACATACCAGAAATCAGGTTTGAATGGATGTTGCCTGGTACCAGAACCCTTGCTCTAATAAGTGTGCAGTGCCACTGTGTTGAAGAAAACAGGAGGAGGCAGCCAGATCCATTGCTTGTCAGATTTACCTGGGATTGTTTTGACTGACAATCATTTGCTCAAACTCTTCAGACTGATGGGAGCAGCTGAGATAGAATGCAAACTAAAGTGAACACAGAAAGATCAAATGAGCTGCAAACATCCATTTGACTTTCCTGTACACAATGTTGCTAATTGGAGAAAGTAGTGTTAATTTAAATTAATTAGTTAACAACAAACTCTATAAATAGTATCAAAATCATGTACTGGCTTTTAAAATTGTTTGACCGTTGTATAAATAATTGCACATGAGGAAGGGAAATAAGTGGCTTGTGGAAAATCAAGCAAAACCAACAATAAAATCAATGGACTCACCATCAAGTATGTATTTTTCACACTTTTCAAATAATGTAAAATAGTAAAGATGGACCTGTTATTTTGGAATGAATTGAGGGGACCTGACCCAATGGTTAGCACAAGGTTACTTGGATTCTGGTTCCCCGATGCTCAGATGAATCCCCAACCATAACTCAGGTTTCTTTTTATTTAAAATACATTGGGCCTAAAGTATACATTATACATTCCACAGATACTTTCTATTCCTCCTCTTAATTTTATAGAGGGCTTCCAAAGAAATATTCTGCCTTTATTCTTTGCTATGAAATTGGTCATTGATTCAGATTACAAAAAAGTGAGAAGGCTGGGAACTACTTTGGAATTTAAGATACCCACAGCTCAATTGGTAAACATACTTGCCATGCAAGATTTTTGCCCTGAATTAGATCCCTGGAATAAACACAAAAGTTTAGGGGAAAAATCAATTACACAAACTTATCCTCTGCCTCATATCCTTAGAAGCATATTATGACTTTAGACAGACACACAATGTGTGAGACTGAGACTCTCTCTCTCTCTCTCTCTCTCTCTCTCTCTCTCTTGTGTGTGTGTATGAGTGTGTATGTGTGTATGTGTGTGTGTGTGTGTGATGCCATGCCTCCTTACACATTAGTAATAAATCAAAACTTTCAAAAAAGAATCCTATTGCCTGGCTTGTTATCTTACTTCATAGTGATAGATTTAGTCGATTACCAACCTCTTCATCCTTTGGACAATCTAAGAGGGACCGCAGTGTGAGAGAAGTGCTACAGCATAGCAATTGACAGCTCATTCTGGAATGGCAGTGAATAAAGATGCTAGGCACAGGGACAGTCCCTTCCCTGACATCTCACAGCTTAACCTAGAGAGCACAGTTGAGTCCAGACTGGAAATCACTCATGTCATCCACAGATGCTCATGACTCTCCTGTATTTCTCCTCTGGTCTCTGAAGCAGAGAACACAGAAACTGTGGGGAGCAAGAGAATGATGGTTTAAAAAAAACAAGAGAGGTAAAAGAGATAGGAGAATATAACGTGATACACACTCTTAGAGCCAACCTATTATTACATTGGATAGTCCAGTGCATGTGTACAGTGGGCATACTTAATACCTCCATGGGAGACCATAGTAACAAGTCTACAAGGGATATCCATGTGTATCCTGATCTTTGGCAACAACTTTAACCAGATGAACAAAAGCAATGAGATCCTCATGATTTTATGGTGGCTGTAGGAATTCCATCCTTGTATATTTTCTTCAGTCCTAGCTGCACAATTTCAGATGTCGTGATGCTAGGTAGAGTAGCCTAAATGGCAAAGAATAATCTAAACAAAGAGTGAGGCAGCTAAATAAGAGGGCTGTGATCTTCAAAAACACCTTAGAGTTAACTAGATTGCTTCCACTTTAATTAGTAAAATTATTGAAACAAGCAGCTTAACAAAATAGAAACTCTTCCTCAAACGGGTTGCTCTCTTAACCTTTCAGCTGTATTCAAAAGCTCTTGTTTATTGGAATTAAAACCTCATTTACTTCCTGATACTAGTGGAGGGCATTCCAAGTTACACGTGATTCTGTTTGCTAGAGTGGCTGCGTTTAAAATAAAGGGTAATAATCCAATAGAAGTCTTTTCCAAACACCTGAAGAATGTTCTGAGGTCCTAACCAGTTCCTCCAATACTCCCTTGCAAAATGCTTTGAAATGGCAAGTATTCAGGGCTACCTACACCAGCACGCAGAAGTGTTGCCATGTTGGACAACATCATGATATTATTATACAGAATCTCTGAGACTCCTTAGACGTCAACTCCTTTGCTGATATTCACAGTTGCAATTTCTCTCCAGAGCGTTTGAAACATCTGATCTACATTTGAAAGCTTACTAGCCAACACATAATATTTGATTTATAATGCAATATTATTAATCACTAAAATATCCGTATTTAAATTTAACTTTTTTATGTTTTCAAGAAGCTTTAACTTGTGCAGATATTTTAATTGGATATTTTTATTTACATTTCAAATGTAATCCCCTTATCCCCACTCAGCCACGCACCACTACCTGCTCCCGGCTCTGATATTCCCCTACACTGGTGGTCCAGCCTCCCTTTGGTGCCCAGCAAGGCCATCCACTGCTACATATGGAATTGGAGCCTTGGGTCTGTCCATGTATACTCTTTGGATGTTGGTTAAGACTCTGGGAGTTCTGGTTAGTTGGTATTGTTTTTCTTATGGGGTTGGAAACCCCTTCAGCTCCTTCAATCCTTTCTCTAGCTCCTCCAATGGGGACCCCATTCTCAGTTAAATGGTAGGCTGCAAGCATATGCCTCTGTAATTGTCAAGCTCTGGCAAAGCCTCTTAGGAGACAGCTATATCAGGCTCCTGTCAGCATGCACTTCTTGGCATCAGCAATATTGTCTGGATTTGGTGGTTGTATGTATATGGGCTTGATCTTCAGGTGGGGCAGGCTCTGGATGGCCATTCCTTCAGTCTCTGCTCCAAATTTTTCTCAAAATCAACTCCTATGAATACTTTTGTTCCCCCTTCTAAGAAGGATTGAAGAATCTACACTATAGCCATCCTTCTGTAGTTCCAGGTGGCCTATGGATTGTATCGAGGATAATCCAAGCTTTTGCTGTAATATCCACTTACAAGTAAGTGAATACCATGTGTGGATTTTTTTTTTTGTGATTGGTTTACCTCACTCAGGTTGAAATTTTCTAGTTCCATCCATTTGCCATTGAATTTCATGAAGTCACTGTTTTTGATAGCTGAGAAGTACTGCGATGTGTAGATGTACCATATTTTCTGTATCCATTCCTCTGTGTAGATGTACCATATTTTCTGTATCCATTCCTCTGTTGAAGGAAAACTCGGTCTTTCAAGCTCCTACATATTATAAAGGAGGATACTCTGAAGATATTGGAGCATGTATCCTGGTTATATGTTGGAGAGTGTTTGGTTATGTGTCCAGAAGAGGTATAGCTATGTCCTCAGGTAGTGCTATGTCAATTTTCTGAGGAACCTCCAGACTGATATCCAGATTAGTTGTACCAGCTTGAAATCCCACCACAATGGAGGAGTATATCTCTTTCTCCACATCCTCAATAGCATTTGTTGTCACCTTAGTTTTTGATCTTAGCCATTCTGACTGATGGTGTGGTGGAATCTCAGGGTTGTTTTTATTTTCATTTCCCTGATGACTAAGGATGTTGAACATTACTTTATGTACTTCTCAGCCATTTGATATTCCTCAGCTGAGAATTCTTTGTTTAGTTCTGTACCCCACTTTTTAATAGGGTTATTTGATTATCTGATATCTAACTTCTTGAGTTCTTTGTATATATTGGATATTAGCCCTTGATCGGCTGTAGGATTGGTAAAGATCTTTCCCCAATCAGTTGGTGGCCATTTTGTCCTATTGACAGTGTCCTTTGCCTTACAGAAGCTTTGCAATTTTGTTCAGACCCACTTGACAATTCTTGATTTTAGAACATAAGCCATTGGTATTTTGTTCAGGAAATTTTCCCCAGTTCCCATGTGATCGAGACTCTTCCCCACTTTTTCTTCTATTAGTTTGAGTGTATCTGATTTGATGTGGAGAGCCTTGATCCACTTGGACTTTAGCTTTGTACAGGGCAATAAGAATGGTTTGATTTGCATTCTTCTACATGCTGACCTACAGTTGAACAAGCACCATTTGTTGAAAATGCTATCTTTCTTCCACTGGATGGTTTTAGCTCCTTTGTCAAAGATCAAGTGACCATCTGTGAGTGGGTTTGTTTCTGCATCTTCAATTCTATTCCATTGATGTACCTGCCTGTCTCTGTACCATTACCATGCATTTTTTTTTATTACTATTGCTGTGTAACACAGCTTGAGATCAGGGATGGTGATTACCCCAGAAGTCCTTTTATTGTTGAGGATATTTTTCACTATTCTAGGTTTTCTTTTATTCCAAATGAATTTGCAAATTTTTCTTTTTAACTCTATAAAGAATTGTTGGAATTTGATGGGGAGTGCATTGAATCTGTAGATTGATATTGGCAAGATATCCATTTTTATAATATTGATCCTGGGAATCCATGAGCATGGGAGATCTTTCTATTTTCTGAGATCTTCTTCAATTTCTTTCTTCACAGACTCAAAGTTCTTGTCATACAGATCTTTGTTTTGCTTGGTTAGAGTACACTGAGGTAATTTATATCGTTGTGACTAGTGTAAAGAGTGTCATTTCCCTAATTTCTTTCTCAGCCTGTTTATCTTTTGAGTAGAGTTATGCTACTGATTTCTTTGATTTAATTTAATATCTGTCTACTTTGCTGAAGTTGTTTATCAGACTTAGTAGTTCTCTGGTGGAACTTTTGGGGTCACTTAAGTATATTATCATATCATCTGAAAATAGATATTTTGACTTCTTTCTTTCCAGTTTGTATCCCTTTGACCTCCTTTTGTTGTCTGATTGCTCAGGCTAGAACTTCAAGTACTATATTGAATAAGTAGGGAGATGGTGGGCAGCCTTGTCTAGTCCTTGATTTTAGTGGGATTGCTTTAAATTTCTTCCCATTTAGTTTGATGTTGGCTACTGGTTTGCTGTATATGGCTTTTATTATGTTTAGGTATGGGCCTTGAATTCGTGATCTTTCCAAGACTTTTAACATGAGAAATGTTGAATTTTGTCAAATGCTTTCTCAGCATCTAATGAGATGATCATGTGTTTTTTTTTTCTTTGAGATTGTTTATGTAGTGGACTATGTTGGTGGGATTCTGTATATTGAGCCATCCTTGCATCCCTGGGATAAAGCCTACTTGATCATGATGGACGATCATTTTATGTGTTCTTGGATTTAGTTTCTGAGAATTTTATTGAGTATATTTGTGTCAATATTAATAAGGGAAATTGTTCTGAACTTCTATTTCTTTGTTGGGTCTTTGTGTTGTTTAGGTATAAGAGTAACTGTGGCTTAATAGAAGGAATTGGATAGTGCTCGATCAATTTATATTTTGTGGAATATGTTGGACAGTATTGATATGAGGTATTCTATGAAGGTCTGATAGAATTCTGTACTAAACCCATTTTATCCTGGACTCTTTTTGGTTGGGAGACTTTTAAGACTGCTTCTATTTATTTAGGAGTTATGGTATTGTTTATATGGTTTATCTGAACCCTATTTAACTTTAGTACCTGGTATCTGTCTAGAAAACAGTCCATTTCATCCAGATTTTCCAGTTTTGTTGAATATACACTTTTGTAGTAAGATCTGATGATTTTTTGAATTTCTTCAGACTCTGTTGTTATGTCTCCATTTTCATTTCTGATTTTGTTAATTTGGATACATACTCTGTACCCTCTGGTTAGTCTGGCTAAGGGTTTATCTATCTTGTTGATTTTCTCAAAGAACCAGCTCTTGGTTTTGTTGATTCTTTGTATAGTTCTTTTTGTTCCTACTTGGTTGATTCTGAATTGAGAGTTCATCTTGGTGGATTTTTTCTTTCATTAATATGATGTATCCTTTCTTGTCTTTTTTGATAACATTAGGTTGAAATTTGATTTTATTTGATATTTGATTGGTTACTCCATCTTGTTTCTTGGGACCATTTGCTTGGAAAGTTGTTTACTAGCCTTTTAATTTGAGGTAGTATCTGTCTTTGTCACTGAGGTGTGGTTCCTGTATGCATCAAAAGGCTGGGTCCCCTGTACGTATCCAGTCTGTTAGTCTGTGTCTGTTTATTGGGGAATTGAGTCCATTTATGTTAAGAGATATTAAGACATAGTGATTGTTGCTTCCTGTTATTTTTGTTGTTAGAGGTATAATTATGTTTATATGTCTCTCTTCTTTTGGTTTTGTTGGAAGATTAATTTCTTGTTTTTTCTAGGGTGTAGTTTCCCTCCTGTTGGAGTTTTCCATCTATTATCCTTTGTAGGACTGGAATTGTAAAAGATATTGTGTAAATTTGGCTTTGTCATGTAATATCTTGGTTTCTCCATCTATGGTCTGGATATAGTAGCCTATGGTGGCATTTGTGTTCCCTTTGGGTCTGTATGACATCTACCCAGGATCTTTTGGTTCATGATCTCTGGTGAGAAGTCTGGTGTAAATTTGATAGGTCTGCCTTTATATGTTACTTGACTATTTGCCCCTTACTGCTTTTAATATTCATTCTTTGTTTTGAACATTTGGTGTTTTGACTATTATGTGACCGGAGGAGTTTCTTTTCTGTTCCAATCTATTTGCAGTTCTGTAGGCTTCTTTTATGTTTATGGGCATCTCAGTCTTTATGTTAGGGAAGTTTCCCTCATAATTTTGTTGAGGACATTTACTGGCCCTTTAAGTTGAGAATCTTTGCTCTTTTCTATACCTATTATTCTTAGGTTTTTATCTTCTCATTTTGTCCTGGATTTCCTGGGTGTTTTGGATTAGGAGCATTTTGCATTTTACAGTTTCTTTGACAGTTGTGTCAATATTTTCTATGGTATCTTATGCCCCTGAGATTCTCTCTTCTATCTCTTGTATTCTATTGATGATGCTTGTGTCTATGACTCCTGATCCCTTTCCTAGGATTTCTATCTCCAGAGTTGTACCTTTAGTGATTTCTTTATTGTTTCTATTTCCATTTTTAGATCCTGAGTGATTTTGTTCAATTTCTTCATCCGATTGTTTCTGTTTTCCTGTAATTCTTTAAGGGATTTTTGTGTTTTCTCTTTAAGGGCTTCTACCTGTTTACCTGTGTTGTCCTGTATTTCTTTAAGGGAGCTATTTATGTCCTTCTTAAATTCCTCTAACATCATCATGAGATCTTATTTTAAATCAAAATCTTGCTTTCTTGGTGTGTTCTGATATCCAGTATTGGCTTCGGTGGAAGAACTGGGCTCTGATGATTCCAAGTAGTCTTGGTTTCTGCTGCTGAGGTTGCTGTGCTTGCCTCTCACTAGCTGGTTGTCTCTGGTAGCTGGTCTTTCTGTATCTGACAGTGGCTTGACCCTCCTATAAGTCTGTGTGTCAGAGACGGTGTTTGGGAGACTGGCTTTCTCCCAGCAGAATCTGGGTACAGAGAGCTGTGTCCCAGGGTCAGCTCTGGGCACAGGTGAATAACAGAAGGATCTTGTCCCAGACAGCTCCTCTATCCTGTGTCCAGAGGGCTCCAGGCAGATTCCTCGGAGCAGAAGTGGTGGTCTTACCTCTGCTTTCAGGTGTGTTGGTGCTCCTAGTGACTGGCTTTTAGCTCTGGGTGCAGGCAGAGACCAGAAGCATCCTGTCCCTGACTGTTTCTTGGTTCCTGTGTCCAGAGGGCTCCAGGTAGTTCTCTTTGGGCCTAGAATGTGAGCAGAAGTGGTGGTCTCCCCTGTGCTCTCAGGATTGTCAGCATTTCTGATTGTCCTGCTCTCTCCCCAGGGGATCCGGGTACAGAGAGCTGTGGGACTGGGTCAGCTCTGAGTACAGGCAGAAACCAGAATGATCTTACCCCAGACTGCTCCTGGGTTACTGTGTCCTGTGGGCTCCAAGAGTGTCCCTCAGAGAAGAAGTGGTGGTCTTACCTCTGCTCTCAGGTGTGTCCAATTTATTTTTTAACTTATTCACTTTACATCCATTCACTGCTCCCTTCCCAGTCACCCCCTCTGGCAATTCTTTCACCCTTTCTCTTCTCTTCCTTGGTGTGTTGGGGCCTCCCTGGGTATCCCCCTCACCTAGAACTTCAAGTCTCTGCAAGGGTAGGAGCCTCCTCTCCCAAGAGGCCAGACAAGGCAACCCAGGTAGTACAATATATGCCACATACAAGCAGCAGTTTTGAAATAGACACCAATCCAGATGTTCAGGACCCATAGGAACGGCAAGCTACACAGTTGTTATACATGAGCAGAGAGGCCTGGAATGAGCCTGTGTATGTTCTTTGGTTCCTGGGTCAGATTCTGAGAGCTTCACGGGTCCAGGTTAGTTGACCCTAGTATGCTTCCTGTCGAGTTCTTGTGCTCTTTGTGACCCACAATCCTCCCTCCCATTTTTCCGTTAGAGTCCACCAAGCTTTATCCACTATACGATTTTGGGTATCTGTGTCTGAGTCAGTTGCTGGCTGTCCTCTCAGAGTACCCCATCCTCCTGTGTCCAAGAATAACAGGGAATCATTTATAGTGTTAGGGATTGGTGCTTGTCCATTGGATGGGTATCAAGCCGGGCCTGTTATTGCTTGTCCATTCCTTCAGTCTCTGCTCTCTCCCCTACCCCAGCATTACTTGTCGGGATGATAAATTTGGGGTTGAAAGCTTTGTGGGTGGGGTTGGTGTCTATCACCCCACTGGGATTCCCTTCTGGATATAGGAAGTGGCCTCTGCAGGTTCTATATCCCTAATGGAGTAAATCACAGCTAAAGTCACATCTACTAATTCCTGGGCACCTCCCTTGTCTCATCCTGGAATCGCCCTCCACCTCCTCACTTGTGTCAGTTGCAGATTTTCATTCATCAAATCTCCCTCTTTTAAGCTATGATGTGCCCTCCTGTAACTCACACACATTGACTTGTATATACTAATGTTGATATAGTACTACTCTCCGTACACGCATATCTTTATTTTTCATTTACCATCAAAATATATGTATACACTACTACTGACTTGAAGTTCCACTTATCAAAATCCATTGTCAAGAATGTATGCTGGTTGGTTAATTTCACTGAAATTCTGCTAGAAAAATGTAAGTGATCAACGTAGGAGACCGTTTAAGAGGGCCTGTGGCTTATGTAAGGGATGAGAGGCCATGTTTGAAAACTGCCAAGGTTATTATTATTCCTGGGCTGTGGAACTTCACAGAGAAGAAAATCAGGATCAATTAAGCAGAAAATTTCACACACGTTCCCTGCAGGAACTAGGAGTCCTCCTTTTGATAATTCCAGGAAGAAAAGAATAAACTCCCAGGACAGAAATCCCAGAATTGGTAAAAGCAGTCTTTCTAGTGCTGAGAGAAAATAGGGCAAGCTCAGTCTTGGCAGATACTTCTACTACATATTTACTGGGCCCTACCCTGGTTTTGGTAATTATTCAGAGCATGCCCTTGTCTTATCTTGGGAGAATGCCTCCAGCATGTTGGCTGGGGTCTTGGTCTTACCATAAAGGGCAGCATGCAATGAGAAGACAACTGAAGCAGTTCCAAATGACAACTAAGGCCAACTAGTATGAATCTAGTGTCAAAATTACATCCTGAAACTTACATAGATAAACAAGGTGTAAGCAAAAGAATATCCTAAACCAACACTGGAATCCAAAAGGATTTGAAAGGACAAAGAAAAACTCTAAGACAAGGCATCTCCATCATCATGAGAAAAGGTATTAAGACATGAATTTAAGGGACATTTTCTACTCATCTCATGCCTGATGAGTATTCAATAAAAAAGTACAAGGCTTCGGAGTAAAACCTTCCATTCCACTCTCTATTTGCTTTATTAAAATAGAGAGAAGGGCTATCACCAGCTAGCTTATGGCTTATATCTAAGATCTAAGTTGTGTGGCTACTTCTCCAGAATTGGACAATACCCTCTGGGAGGGATGAGGGATACTTGTAGCACCGAGAAGCCGAGGGAACTTAAAAGTCTCAGGAAACTCAGAAAACTACAGATGTACGAGCTTTCTCCCAGAGAAGACATAAGAAGTGTACAATTCTTAATGAGAAGAGACTCTGCCTTGGGAAAACCTGCTCCCTGAACAGAGAACTTCAAGGGTACAAATTTTAATCCACGCTGAAGTGAGCCTTTGACTCACCTATGCTCCTTTAAGGAAACATAATGAATTCAGTCATACACTCTTCTCGACGTGGGTCATTCATCTCTTTGATCTGTCACCTGTACGGGTATTTGCTCTTTCTCCACAATGAAAGTTAACAGAACACCTGCCTCATAAGGTTAGCTTTGTCTTGATGAACTTTGAAGACTGTCCACTGTAGAAAATACTCCTAAAGATTCAGGAAAATTGTCATTAAATATACACATGCGCGCGCGCGCGCACACACACACACACACACACACACACACACGCACACAAAGTGTTCTCCCTCTATCAAAGAAACTGAAATAGTAGGAAAGTCCTGAAAATAAAGACTTGGAAATGCGAACTCTGTTTTCGTATTGCTCAAAGTTGTTTACAATGCATTTGATAAAGAGGTGAACATGAGATCTCAGACGTGAATATATGTTAGTTTTGGATCACCATGACAATATATGTGATATAAGCAGTATAAAAAGAGAAAGATTCCATTTGGCATTTTCATGAGTTTCTCTGAGTAGTCATCTGGTCCAGTTGTTTTATGCCTATGGTGTGACAGAGCAAGGGTTTTTTGTTGTTGTTTTTTGTTTTGTTTTGTTTTTTGTATTTCCAAGGACATTCAATCTAATTACTGATTCAATCTAATTCTATTTAGGGCTAGTCTCCTACATTTCCAATTTCTCTATAGAATGTCACTTTGGCATTTGATTCCTTAAGCTTGGCAGTGGTTAACAGGAAGATAACAATATGAAGACCATGGCATAGCCAGTAGTGTTGTGAGGAGTGAGTCTCAATGGTAAGACCATGGCATAGCCAGTAGTGTTGTGAGGAGTGAGTCTCAATGGTAACTGAGAATGGAAAAGTAGGTTCAACCCCATCAAGATCATGTCACTAGAGAATGAGAACTTGAGAGTTTCAATTTAAATTACCTCAGTTGTAAATAAACATTGATAAACTAAACAATGCATTTTCAACAACAGACTGACCTAAAGCCAATAGACCTTCCTCTTAGTATGTAATTCTGGTTTTTATATGTAAGACTGTGAACTAAAACTGATGGTGTCTTCTGAGTGTTAGCAAAGCACCCTAAAGAACTGTTAACTCTAGACAATCTCCTTTCCCCAGTGTCCACTTGGTTCCTTATCAATTAGCTGCAGTGCTGGGCAGTGAGTGGTAGAAGTAATTTTATTTTTAATGGTTAAAGATCTGAAGCTTTTTGAATGCATCTTGAATGTTTTGATGTTTTTAAAATTTCTAACTTGGCTCACAACTATGCTGACTGATTGTGTTCATAAAATAGGGCTTCTAATAAGGGATTAAATGAAAATCCTATTTTGGTTCCAAGTGAAATGGGTTTTTGCGCTAATTAGGCTATTTTAGAAAGTTTTAATTTTTCTTCTCGGTAGGTGTTTCTTTAATGCTGCCATTATGAGAAGTGGAGGCTTGGTGATATTATTCAAGAACTTCCCAGAGAACTCAATTGCAACAGATTTGCACATAGTAAATAGTACCAACTCACTTTCTTCACCACTTACCAACACATTCTGACACACATATGTACCCAATTTACAATGTAACCAAATATTGGAGAAACATGATCTTGTTTCACAATGTGGGACAAAGCCTAGGATATTTCTTGTTTACTGGGCATGGACTGTGAAACATAAAAATCGTAGACTATTCCTTATGAATTCTAATCCCACTCCTTGCAGAATCCTTGAGTAGGTAAAACATAATCAGTCTGATTTTCCAGTTATGATGGCAGTTAAAGCAAGTTAACTTAAGCTATACAGGAACTCCCAGTAATTGTAGGTGACTACATGGGGTTCATAAAGGAATGGGCATTCAACAGTTAGTAATGTTAGAGGAAGGGAGCAGGGCACACAACTTCTCACCGATAGATCATTTTTTTCAAGTAGATTCAGAGAGATGGTCAATCTTTGCTATCATCAATAGTTCCCTGAGGCTGGAGGTGGTGGGAAAGCTGTGTGATATAGATGTCTAAATGAAAGTGGAACATTCCACAACCCCTTATTCTCTGCACCCTATCCAACTGTGAGTCTCTGCATTAGTTTCAGACGATTTGAAAGAAAAATAGGAGTTTCTCAACGGTAAAGACATGATTTGATATATCATTTGATGAATATAAATACAAGAAAACAAGGAGCAGTCTTTTATGATTTCCATTTGGCAGAATAATAGTTGTAAATTCTCTTCAATGGTCTATGATCTAGTGAGCAATGACTTCTTGGGTTACTTAATGGTACCAGGCAAGGGTGTCATCTAATGGATCAATCTTTAAACCCAAGCAGAAAAATGCTCAGTCACCCCCATTGCATTCATGTTGCTATTACACGACTGGAATTATCTTGCTATGGAGATTGTTACTAGGACTTGTGGAGTTCAGATTCATAGCTGTTTCACTTTACATCATGATCTCTACCCCTGTCCCCCTGTCCCTCCCATGTTCATCCCTTTCCTGGGACATAAACCGTGTCAGGAAGTTTAGTTGAAGACTCAGTGGCTTAGACTAAGCCTGAGACTTAGGTGACAACTCCCTGCTCCCTGCCAGATTCCTGGCCTGGAACACATGCCATGCTCCCCACAAAGGTCACATAACCCAAAACAGAGTTCCCCATGTTAATAAGGTATGTAGAGGCCCTGCCTGAGGGTTTAGCCAATAAGCTTCCTCCCTGACAAAGGTAGTTAATCTTGGGCCCACCCTGAGAAGTAGGTACGCATCCATATTCCACAAGGAACAGCCAATAAATAGTTTGGAACTAAGGACTATCTCTTTCATTCACCACTACCAAGAGGAACATGGAAAAGGCCTTTGCCTACACACAGAGCCGTAACTTAAATCTCTTGTAGAAGACCAATCTGTGCTTCCAGCCACAACTGTAGCCAAGCTAAGGGCAATCACAGCTGAGCTGAGCTGGAGCTCCCCCTTCCATTTCATCCCTCCTAGCCCTCCCATATAACCCTCCTTGCTCTCCTTCAGAACAACTGCTTTTTGTTCAGTAATTGCTGTTATATATTGTGATGGTTTGCATATGCTTGGTTCAGGGAGTGGCAATATTAGAAAGGTGTGGCCGTGTTGGAGGAAGGGTGTCACTCAATGTAGGGATGGGCTTGAAGACTCTCCTCCTAGCTGCCTGAGGATGCTCAGTCTGTCCCTGGCTTCCTTCAGATGAAGATGTAGAACTCTGAACTCTGCCGGCACCATGTCTGCCTGGATGCTGTCATGCTCCTGCCTTGCTGATAATGGACTGAACCTCTAAACCTGTAAGCCAGCCACAGTTAAATGTTGTCCCTTATAAAACTTACGTTGGTCATGGTGTCTGTTCACAACTGTAAGACCCTAAGAAAGAAATTTGTACCAGGCATTGGGATATTTCTGAAATAGGCCTGACCATGCTTTTGTTTGGAAGAATGTGGATTTGGGGACTTTGGATTTGGGAAAGCAGTGGAATGCTTTAAATGGGGCTTAATGGGTTATCTTAGTAGGAATGCTGAAGTCTTTGTTACTGAGAGTGATTTGAATCGTGCAGGCCTGGACCTGGAGGTTTCAGAGGTGAAGAATTTCAGTATGTGCTTTCAAGACTGCCTTGATGGTATTTTGGTGAGGAATGTGGCTGCTTTTTGCCCTTGTCTGAAGAGTCAGCCTGAGGCTAAGGTGAAAAGACTCAGATTAATTAATTGACAGAGGAAATCTCTGAAACACCCATCATAGATTTTGTTCTCAGGTTAAGTCTCATGAAGAGCATTTTAATGAAAAAAAGGGAAGTTGAAAAAGGAAAAACACAAAATATATGGTTCGAGTATTAAAAGGACACTCGGAAGTGAAATGGAGCTGAATCCTGTGTTCAAGAATATTAAATTGAATTAAGGAAGTAATGACCTTGGGGCAAGATCCCACCCAGCTAAGTTAGCTCCAGGCAACTTAGTACAAAGCTTTAATCCCAGGAGACAGGCATACAGATCTCTAAATTCAAAGTCAATCTACAGAGCAAGATCCAGGAAAGCCAAGTTTAGGTAGTGAGTTAGGAAAGAGGAAGCTGGTGATAATGTAATAGAACAAGGGATCCATGTTCCAGCTCCTGCAAGCAGCAGAACTCAGCAGCTTCAGCCATGTGGCTCTGGCTTTATATTCAAGGGGAGAAGGAGACTCCTGGGACAATTGATGCTGGTTTGCTAGGGCTAAGAAAGAGATCAGCATCACTGAGGTGAAATCTTCTGGGCAGTGTTTTTTGAGAGCTGTGTTTCCAGTGATGCTGTCCCTGGACTTGATAATGTGTAAGTGTCACCCAGGTGGAACTGGTTTTGAAGGGCTGAAGTGAAAGACCTCCGGAGAGGACCTTTCCCTCAGGAGGAGACCCAAGCGCCCAATGACTGAGCCGAGGCCACTCGGATGCAATCAGCAAGAGGGTTTATTGGAAAACACAGGTACCTGCGGGCACACAGTCTCTTCGGAAGACTTGCGCGCCCAGCAGCTTCAGCATGGGGCTTTTATAGGGTTTGGGGAAGCAGAAGCAGGCATACAGAAGCAGATGCATAGTTATGGGGATTGGTGGGTTTAAATGAGGCATATAGACATGTTCACATATGATTGGTTATCTCACATGATGAGGTAATAAGGTATAGCTACACACATTGGCAGGTTTGAATCATATTCGAATGAGGTTGTAACGTGGTAAGAGAGTACGTGGGGGCTGGGACGTCCTGGATGTCGGGGGCTTGGGCCTATCCCCTCCTGCCAGGTGGCCCGGGAGGTTGATCCGGTGCTCCTAGTCTGTTCTGTATTCCTTTCCTTTTATGGTCTGTTAGTTTTAACAGTGACTCGGCCCTAGGTATCTGGGCGTGCCTGGGCTCGTTCAAGCCTGTTGCAGCTCTGAGTTAAGACTCATGGGGTGGGTCTTTCAGAAGGGGTCATGAAGAACAGCTGAGGCTGGGCATTGTGAGAGGCCATGGAAGGCCATGGTGAAGGTGCATCCTCAGTTGCAATTGATGGCCCAGGATTGAAGGGGTCAGGCAAAGGAGTTGAGGCTTGGCACCATGACGAGAGCCTAGGAGAGGCTATTGGTGAAACTTAGACGCAACAGAAGACACCAGTGTATTGGAAACATCAGTACCATGGGATGATCACCAAGAACAACAGCAGCAGTGCAGTGCGAATCAACCTGAAGTTAAACTGCTACAGAGGGCAGAGCTGAAGAAGTGAAGCTGCCCTTTGGAGGATCATGTGTGGATCCCAGACACTGAAACAAGCTGTAACATTGAAGCTGCCTTAGAGACCCAAAGATGTTAAAGATGCCAGAGTCACTGGCTATCTGCTGAGGAAAGCTGCTAACAGGGAGTGGAACCAGCTCAGGAGAAAGAAATTTGTTGTAGTCAAAAAAGATGAAAAAGGAGTTGAAGATCTGAAGACCACTTTGACCTCAGACATGGAGATGGCAGAGTTTGAAGTTTGCCCAGCTGGTTGCCTGTCTTAATTTGGGGATTAAAGTTAAGTGATTAGATGGATCTTGGAAGAGACATTGAACTTTGAACTTTTAACATTGTTGGTATTAATATAGACTATGGGGACTTTGGAAATTGAACTAAATGTACTTTTTTTATTATGCTAAGTTTAGGTACGGCCTCCACAGACTCCTGTGTTTAAACAAATCCCTGAAGGCTAGGGCGTGGAACGTGATGGTTGTATATGCTTGGCCTTAGGGAGTGGCATTATTAGAAGGTGTGGCCTTGTTGGAGTGGGTGTGGCCTTGTTGGAGGAAGTGTGTCACTGTGAGGTGTACTTGGAGACTCTCTTCCTCGCTGCCTGGAGATGCTCAGTCTGTTTCTGGCTTCCTTCGAGTGAAGATGTAGAGCTCAGCTCCTCCTGCACCATGCCTGTCTGGATGCTGCCATGCTCCTGCCTTGACGATAATGGACTGAACCTCTGAACCTGTAAGCCAGCCCCAACTAAATGTTGTTCCTTATAAAACTTGCATTGGTCATAGTGTCTGTTCATAGCAATAAGACCCTAACTAGGGCAGTCTCCAAGCACCATCCAATGTTTAGTTATGGATCTCTGCTTCTGTTTCAGTCAGTTTGTGGGTAGACCCCCTCAGAGGATGATTATACTAGGCTCCTCTCTGCAAGTATAAGAGTATCATTAATAGTGTCAGGGATTGGTGCTTGCCCATGGGATGGATCTCAAGTTGGGCCAGTTATTGGTTGGCCACTCCCACAGTCTCTGATCTATCTTTGTCCTTCTATTTTTTATAGACAGGATAAATTTAAGATCGAACGTGTTGGTGTGGATTGTTGTCATCGTTGACTGGGGATTCTCCCTGGCTACAAGAGATGGCCTCTTCAGATTCCATATCCTCTTTGTTATGCTCACCCTCATTGACTCCTGGGAGCTCCCCAATCTCAGGTCATCTGGCACATCCTCTAGGTGCCCCCAGCTCCCCAACCCCACCAGCTATTTTTATGTCCTATCAGTCAAGTGTGTGTTGTCTTCAGTAATAAACTGTTATCCCCAAATTGTGGGGAATTAAGATGAATGACTTAAAATGTTTAAAATATCTCTAAGATTTCACAGACAACAAAGAGGTAAACTATACCTGGACTTTTGCAATATTTTAGAGCTTATGGTGTCTGGGAAAGGAAGCACAGCTCTTTTCCAATTATAGGATGTGAAAAGACAACCAAATCACATTTCCTGATGCTGAACTCACTAAGAACTGAGAGTTTAAAACACGTCAAGTGATTACAAAAGTGCTAACTGTACCACCAACCTTTTTTGTTTGTTGTTGTTGTTAACGTTTCTTTGATAAATAAGTTACATGTTTACATTTCAGCTGAGAAGCCTGCGTTACAGGGATATATACTGAAGGTTATATAAGCCACAAAAATGCTATTTGTCTTCAAAAGCACCAGAGGCACAGGAACATCATTTACTCTATTTTTTTTAATAATTGAGGAAGGTTGCAGGCATTTCTTTTGTTCTTTCTCACATTTTGAGAATTATCAACATTGGTTGGTCCCATACACATGCCACAAATTCATTATATCTTCAACCCCAACAATAAGGTAAGTTCATTTTAGCTCCATGTATGTATGTACGTATGTATGTATGTATGTATGTATGTATGTATGTATGTATGTATGTATTATATATGTATGAATGCATGAATATATATATATATATATGTATGTATGTTGCAATTAGAAGTTTCTACAATAGGTTTTTATGTGACCATTTCATAGGCCTTTTGTCCTAACTCCCCCTTCCAATATATCTTCCTCTATTTGACCTTCCTATATCCACCAAACTAACTCTTTTTGTTCTATTACTCCCCTTTCTTCTTTCATGTTGCTCATTTTCTATCCTTCTTCCTTTGAAATACCCAACTGCCATGATTCTTTACTTGATTTCTGACTTCTATGGATACTTCAGTTTAGGCACATAGGTCTAAAGACTCAAAGTTAGCATCTATGATAAGGAACACGTACGTCTTAAGTACTTTTCTACTGATGTAATACATACTGTAACTAAGACCACTTATCGAAGGAAAGATTTGTTTGCCTTATACTTACAGAGAGCTAAAGGCTCCAGGATGCCAAACCTGAAGTAGCAAACAGCAGGGAGCTAGAGCAGCAGATAGAAGCTCACATGTCCGTCCACAAACAAGAAGCAGAGTAAGCTAACTCAAAACAGGAGTCATTGGAACACCAAAGACTGACCTGGGGCACATACTTTCTCCGGTACGATCATACCTCTTAGCCCTCCCAAACAGATATCAACTGAGAATTAGTCATTCAAATGTCCTAAACTTATGGTAGACATCTCATTAAAAGCCATCCTTTGACTCGCTGGTCCCCACAGTTTCATGGTCATTGAAGGATGCTTTTAGTCCATCTTTCAAAGTTCCTTTATTCCTTTAATCTCAACAATTCTTAAAAATCCAACTTTCAAAATCTCTTCTTAGACTTGGGGACATTCTTTTAATTGAAACTGCCTGTAAAACACAAAAGCAAATCCCATACTTTCAACAGAAAATAGTCCATAATATACATTGTCCCAAAGGGCAGGAACTAAGACATCATGAGAAAATACTAGAATAAAATAAGGACAAAGTCAGAAAGAAAAAAACAAAACCCAAGCAGCCAAACAAACAGAAAAACTACAAATACTGTAAGCCAAAGGCCAATATCAAAGGGCTCAGATGGTGTTATCCTTCTAGCTCTCTTCTCTAGCTGTTCTATTCACTGTCTACAGGGTCCATTTTGCAGACTTACCTCATTCTTGGTATCCCTAGTGTAATGAGGCTTCATATTCATAACTACCCACGGTGATCTCTCTGGACCTCCATGCCCAATGCCTGGCCTCAGCAGCTTTAAGTGGACATGGATCAAGATTCCACAATTCCTTTTAACATTTATCTTTCATGACTCTAAAGCCCGAACACCATGTGGATGATTTTACCAGATTTGGCCTGTCCTGAAATCACATTTTCCACAGTTTTGATTTGTTGCTTTTCCAGGAACACAAAAGTTCTTAGGCGTTTTATCTTCACAGTTTGGAAGCTTACTGGGGCAAGGTCTTGCCCTGAGTCCCCCGTCGTTTTATTTCATGGTGGATCAGACATTTCCTAAATCTCCTTTTTTTCCACATAAGTATTGGGTCTGACAGTAAATTTTCTGGTGTTCTTTCTCCAAACTGCACATTTTGCTTTTCTTCTTGCTCCCTTGTTTCCTTTTACTGTAGATCTGAAAACAAATGATGACAAATGTTCACATGACAACGTCAACAGTAGGGTGTCTTGTGATCTTTTCCACCAAGCAACTTAGTCAAGTACTTTTTACTTTAGCTTCATGTAAGTTCTTACGACAGACAGAAAGCTCTCAGTCTTTTCCAAAATACCAAAAGAACAGTCTCTAGCTTAGTTGCTGGTATTACTGCCTTCCAAAACCTATTGTATCTGGCAACTATAGTCCACATCTCTCTTTGAACTATCTTCTAGGCTACTGCAAGAATGTCCAATTAAACTCTACTTAAAATGTTTAATCTATAGTTCCAAAATCATTCATATTCCTGCAAAGAACAGTATGGCTGGGTTCTTCATAGTAATACCCCACTCCTTCGTAGCAAATTCCATATTAGCTAATTTCAATTGCTGAGATAAACAGCATAACCATGTTGTCTTCTAGAAAAAAAATTAGTTTATTTGGTTATGGCCCCATGACGGCCCAGCCATAAAGGTGGTGGGCATCTGAGAACCTACATCTCAGTCTAAAAACAGGTAGCAGAGAGCTACCTTGAAATGACGTAAAGCTTTTAGAACATCAAAATCTACCCCAGAACACACCTCCTCCAGCATGGGCGTATCTTCTAACCTTCCCTAAGTAACCAACCGATAGGGACTAAAGATTGAATGCTTTAGCATATACTGGAAATTCTTACTCAAGTCAACATGATGTGCTATTTGTGTTTGTGAGTCTAGGTAACCTAAGAATTGTCATTTCTTCACCCATCCATCAACCTTAAATTTCATTTTCTTTAGCAGTCCAATCTACGTATTTACCACACTTTCATTGTCCCATAATCTCTTGACATTCAGTCACACTGTATCTACTTCTTGGCTATGGTGATTCATGCAGCAATGAATAATTGACAAGGAAGAATCTCTGTAATGATATAGTATCTTTTGGGAACATGCCCAAAAATATAGCTGGGTCACAAGGTAAATCTATTTAGAGCTTTTTGAAGAACTTCACACTGAGCTCACTCATGTGCCAGTTTGAATTCCAACTGATGATGAGTAAGGGTTCTTATTGCCCCTTATCCACATCAGGATATATTAGCAATTGCTTTCTTTCTTTCTTTCTTTCTTTCTTTCTTTCTTTCTTTCTTTCTTTCTTTCTTTCTTTCTTTCTTTCTTTCTTTTTCTTTCTTTCTTCCTTCCTTCCTTCCTTCCTTCCTTCCTTCCTTCCTTTCTTCCTTCCTTCCTTCCTTCCTTCTTTCCTTCCTTCCTTCCTATGTAGCTATCTATCATCTATTTATATATATTGCAATTCTGACTAGGGACAGGTTCTCAGAAAAAGAAACACAAATGCTCAGCACCAGAGAAATGTTAAATACAATCCCTTAGAGCCTTTTCTGTGCAGGACAAGGACAAGTCTATATGATCTTGTTATGTATTTCCATAAAATCTTAAAGATAAACTCATCCAGTGACCTGAGTCCTTGATATACCACAGATGACAGAGGAGGATGGCCTTCAGTTCTTTGCCACAGAAAACGATTTTGATATCACTAAGCTTGATTTCCAGATGGAGGTGTGTATGGATAAAATGAAGAATAAGTAATGATATCTATATCATAGATCTAAATAGGAAGAAACAGCCGCCCACAGGACAAGTCATGGTTGCCAATGAGTACACCATGGATGTCAGTGTCATCGTCTCCAGAACACTAACCAGTAAAATGTTGTAATGTCCCTTAATGTCACTTGGGACACTTAAGATGCTGGCTGTTTTATACCTGGGGCTTTCACTAAGCAGACTCAAGTAGCCTTCATGCAGCCACCACTTTTAATGTGGCTGGTCCCAAGGGTGGTGACTACCCCTTCACAGAGGCATTCTGCATCAATCCAGCCACCAGTTCTTTATGCATCAGATTCTCCTTTGTGCCATGTGAACATTATTATCTCATTTAACCAAAGTGGAGCTCATTCTGTGAGTCGATTGTGGTAGATGTCATCCCAGGAAGTTGTCCAAATGTGTGGCATCATCTGAAATGAGCACACACTGGAGATTGTACCTGATCTCTACGGAGACCGAGAAGAGATCGAAAAGGAAGAGGCTCTTGCTGAGAGGGCAGAATTTCAGATGAATGATCACCAGATCCTGTGTTCATTGCTGCTCAGCCAGATATATCAGACTTTTCTAAAAATGCAGGTGCCTCTGTGCCTATCTAGCAGTTTTCTAGTGAAGACTGGATTTACCAGATAGCCACTGAGGTTACTAAGACCACCAAGTGCTTTGGAAACAACACTGAGTTGTTCAGAGTGTGTATGAGAAGGGGGAAAAGGGCAGAAGGAAAACAAAGTTTCTAAAAGCTGAAAAGCATAACCAAAAATCTATTATAGTGTTCTTTTTCTTTTAAGCAATATCTTACAGTATCCCTTGTTTATAGACTTGACATTTTGTACATAAAATTACACATGAAAAATACAAAAGTTTGATATATTAGATGAAAGGATGGTATTACTGTGGTTGATTTTATATTCTATGGGCAGCCTCAAGGACTGAATATTTCTGGGGTATGGGTATCTCTACAAGAGCAATTGCTAAAAACTACTCTGCATACATTGTTTCAGTAATTAATAATTATAGTGAAAAGAAACTAACCAAATGTAATTGTCCCTGACCTCTATCTACTGGGCAATATATTAATTCTATTTTCTGCTTTGATTCTGTTTCTTCATCAATTGGTATAGGATTATAACTGGTGCCCATTGTAGGATTATTGTGGGGTCCTGTGTCTGGTCTGCCACAGGGCTCAGGTTACTCAGGGAGGCAAAAAGTGGGAAGCTGACCATGCTTACCACATGCTGCCACTACAGGGCGGGTGCCAAGCTGTGGGAAGCCATGGGACACCACTCCTGGCAATGGTTGAAGGTTCTGGACACAGCAGGAGCTGGCTAGGGGGGTCCTGCAAGGGTACTGGGGGAAAAGCTGAGTAGGGGCCCCATGGGGCTGGATCTAGCCCAGGACTGAAGGGGAAAAGAGGGGATTGCTACAGGCATGGTGGTGGACATGGCTGGGAGCACACTGAAGCTTGCTTCCAAAGATTAGACAGAGGCTCTGAAGGCAAAGCCTTCTCTGTGGCTCCCCACAGCAGATTCCAATGAAAAGAGACAGTCTGTAGTTTTAAGACATTTATTGTCATAGCAGAAAGTAGATGAGTAAAACCATACACCACTTCTCAGAATGGACCTGAGATTAAATACTTTTTCCAAGGAGGAGTGTCAGGGAAGCAAATATTATTGGCTAAGCCTCCAGGTATGTCATTATATTATAGGCTCTGTCTTGAGCCTAAGTGACGTATGGTCACATCTTCTACCTGTGGAAGGGCTTGGGGCGTTGCCCTTAAGTGACTGATATGACTAATGGCCACAAATCTAAGGAGGGCTGTGCCTAGTGACAGGCCTGGTTTCCTGGGAGGTCAGGCAAAAGGCTTACTGTCCCTTTCAGGGGTTTCAAAACTCCTCATTCAGGAACCAGGGTGCCTTTCACAGTCCCACAAATTGATAAGAAAAAGAATCCCTCTAATGTGGTCTTTGTGATTTAGCCTTAAATGCCTTCTGAAGTCCCTTGCACCTAATTCTTTGTTCCATACCTACAACCCTATCAGGACTTGGTTCATTCTTTACGAGTTGGGGCCTAATAGCTGCAAGTTATCAACTTTGTGTGTGTGTGTGTGTGTGTGTGTGTGTGTGTGTACACCTCTCTCTCTTCTCTCTGTCTCTGTCTCTCTCTCTCTCTCTCTCTCTCTGTCTCTCTGTCTCTCTCTCTCTCTCTCTCTCTCTCTCTCTGTGTGTGTGTGTGTACTCCCCATCATCAAATTTTACCAGGTACTTCCTGTAATAATATTTGAATTCCGTAATTGGCCAAACTAGTGGGAAAAATGACTAAGAATATAAACCTAGGCCCACAATTCAAAAACTAAGTAGCTCATTTCAGATTGTGTATTCATCATTTCCCCATACCTGTGATAAGACATGGCCGAGACAACTTAACGAAGGAAGGATTTGGTTTGGACTTCTGGCGGCAGATATGGTATTCAGAGATGAGAGGTGAGTGTGCTCATCTCAGCCACAAGCAAGACAGAGGGCGTTTGAAATGGCTGCAATTCTGATCCTCCCCAGGGAGCCGACAATGTAGTACTTAAATGCCTGAGACACGGAGGTATCTCATTTAATTACCACAAGTTGTTTACTTGCTAATCGTGAATTTTGTCAAAGTTACTGAAAGGTAGCAAAGTAGATGAACTAATCAAACACAGGCTACATGAGACAGTGACTTTATCTCTGTCTTCTGGTTTGGTCGCCAGGCTAAGGTAGATGTCTCTGATAGATGCAAAAAGCTAACCCAGGAACATGGAATGCTGAACCAAAACAATTCAGATGCTCATTTACTATATTATTCAAAATCTCATTCAAAGTTTGGCCGTTTGTTTATGTATGCAGCAGTGGGGCCAAGACCTTAGAAACATCTCTTTTTATGTCAGAGTGGAATATTATGTCTCCATTAAAATTGGGTATTCTGAGTCACTTTGAATGCTGCAGTACCCATATTAATTCATGAAAACATACAGCCCTTCCTTTTATAATATTTATCATTAAATAATACTTTTTCCATTCTTCATATATATTTTCTCTGTTCGAATTTCCCCTACTTGAAGTGGTTAAAATGTTAATGGAGTTCTTATAGATATGTCACATAATTTCAAGTTATAATTAAGCATTTGAATCTTATTATATTATTTCTCTCATTCCCTGGCCACCCAAAAATATGATTTCTTACATTGAAGCATTAAACATTTTATCTACAGATATGCTGCTAATGTCAAGAACAATGATAGAGCTTGTCAAATCTACAGAAGCCCTTTTACTGAATATGAAATGAGAGAAAAGGAAAGAGAGAGAGAGAGAGAGAGAGAGAGAGAGAGGTGAGAATAGGTATGCCAATGTGTGTTTAGTAAATTCAGAGCTGAAATCCAGCTTTTCTTTCAACATCTGCAAAGAGTAAAATCGGAATCTTGGAAACTATGTAGTTGAGGAAAAAATAAACACCAGAATTAATCAACTTCTAATGAAGAAAGTTAATAATGATTTTTATCAATTGAAAAACAGAATAAAAATGAAGGTTTTTTTTGAAATAACATTTATGCTGCTTAATATTAAGCTATTTTGTAAGAGCTATAAAAGTAGTAATTCAGATCAATTCCTTTAATGGCTGGTACTATTACTTTAAAAATAATGACTAATGAGGCAACCATCGACAAATACGTTCACCAGTAATCTTGTAATTAAAGAAAATGAAAAAAATGTTAATCATAGTTTAATTTTTATGTGCAAAATATAGTAAAGCTTATTCTATTTTTCACATTTTAAGTTTAATTCAATACTGAGTCATCATACAATTATAAACATCTTCATTTTCAAAATAGTAAATTACAAAGATTAAAGAATTTCTTATATTTAACCTTAAAAATTGTTAAGTAAGTTCTTTTTAGGAGGATGAGATTTGAATGCACACAGCAGGAACTGGCAATTATTTTTCAATTTGCCATGGCAAGGAAGCTCATTTCCTGTTCTAGTGTCATCTCCTTTCCTCTTTTCCCTTTCAGAGGATCTTACTGCAGATTTCTCAGTGTGACTCGGGATTGCTGCAATGCACTCTAGTAGCTTCTCTTCATACTGTTAGTCTTTGCCCAACAATACAGTATGACATTATATATATATATATATATATATATATATATATATATATGTGTGTGTGTGTGTGTTGTGTGTTTGTGTATGTGTGTGTGTTTGTGTATGTGTGTGTGTTTGTGTATGTGTGTGTGTTTGTGTGTGTGTGTGTGTTAGGGTGTAGTGAATGCATAAGGCTGCTGCTCAACTGAATCAGTTAAATCAACAGCACATGGATCAGAAGAACAGAGGCATGGAATGGGTGCTAGGGTCCTCTGTTAGGTTTTAGTTTCCTGATTATATAACATTGGCTTATGTTTATGTGTTTCAAATATAGATGCTCTCCACAACAGAAACATAAAATGAAATGAGAAGTGTTCTAGGCATGTGCATGTACATGTGCACGTGTTCTGTGCCCCACCCCCCAGAGCTGAGAGAACAGGTTCTGAATGACCTTGAGCTCTTTAAAAAGCATCACACATTCAACATGATACAGATATTATACTTATTCGATTGTCCTGAATACAAAAACAACAAAAAACAGAATTCATACATGATTATTAATGGAGTTATCACAATGAAGGGATGTATGCTTATCTAGATCTAATTGAAATTGAACCCCTTTTCCTGCCATAAGAACTGGTCCTTTTTAGGAATATTTCCAATGCTGACCAAATGTTAAATCATCTGCGTATTTATTTAACACAAGATTACAACAATTGATCAGCGTAGTATAGCTTCAATTATTTGTGAAAAAAAAAAAAAAACAACTCAGGCAAGCAAGTAAACTTAAATCAGTATTAATGTTCATGAATCTTAGAGCCAGGTTTTTTAACCTGTTCATAAATATTTGATGTCCAGGGTACAACATTCAATCAGACATACTGGCTTTTAAAAAAGATTTTTAAGAAGGTTTATTTTATTTTATATGTATGTTTTGCATGCTCATATGTCTGCGGACCTCTTAAATGCTGGACCCACAGGGGCCAATGACCATCAGAGCCTGTTGGGTCCTGTGGTGAGGGTTACAGATGGTTAAAAAGCACAGTGTGGGTGTCAGGAATTGAAGCCGGGTCCTCTATAATAGCAAGTGCTCTTAGCACATGCCACAGAGACAGTCTTCTAGCCACACACACCAGACTTCCTCATCTTCGATTTTTATCTGATTGTTGATACACAAAGCAGGCAAAAATAAAAGAGATAAAGTAAGTGGATTTCAGTGGCAGTTTCCAGTTATGATATTCCTAATGTTATCTGTATAGAGAAGAATAATTTGGAAATTCATAGACATACCACATGAAATATTTATTTACATCAAAAAAATATACTTGCAATATCATACATGCAGTATGCAGACAGGCCACTCATACCCAAATACATCTGACCAACAAATGTGATCTCTATCTACTGTAAATGCGACCTCACCAGAAGAAAGAAACTGATACCTCTAGAGAAATGTCCGTTTTTCCTTCTCTACACAGAAGAGTCAGTGTAAATGACACCCAGGGTAAATCATTTGCTTGGCCTTTGGTGAGAAGGGTTACAGTTTAACTTGTTACTTTCTTCCTCTTTGGGCATTTAACATTTTTTTAATTAAAATATAACTACGTCATTCCCCCTTTCTGATTTTTCTTTCCGTTCCTACAGATGTATACTCCCAACCCTCTTGCTCTCTTGCCCTAGCTTTTAGTCTCTTTATCTATAGTTGTTATTGTTTCACAGTCTCTCTCTCTCTCTCTCTCTCTCTCTCTCTCTCTCTCTCTCTCTGTCTCTCTGTCTGCCTGTCTCTCTGTCTCTGTCTGTCTGTCTCTCTCACTCTCTCTCTGTCCCTCTGTCTCTCTGTCTCTGTCTATGTCTGTCTCTCTGTCTCTCCTCTCTCTCTGTGTCTCTCTGTCTGTCTGTTTCTCTCTCTCTCTCTCTCTCTCTCTCTCTCTCTCTCTCTCACACACACACACACACACACACACACACACACACACACCCAAATATATAAGTACAACCTATTTAGGTTGAATAATTTGGTGTATGTATATAATTTCAGAGATGACTAGTTCATATAGGGTAACCAATTTAGAGAGGGTCTTTTTCCAGAGAAGAATCTTCATCCACACTCACTCTGAGAATTTCTTAGTTGTCTGTGATCCTTTTCCTAATGGTGAGGACAAGCAATATTTTCCCCTTTCATGTTAATATGTCTATTGGTATTTTCCTTGTTTAAGAGGCCATCTTTTTCAGATTTCATGAATGTAAATTCCATTCCTTCCTTCCTTCTTTCATTTTTTCATCCCTTTCTTCTCTCTTTCTGTCTGTCAGTCTGTCTTTCTGTCTGCCTGTCTTTCTTTCTTTCTTTCTTTCTTTCTTTCTTTCTTTCTTTCTTTCTTCCTTCCTTCCTTCCTTCCTTCCTTCTTTCCTTACTTCCTTCTTTCCTTCCTTCCTTCCTTCTTTCCTTTCTTTCTCTCTTTCTATTTTAACAACATCTTAAGTAGTTGTTAGGCCTCAGACTTAATTTGTAGGCCACCCTAGACTGGAACAAGACACAATATTTCATTGTCTTAAATTTTAACCTTTGTTTATTCTATGAAAGCCCTGTGCATCTATATCATGTATCTTGACCATACCAAGTCCTTCCCACCACCTTCCAGTTCTAACCAGCTTTAATTTCAATTAATCATGCTTGCAAAATCACATAGCCTTTACTTTTCATAATCTACTGAGCGAAATTTGTGATGCTTATACGATCATGGGTATTAAGCCATCCACGAGGATAGAGCAATTTATTAGTGGCTATATCCTTAAAGAAAAAAATGACTTGGGTGGAGTCGTCGAATGGCCCCACCTACTGGTGTACAAGTCTTGAACAGGCAAACACAGCTGTAGTTCCATACATGCAACAGCCGTGTCACGTTCCAAGAACAGTAATTTGCACTACACCTCCCTATCTTCTAGCCTTTCTGCTCTTTCTTCTCCATGCTCTTTGATATTTCCTGAACCTGGGTATGCTGGGGATTAGGGGAGAGGGTTGATAAAGAGTTGTCTCATACACTGCTGAGCATTCTGTCTCTTTCAACATTTCAGTTTATTCATATTAAATAATGAATCTGAATGAGGCTGAAAACTCTCACAAATATTAACTTCTTAATATTTATGAAAACAATTTAAGTTCAAAATATCATGTTATTACTAAAAATTTTACAAAAGAGTTTAAGTTTCCCACAAATTAAAATTGAGAAGAATACATGATTCTATAATCATTATTTCATACATATTGTGGGATGATCTATACTTACAACAACATGCATAATTTAGGTGCTATAAAAACACAAATCTAAAACTTTATTATCTGAATTACAATTTCTTCTCCACAGAACTATTTTATTGTAAAGCAAATGGCTAGCAAGATGCATTGCATACAATATATGTAAACAAATATATATAATTTCAAACCAGAGATCTCAGAGATAGTAATCTTCATGAGTATAGAGAGAATAAATGCATTATGGTACAAACACGTGCTTATACTGTATTAAATTTAAATTTTTAGTACTGGGCTTGGAAATGCTCTATTAATCTTTTACTTTTTTTTGGTTCTTTCTCATAGAATATTTTATTTTAAAGCCTATTTTGTTATATAAATATATATTAATATTTGCAACTTTTAAGACATATTAAGAAGCTTGAAACAAAACAATACTTTTAATATTGAAAGTATACATTTTAAGGTAGATTCAGAATTATTTATAGGCTCCTCTGTATATTTGCTGAAATGTGGTCTTCATAAATAACAAAATTCTTTAGTTACATACTAAGCTTGTGCACTTAAGGAAAGTAATCAAGTGTAAAATATATAGTTAATGCTTTTTATATGAAACAACCCCAATAGGCTGTCTCCAAATAACAGTGTTGTGTTGGGAGATGATGGGACCCTTGGGTTTATCGTTTGTCTATCAGAGTGGGTAGGTGAACATTGTCTGTAAGATCAGTTTCTCATTACAACAAATCTTGCTGTTTCCTAATCTGTCAAGACACAGCAAGCCATATTGCAAGCAATGGTCAGCAAAGGCAGTTGTTCCTAACATAATGACCTCCTAGGCAAGATAGAATATATCTCTCCTCATACTGTGAGTTAGAATAATTTCTTAGGGTATTCTTTAAGTTACTTTGGTCAGTAATTTTGTCTCTGTGACAAGAACAGTAATTAACATAGTCTGAATAAGCAACTAACAAAATATTTTAAGTATGTAAAATTTTCTTGTTTTTAGAATTTTAGTGAGTCATTTAAAATTATATATATATATATATAATATGAAGGATACATATATATCCTTCATGACAGTAGTGTAGCTGAAGAAACGAGGCAATTTCCAACACATTTTTCACCCCAATGAATGGCTATATGATTTTTGACATACATTTGTCAGAATATAATTGGAACAGTACGTTCTTTCAGCCCTAGAGTTGAAGAAATTGTGGGAACTCTTCTCCTTTCTCTTTTGTCAGAAATTGGTCTGCGTTAAAAGTGGGTAAGAGATTTAGTACCTTTCTGAGGTGTGTCATCTTCATAAGACTCCCCTGCTGGATGATGTGCTGCATAGTGAGTACACAGAGGGTCCTTGCCCATGGAAAGTGACATTTATCCCCCTGCTGGCATTATGAACAAACACCGTCATTGCATCAGTCACAGGAACACAAGTCTATTTCTTCTCAAAAGATTCTCACTAATATATATAAAATGCATTGCCATTCTCTGAAAAATAGTCTCTCTCTAAAACACTCAGAAGGTGGCCCAGTGGGTGGTCTTTTCAGAATCACACTGACTGTTAAGAAAACAATCAAAAACTCCTCCTTGGGGGCTCTGCACCTTAGAAATCCTTTCATGTGAACACATAGCATCTCAGATGTGTCAGCTTTTAGACCTGATGAAGAATTGGTGAATTTGTCAAGGAATTATTTTAATTTTTTGATAAATCCGTTAATATTCTAGGTGTTGTTTAGCTACAAGCAATGTATATTAAAATTAATTTTTTCTAGAAGTAATTTAAAATCTTTATGTAAAAGCTGTACTGAATATGTAAAATTAAAACTACTTAAATACATACGTGTATATATATACACATATATATGTGTATATATATATGACACTGTATGAAATACCATGACCAATCAAGGAGTCGATGAAAATGCCTTAACAGTGCTATTTATCCTAGTTGACATTTGATGTATATATGTGGGTATGTACACATACCCACATATGTGCATACATATAAAAACATATTTTATAAGATAAAGCAAGTCATATTTCATTCCTATGCACTTAATAAATTACGATCCTGGATAAAAATATCTATAGTTTGTCATGCGAGTATGATCATAATTTTTCACTAGTACTTTAAACTATGTAATTTGACTTGAAAACTTAGAATACTTCTTGATACTAATATTTCCTTTTTTTTATTTCTATGATGTGAAACACTAAGAAACAGATATGTAAAGCACAGATGTGATTTTTTTAAAAAAGTAGCATTAGTGTATAGGGTACTCTGTTAGAGGAATAAGATATGATTGGTTTGCCCGTGAAAGGCACAGTTGAGCGGAAATTTCTCCCCTTAGCTAAATAGAGAGCACCATGGACTAGATGCTACCAATACACAAGATCTCCTTAAGGGAACATCCCTGCCTGTTTTGAGTGAGTCCTGTTAGTATCTTTCAGCAATCATGGACTTTGAGGATTGTTTCTACTGCAGAGAGCCATCTTGTTCAAGGTCACATTACCACTGGAAAAAATCAATGAAGGAAAATAATAGAGTCCATCTTGTTCCCATTTTGGATGACTTTTTAAGAGACCACTTTGAGTTCTGAAGCTTTCAGATTTGTAGTTCAAGCATCTTTTATGTGTGTGTTCCTTGTGTGCAGACTTCCTTCTTCTGCACCCCTTGCAAAATTACCCTCCTCTCCATTGAACTAATACAAGCTTACAACTTAGTATAAACAAGTCACATCAAGTTGCATACTATTCTCTGAAAGCTACCTGATCAGAGAATCTAACTTTCAAATCCATTGTAATTGGAGAGGAAAGGTTTTTTGTTTGTTTGTTTGTTTGTTTGTTTTAAGAAAATAGTTGAGTACATTTTCATTACTTAGCCTCACACTAGGTACATTTATTTAAAAGTAAGAAATACTGTTGACAAAAGAGACTAGAAGGGACTGTTGAAATGGAAAGCTGTTAATTCTTTTAAAGTCTATTAAACTATGGGAAAGAATGTAAGCATTCCTTTGCATGCTAATTGTTCTCAAAATAGACTTCCCTTTTTTGAAAATTAATAGTCAACCTAAATTGCCTTTATTTCAAACTCACTGAATAGTTCAGACTTTGCTGCGGCTGCCAGATCTTGGGAAGGTAATCACTTATTTCTTGTCTATTTGTGTCATACCTCTGCAAAAGCACAGGATTTTAGAAAACAGTTCCTATGTCTAATCACAAGTTTTGTTTTTTTTAACCTTATTTTCATTTCTTGAAATGGTTAGAGATGTTGAAAGAAAATAAAACAACCCCAAGTATCAAAATAATCATCCTTTATGTAACATCAGACTGATGTTTCTAATTAGCTATTTTCTACTTACTAAGTCTTTATCATGTTTTAGTATTTTCTTATATTGTTCTTAGTTCCCTTTAAAGCATTTTATTTAATTTATGATTATGCATATATGTGGGCTTGATTGTATGTGCACATGTGTGTTCTAATGTCCTAAAATGATTAAGAATTGTGGCCAAATCCTTGAAGATAGAGTTACGTGTGGTTGGTGGTATGTTGTCCCATATTGGTGCTGGAAACCAAACTTGGGACACGTTCAAGAGCAGCATACACTCTTAGTCACTGACTTGCATTTAAAACACTATCCTTTAAGGTTATTTATTGTCACATAGCTTATACAAGGAACCAATACTTCCATCGACCTAAGAAAGAAAACTATTCAAACAATTTAAATATTATTTATCACTGTCCAATAAAATTTTCAATACATGTCAAACAGTTTCCTTCATAATTATCTTTCTGAATCTCTTTCGTTTCCCCTCTCCACTGCGGACCCTGGCTTCAGGTTTGTTGCTTTTGACTTTTGTTATTAATAAATCTGTAAGCCAAATACCAGATACATAAGTACACAGGCACGGAGGAAGCGTGGTAAGGTTTTAGAAGAGTCATAGTATAAAGACTAATTATATCAAATGCTACTTCATACAAAGCTTGTGTAGTAATGCTACATTGGAGCTTAGATTAGATAGTGGGAATTTTTCTACAACAGAAATAACTGAACATTAAAAATCAAGGCTAATCCTAATATTCATCTGCACATTTATTAAATGTTTACTAGAACAGCAACACAAACACTTTACTTTGATCCTTGTATAAAGCTGAAGGAATGATAGCCATTGCCCCATGTTGCTGATGGGAATACCCAGCAAAACTTTTAACAACATTAATCAAAACCAAGCTTTGCGACACAGGTCATCCTTGAACTCTTTGCCTTGCTTTCTATGTTGTAGCTAATGGACATACTTACTATGGGGAAAGAGCTGAAAGTTGAGAGAGTTGTATCAAAGATGGGCAAGTTACATGTGCCTATTTTTCCCCTGGTTGACACGTATGGTCAGTCAGTACCTTTTCTGCTGTGCGAGACTCAAAAGAAAAAACAAAACTACTGTGAATTTTTATGATGCTTGGATGTCTTTCCTACTTACTATCTTATTAATTTCTAGTACCAAGTATAAAACTCTCTAATGAAACTACTGTCATGGCAGGAAAATGGCAATTTCATTATAAAGAAGAATACAAGTTAGAACAAGAAAATTATATTAAGCGAGAAGAGTTACACAAGAATGAAAGGGAAAAAAATTAAGAAAAGAGCGTGACAGGGAGAAATGGGCATTGAGAAACAGAATGATAGCCAAGACAGGCTACTTAATATCCCTGTTAAACTGAGTGATGTCACCTTGTCTGGACACTTGTGCAATGCTTGTCAGAATTTATCTCTGATAAATTCAAAAGCCACAATTCTATGCCTTCTCAAACTTTTATTACTACACAGATGTTTGTTGCATGGGATTGTAATCTCAAAAGAGACAGGCCTGGACCACAATTGTTTTTAAAAGGAGGTTACAGCATGTGTTTTACGTAAATGGAATTTTCGTTTTGATACCTAGAACAAGGAGAAAGGTCCTATAATTATGCTGGGAACCTAACTGATCACACGTTGTTGCATGAAAAGCTGTATTTTGTTTTTGTTAAAATAAACTGGATGAGATGTAATACAAGGTATTTAGAATTTTTTCTTTTTGAATTCAAATTTATTAACTATTATTGGATATTTTATTTATTTGCATTTCAAATGTTACTCCCTTTCCTGGTTTCCCCTCCAGAAACTCCCTAACCCATCTGCCCTCCCTCTGCTTCTATGAGGGTGATTCTCCATCCACCCACTCCTGACTGCCCACCCTGGCATTCCCCTACACTGGAACATCAAGCCTTCACAGGAACAAGGTTCTCTCCTCCCATTGATAAGGCCTAAGTCTCATGATTGCACTCATGTTTTTCCTCCTAAAGAGAAATTTGAATTGGAAAATAGGCAAAAGAATGTGCATGATTAAAGATGTGCATGCCATTTGACCTATGACACATGACAGTCATTTTTATACCCAAGACTGAATATCTAGCATCTGATCTTATAAGATTATCATTATGAGAAACAGGTGCCTGGTTTTCAGTGGAAGAAGATTATAGAAATAAAACAGATGTTCTACCCTGTTTTTTTTTGTTTTTTTTTTTTGCCAATTTTATATGGTCTAAAGTAATATAAGGGGAGAGGAGAGCATCTCAACATAGCAAATATATACACCAAAATGGCCTGTTAGGTGTTTCCTGATTAATAATTGATTTCAGAGTCTCAGCCCACTGTGAGTAGTGATGGTGATCCTGAATGATATACAAAAAGAAGCAAGCATGGAAAGGACTCTACTAAGACTTGTTACTCCAGGTCTCTGCTTCAGTTCCTTCCTCCATGTTCCTGTCTTGAGTTCCTGCTCTGACTTCCTTAGATGATGGACAACAAGATATCGGATAAGATACCCCTCCTACATGTCGCTTTTGTCCAAGATGCTTTTTCACACCAATAGAAGTATGAAGACAGTGACTATGTGCTTTAAAAAGAATCATTATTATTTAGCTACGAATTCATCAATGAATAAACTCATATTTAATAATGAATCCATAAATGAATTGATTCATTGATGGAGTTAATGAGTCTTGAGAGAAGGACTTCTCATTCCAACCAACACTGCCTATATCCAAAATATATGTTTCTTTTTTCATGGTGAGTGGATATATCACATTCACCACAGTAATATGCTGGAAAGTTTTAGTTAACCTTTTACTGTGTAGATACACCTATGTGTACTTCACTTCTGAGGCTTTTATTTCCCACTCTGCTTGGTAGCATTTGCACCAGGTTTTCTGTGGTATTAGAACTGATGTAAAATGCATCTGGTCAATTTGCGCCTGCTTTTTTTAATGAGTCAGACTTAAAAGAGCCAAGATTCTAATTGGAGAGGAGGAGAGCTTTGGATGTTATGCTTGTTCTTGTTCAATATTTCTGGATGACAGCAAAGCCTATCTATTAGAAGTCCTTGGGTAGCTGGTTTCAAACTCGATGTCTCTCCCTCCCATTCTAATTGCTAATTCATGTGTAAATACTAATCCACCTCTAGAAGTGGCAAGGAATGTTATCTGATGTATTGTGCGTGATGTGTGGTGAACTAAACTCCATAATATGTTCAAAGACCAACTGTGGCTCACTCTGTATTACAGAATTTTCCTCCTCTATTAAAGAGAAAAGAAAAACAGCTGAAGAAGGGTTGTATGGTACATTGGCTTCTCATAATTTGCACTTATATCTTTCTGTCAGCATTATTTCTCTTGGTCTATCATTTGCAGCAAACAGATTAGTAAACTCCATTAGCTAAAGTCTAGTAACTACAATCAAATTATCTTTGACCACAGAAATAACCACACCAAAGAACATTTACTACTAATGTGTTCTTCTAAAGAGAAAACCCGGGTGATAATTATGGAATTACCAAGAATCCCCAAAATAGGTTTCATTCTTTTTTAAAAAAATTATTTATTTTTATTTTTTGATCCTCTTTTTACAGTCCAGACTTTATTCCCTTCCCTCTTTGACCCCCAACTGCTCCCCATCCCATATCTGCTGCTCACTAGCTATGTGTCTCCAAGAGGATCTCGCCACCCCCTGCCCACTCCACCAGACCACCCCACTCCCTGGAGCCTCAAGTCTCTCCAGAGTTAGGTGCATCTTCTCTCACTGAGGCCTGACAAGACAGTCCTCTGCTGTACATGTGTTGGGGACCTCTTATCAGCTGGTGTATGCTGCCTGGTTGGTGGCTCAGCGTCTGAGAGATCTAGGGAGTCAAGGTCACTTGATACTGCTAATATTCTGATGGGACTGCCCTATCCTCAGCGTCTTCCAGATTTTCCCTAATTCGACCACAGGGTCCCTGTCTTCTGTCCATTAGTTGTTCATTTGTCTCTTGGTGGACCTCTCATAAGGCAACCATGCTAGGCTCCAGTCTGTAAGCACACCAAATCATCAGTAACAGTGTCAGGGCCCTGGGCTTCCCCTTGAGCTGGATCCCAGTTTGGGCCTGTCACTGGACTTCCTTTTTCTCATGCTCTTCTCCATTTTGTCCCTGCAGTTCCTTCAGACAGGAACAGTTCTGGGTCAGAGTTTTGGACTGTGATGGCAACCCCATCCCTCCACTTGATGTTTTGTCCATCCACTAGAGGTAGATTCTACAAGTTTCCCCTCCCTGCTGTAGAACACTTCAATCTAAGGTTCCTCCCTTTGAGTCCTGAGAGTCTCTCATCTCCCAGGTCTCTGGTACATTCTAGAAGGGGTCCCTCCACCTCCTACCTCCTGAGATTGCCTGTTTACACTCTTTCTGCTGGCCCTCAGGGCTTCAGTCCGGCCCCCAGCCCACTACCTGATCATGTTCTTCCCTTCCTCTCCCTGTCCCCTTGCCCACCCTGACCCCTCCCTCTCTCTGTCCCCCATGACTGCTTTCTTCTCCCTCACAAGTGGAATTGAGGCGTCCTCACTTGAGTCCTTCAGCCTGTTATCCTTCTTGAGTCCTGTGGGTCATGTTCTGAGCGTTCTGTATTTTCTTGGCTAATATCCACATATTAGTGAGTACATACCCTTTTGTGTCTGAGTTACCTGACTCAAGGTAATATTTTCTAGTTCCATCCTATAAAACTCATGATGCTCTTGTTCTTAATAGCCTCAAAGTCATTTCCTAAACAGAACTCCAGAATGGCTCAGGCTCTAAGATCAAGAGTTGACAAATAGGGCCTTAAAACAGGAAAGCCTCTGTAAGGCAAAGGAGATAGGCAAACCAACAACCTACAGACTGGAGAAAAGATCTTCACTAACCCCACATCTGATGGAAGCTAATAACCAAAAGACATAAAGAACTCAAAAAGCTAGCCACAAGAAAACATCTAATGACCCAACCAAAAAATGGGGTGCAGAACTAAACAGAAAATTCACAACAGAGGAATCTTGAAGGGCTGGGAAGCACTTAAAGAGATGTTCAAAATCCTTAGTGATGAGGGAAATGCAAATTAAAACAAACTTAATATTCCATGTTGCACCAATCAGAATGGCTAAGATCAAAAACTCAAGTGACAGCTCAAAATAGATTTCTAAGCACCAACAATATATCACAAAATGTACATACCAAACCATTAAAAAATGTGTTTAGGTAATATTTGGAAAACAGAGGTGTTTATGCCTAGTAAAGAGAACCTGAGGATAGGTGGTTAAGAAGGTCGACATTAGTTCATTAGTCCCAAACTTTGTGAATATGCACAAATTCAGAATGTTATGGAGTATCTAAACTAACTCTGTCCCTAACTCTGTATTCCAAGAAGAAATTTCAACTTAAATCCTCATATTTTTTGGATATTCATACTTCAAAGCACAGTATTTAGTTCATCAAAAATACCTAAAAACAAACAAATAATAACAACAACAACAACAGCAATATCCTTTCCCCCCAATACTATAGGCACCAGAGAGAATGAAGAACTTTCTATCCATCATCAAGCTTCAAATGAGATTCCTCCTAAAGCCTATCCCAGAACATCTTTAGAAGGTAAACCAGAAGACAGTCATATATGTTTCAGGAAACAGGATTTTTCTATGAAAACTACTTACAAATGTGAGGCCAAAACAGAAGCAAAGAAGATATTTTAAAAAGCAGCGTTTGGGGCTATTATTGTAGGTGTTGGTCACTTCTTTCACAGTATTTAATTACAGAATTAAAGATTGAGGCTTGTAAACTAGTTGAATGATGTCTATTAAACATAATTTTCTATGTCTGCTAATGTTAGTTGCTAACATGGAACTGAAGTACTTTAGAAGGAGCCCAGTGACTTATCCTTTAAGCTTTTGAGGTAAAATACTATTGGACATTTTTTTATTTTCTCTGAAATAAATATTCTTTATAATCTTTTAACTTTCATTTTACAAAGAACATTAATGTTGTACTCTAATTTAATGTAGACGTGTCCTTTATTTCTGTTAAAATTATCCCTGGAATAATAATTCAAAATAATTACAGCTCTTACCTTGAAGAATATCACCTTATTGAGTCAATAGATGTGAATTTGGATGAAATTTAGATACAAGATTAGAGGCAAAATTGATCTTTTGTTAATCCTTTATGTTAATAGTTTTTCAAAAGGAAGGTTAGGTAAAAGTGTGTGTTATCTTGACAACCCTTCTTTTCATCACAAACTTGTCCAGATAATATCTAAAACAGGTTTTCTAATTCCAAAAATACCTTCAAAATCTCCCCATAAATCCTAAGGAGCTATGAAACGTGGGCCCAGAGAACACACTAATCAATTGTACATCTTGATGTGAAGCAAAGCCTTTCTCAGTGTTCCTTTTCCAATTCTCGTAGCTCAGAGAACCAGATGTATGTTGAAAATTTAGGTGTCTATTATTACTTAATTACACGGATTTCTCAAAATTTTTATTACAACCTTTCAAGATGTTGGCTTAATATCCAATCTTGGAAACTCGAATTTCACTGCCGCACTCGGGGTATTGGTATGGTATACTTGGTAGACGTACGTGTCGCTCATTTTCTTAGCCAGTGTGTCCGCAGGGATAGACATTTGAAAAAAAAATGGACTTTGTACAAGAATTTCATTAGTTTATTGGAGATTCTCTATACTCTCATCAGCACAAAACAGAAGGACTTCTGCATTATTGATGCTTCAACAACTGCACACTGCGGTGGTTCGATTGTTTCCACTTACTCTTGTTTTGTGACAGTTGTGTTCAAGGCTTCCCGTTTTCCCAAGCGCTACTTCAGCTGTGTCATACAAATTCCGATGTGGAGTGCTTTCATTGTTATTAAATTCTAAGTGTTGTGCTCTGTTCCTGGCTTCTTGATATCTAACTCGGAATTCAGTTGCAAATAGAAACCATTTTCAAATCGCTGTTATAAATAACTGAAATAATACTATTGCCATAGCACCTCAAGTATATTGAGTTTAAATAAGGTTTGGGCTGCTGTCTGCAATCCCAAACACTAATCTACCCGGGAGTTTTATGGAACAATGAACTCTAACTTTAAAAGCAAGCCTTTGTAACAATGATTTCTTAGACTAAATGAACATTTTAAAGTTGATGTCTGCCTGTATTGGTAATAACTATTTTTATTGAATATAACTGTAGCATACTGAAACTCTAAGAAAAGTCAAGATGCTGATGCCAGTCCTTTCTATAAATATTTTATTTATATAGCTATATGGAGATATCTTAACAGAAAACATATTGCAAAGTTTCTGTGCCAGGGCTTTTCTAAGCAAATCTCTCTACATGCATTTGTTCCCCAAATCTTCACTTGCTGTACAAATGTAGTAGGTCACAAGTGTAAAGGGCTGATAGTTGTATGTAACTCAGTAAATGGCCTTCAACCCTGGCCCAGCATTTTCAACTTTAGTTTGTAAGACATTTCCGATGGCCAGAAGAATTTGTGTGGATAACTTGTTTTCCCATGACCGGTTATATTCTGTTAGTCATAAGCTCTTCTTTCATATGAAACAAAACTCCACTCAGTGGCAGGTCAACCACAGTATTGAGACATTAATAAGAAGATAGTAACTTTCCAAGATCTTCTGGTTAATAAATGAATCCCGCCCAGAATGTTAGTGGCTTAATTCTCTAATTACTAAATCAAATCCGAACATCAGAACATTGTTTAGTTTTATTATGTCACACTGAGAGTCAATTTCGTTTTTGTTTACTCACATTGATATTTTTCATTACTGCTCTATACCTTTAGTAAACTACCATGACAAAGTATACTTATTAAAGGAAGGGGTTGGGGGTGGGGTGTTACGGTCCGTAAAGATAAGTCAATCAGTGAAAGTATGCAGCAAGTAGATATAGTCGCAGGAAGCTGACTCTTGCTTTCATAATAGCAAATATATATTAAGTGTGTGATCCTAAATGTTTTAAAGGTACACAACTCTAGTACCTTACATAATATAACATGGTGACAAAGATGCTGTCTTGCTAAGGTTCTTACTATATAAGAAAAATGGACGGTTGTGTTCCTACACTCTAGTTTTATTGTCACAAAGCCGAGTCTTTTCCAATTACAAGCAATCATTAAAGGCAATTATGCAAAGAGCAAATAAATAGAAGTGAATGTCATGTAGTGCACCCCAGAGTTAGAGATGGAAACATCAATATTAACTTTCTTTGTTTCTATGTAGAAGCGCAGGGAATGGAGAAAATAAAACTGAACCTGGAGTGATGTTTTTCCTATACTTTTCTTTGAGTGTGAGTGTGTGTGCGTGTGTGTGTGTGTGTGTGTGTGTGTGTGTGTGTGTGTGTGTGTGTGTGTGTGTGTGTGAGGAGTGTTGTTACAATTTGTTGCTGGGATTTTACTGTGTGGGATTTATTGTGGGACAATATCAAGGTTAATGCTATCCTTTAGATATATGATAAAGTAAGAAAAGAAATGGACTGAGATGTTCCTAACCTTTAGCCACCACTCACAGCCTTTGCTATCTGCCCAGGAACTTGAGGACACAGTGAATGTAATATCACTCCTAAAAGGAGCAATGTTTATCTGTGTATATTGGCTTGCAAATAATTGGAAGAGAAGCTTAAATTTTTCATCGTAGTAGTTCTATTTTTCATAAACAACTTGCATATTTCTATTGAGGTACGTTGTCTTTCATAATTAGACATTCACATTATAGGTACTAGGAACACAAACTATATATAACTGGTCATATAGAAGAGTTCTAGAAACAAGATATGAGGTACCTCCAACACCCAGCATTTCATAAAGGTAAGGATCTTGTCATATTCTTTGTAGTTTTCTGGGATCATCTACGTCAACTTTCATATCTGACTGGGAGGGAAGTGATAGAAATATTAGTAAATGTGTAGCTCACATTCAGTTCCTTAGCAGACACTCGATAAGGAAACAGACATACACTTCTCTGATCTCCAGAGTTATCAAAAAAAAAAAAATCAAATAACAATGAAACTTCAAAGTAAGCACATCAACTTACGTTGCATTGTCCAGAGATAAACATGAAATTCTAAGCATAAATTCAACTCATCTACTGCCTAAAATGTAGCTTTTGGAATCCCCATTATACAGCTAATAAAATAGTGAAACAGGGAAGCAAAGCTGATCAATAGAGGGAAGATAAAAGAGTGACATCAAAGCAAATCGGAGACCACAGGCTTTCTAACATACTGTCCCACAGTCAAGGAAGAAAAACAAGGGCAGACGGTTTCAGCACTAACTTCAGCAGATTCCTGTAAATTAAACTAAAGACATATTGCAATCCAGGAAATACTGTTAAAAATACAAAAAAAAAAAAAAGAGAGAGAGAGACTGAATCTTAATAAGTATGAGGAACTTTGCGGTCGTCCATTTAATTCTGTTCTTCAATTCTGCAGTGCCATGAAAACCAAACAGAGCACTGACTCTAAACTAGTCAAACCCTTGAGAGGGATGAAGGTTTATACTATTGCATCTCTCTGCTCCCTTCATAGAGCAGCAAGGTCTGTGCTTGACCTGACACGGAGCTTCTTTTCCTGAGGAATCGGTGTGACAATCGCACCAGGCACGATTGGGAAGGTACATACAGCCTTGGAAAACAATGGACTAAAAATGAAAGGAACAAACAAGTGACAACCTTAGAAAATGATTCTGGAGAATTTATCAGATATATTCATAAAATAAGCATAAAAGATTTTGGAAAACTGTCTTGTATTCTAATCACTATGACAACCACATGCATGGGGAAAGCTCTGCCTCTCTTTGCCCTGCTTTGCATTGTGTTTGAGATTGCCGAGTGTCCTAGGAGTCCACCTCTGTTTCATCTAAGGCTTAGTAAAGGCAAAGATAAATTTTTGAATTTCCTGATTGAATATTAAAGATATTCCTCAGTACGTCCATGGAGCCATTTGGCCAAACAGAAAACACAGTGGTTCAAGATTCTAAGGAAGCCTGTCTAATTATTTGACTACCAACCCAAATGATATAGATATGAATACTGATAAACACCATCAATAGTTGATCCTATTTTTTTAAACATTTATTTTATGTATTTGAGTACACGGTTGCTGTCTTCAGACGCCTCAGAAGAGGGCATTGGATCCCATTACAGATGGTTGTGAGCCACCACGTGGTTGCTGGGATTTGAACTCAGGACCTCTGAAGGGCAGTCAGTGCTCTTAACCGCTGAGCCATCTCTCTAGCCCCAGTTGATCCTATTTAAAAGTCAGTTTTGAACTACCATCTGTTACCTTGATTAACATACCCAGTCCATTGTCATGCTTATGTTAGTTTTCTGTTTGTTTGTTTGTTTGCTTGAATTAGTATTAGGTATTTCTTGTACACTATTATTTCTACTTTGCTAATCATTTGCAGTTCCATAATATCTAAAACTGGTTTGTTATTGTTCCCAAGGGTCTACTGGTGTTCTTATCGGGATTACATTTGCTGCATGCTTCATGAGATTCAAATTCATTCATTAGGTTTTTTTTTTTTTCCCTAAAGCTATGGTTTAGTCTATCATTATTCTAAAGTTATGTAATCATGGTTCTATAAATTTTGATATAGATCAAGCACATAATCCATGCATCAATAGATCATCTCTCTTTGGTCCCATCATAGGTATTATTGGTGATTGATTTCTGACAATATAAAAATATAAAATAGTCCTATATACTGATATAGTATCTTACACCACTTTTAGCTCAATCAGCATTAGAAAAAAATTTTTTATCTTTTCCTTGAGCTTCTTCCATGTATAGATTCCTTGCTATTTATAGGCTTACACTTTTTTTTTAGGCCAATACCTACCTTTATTTTTTTTTCTCCATCTTTATTAAATTGGGTATTTCTTATTTACATTTCAATTGTTACTACCTTTCCCAGGTTCTAGGCAAACATCCCCCTAAACTCTCCCCATCCCCTTCTATGTGGGTGTTCCCCTCCCCATCCTCCTCCCATCAACACCCTCCCCCCAATAATCCCATTCACTGGGGGTTCAGTCTTGTCAGGACCAAGGGCTTCCCCTTCCACTGGTGCCCTTACTAGGCTATTCATTGCTACCTATGCAGTTGGAGCCCAGTGTCAGTCCATGTATAGTCTTTGGGTACTGGCTTAGTCCCTGGAAGCTCTGGTTGGTTGGCATTGTTGTTCATATGGGGTCTCAAGCCCCTTCAAGCTCTTTCAGTCCTTTCTCTGATTCCTTCAACGGGGGTCCCATTCTCAGTTCAGTGGTTAATTTTGCTGCTGGCATTTGCCTATGTATTTGCTGTATTCTGGCTGTGTCTCTGAGGAGAGATCTTAATCCGGTTCCTGTGGACCTGCACTTCTTTGCTTCACCCATCTTATCTAGTTTGGTGGCTGTATATGTATGGGCCACATGTGGGGCAGGCTCTGAATGGGCGTTCATTCAGCCTCAGTTCTAAACTTTGCCTTCCTATTCCCTCCCTAGGGTAGTGTTGTTCCCCTTTTAAAGAAGGAGTGAAGCATTCGCATTTTGGTCATCCTTCTTGAGTTTCATGTGTTCTGTGCATATAGGGTAATTCGAGCATTTGGGCTAATAGCCACTTCTCAATGAGTGCATACCATGTGTGTTTTTCTGTGATTGGGTTACCTCACTCAGGATGATATTTTCCAGTTCCATCCATTTGCCTATGAATTTCATAAAATCACTGTTTTTGATAGCAGAGTAGTATTCTGTTGTGTAGATGTACCACATTTTCTGTATCCATTCCTCTGTTGAAGGGCATCTGGGTTCTTTCCAGCTTCTGGCTATTATAAATAAGGCTGCTATGAACATAGTGGAGCATGTGTCTTTGTTATATGTTGGAGCATCTTTTGGGTATATGCCCAAGAGGGGTATAGCTGGGTCCTCAGGTGGTGAGTGCAATGTCCAATTTTCTGAGGAACCTCCAGACTAATTTACAGAGTGGTTGTACCAGTCTGCAATCCCACCAACAATGGAGGAGTGTTCCTCTTTCTCCACATCCTCACCAGCATCTGCTGTCTAGGCTGACACTTTTAACTTCTGCTTTCTAGCCTCTTATTTTAAATTGCTTAGAACTTCTCATACAGTGTGCTCCTGCTACATGTATGACTTGTAAAATAAGGACTACTGATTCTCTGACACAAGACGCAAACAATCATTGAAAACTTCTTGGTGAGTCTAATTCACAGTTATTTGCAAAGGTTTCATTGTTGTTCCTTTGTTGTTTGTTTATTTATTTATTTGTTTGTTTTAACTTTTTAATTGATTATTTGTGAATTTCTATCTCACACATCTCCCTTTCCCTTCATATGTTCACCTTTGGAACCTCCCACCCCTGCCTGCTACAGGGGGTGATGGAGGGCTTGGAAGCATCTCTCCCTTGTCTATGCCACCACATGGTGGGTTAAGCTCTTCTAAGTTCACACCCTTGGGCAGGCTCACCTGTGTACTCTGTCCAGAGAGTCAGCTGTACTATGCTGCTCAGGTCAGGTACATGGTTTGTTTGTTTGTTTGTTTGTTTGTTGTTTTTGTTGGTCTATTTGTTTTCCATTTCTTCTTTCTTTCTTATTTTTATTCACTTTACATCTGGAGTATTGCCCCACTCTTCCCTTTCCCCTTTCCCACTCCCCCACCTTCTACATCCACCCTCCCCCTTTTCCCACACCCCTGCCACTTCTATGAGAGAATAGAATTCGACCCTAGAAATTCCTCCACCCTTGCATATCAAGTCTCTGTAGGACTAGGTGCATCCTGTGCCACTAAGGCCAGAAAAGACAGAACAGTTAGGGAAACCAGATCTACATATATGCACCAGCTTTAAAGACGACCCCTGCTTCTGTTGTTGGGGAACCTACACAAAGTTTGATCTGCTCCATATTTGTGGGGAATGTTGTTCCAGCTCATGCCTAGTCTTTCATTGGTGGTCCAGTTGCCGAGAGTCACCAAGGATGCAAGTTAGTTGACTCTGTTGGTCTTCAGGTGGAGTTCCTATCTTCTTCGGGGCCAGCAATCCTTCCCCCAACTCTTCTATAAGACTCCCTGAGCTCAATCCAATGTTTGGCTATGTCTTTACAACTGTTTCAGTCAAGTGCTGGGTGGAGTCTCTCAGAGAACAGTTATGTTATGCTCCTGTCTAAACATAACAGAGTTTCATTAATAGACTGTGCTAGTAAGACAAAGGGCTAAATAACCCAATTAAGAAATGGACTACAGAACTAAACAGAATTCTTAACAGAAGAATCTCTAATGGTAAGAAGCACTTAAAGCAATGTTCAATGTTCTTATTCATGAGTTATTTGTTTTTAAGATCAGCTTTTTCTTGGAGTTTAAATTGCCTGTTGTTTTGATACAAGTATAATTTGTGGTCTCCTTTCATGTTCCTGAGAGAACACACACACACACACACACACACACACACACACACACACACACACACACAGACACACACACACACACACACAACGGAGAAATAAATTTATAGCTCTTTTTTACCTGTGCTCAACCCTTCAGGAGCTGAGAAATGGAGACGTTTCCATTTAGATATGCTTCACATAGCAGCAAGCCTTTTCTTTAACCTCAGATTAAAAATTTAGTAGAAATAAATTAGAAAACAAAAATGTAAAGAAACAACAACTAAACCAAGCAAACAAAGCCTTGAGAAATTTTCTGTGCATTCTTAGAATTACAATGTATTTCCTAAGTCAACCAGATTTAGAATTATTCAGTAGGTAAACTTTTATTTAGTCCAAAATTTTATTTAGATTAGGAGCATGAGCAATCTCCAGTAAACTTACTTTGTTTTACTAAGCACAAAAAAATCATATATTTATATAGAAAAGGACATAAAGACCCCACAGACACAATAAACAAATCAGATGTAATTCTTTAACAGAATAAAGAGAAAATATTACCCATTTCTTTATATGAAGCTAGAGTAACTTGGACAGAAAATTAGAAAAGACACTAAGAAAAACAAAGATTTGATTCTACCCAATTTATGAACTGCAGTGTTTCTTATGAACATGTAACTCATAAGATTGCATATTTTAGTCATTAAACTGAAGAACTACTTGTTGACTGGAAAACATTATTAATAAATTGTCATGAATAAGAACACAACACAAGCCTTAAAACAATATACTTTAATTAATTGAAATATGAATTTGAAAGACTTCAGAGCCTATGTATTAAATATACTGTTATTTTCATTCTAACTCTTCCAAGATCTATCGATCATAATTTCTAGTTCAACAGTGTTAAGGCAATATTCATGATTTCAATATTTCTCTCCAGCTCTCCCAAATTTCTCGCTTGTATAGTCTCTGCTTTCTGGTCCATGATTTTCCTGAGCCTTGGGAATAGGGTTTGGGGGTGATTCAGATGTCCCTTTATAGATGAGCACTAACTGATACATGCTAGGCCTTAGATCCTGCACTGACTGTGTTTTTGTGATGTTTACAGAAGCCAGAGTCATCAGAAGAAGGAAATGCCTCCATGAGATGCAGCTGTAAGGTTGTCTTTCAATTAGTAATCAGTGAGGAAGGGCTCAGTCGGTTGTGGGTGGTGCCGTCCCTGCTCTGGTGGTCCTGGTTTCTATTAGAAAGCAGGCTGAACAAGCCATGGGAAGCAAGCCAGTAAGTAACACTCCTCCATGACCACTGCTTCAGCTCTAGTCTCCAGCTTCCTGCCATGCTTGAGTTCCTGTCCTGACTTCCTTTGGTGATAAGCAGTGATGAGGAAGGGGAACAAGAACAGTTTCTTCCCAATCTTTTTGGTCATGGTGTTTCATCGCAGCCATGGTAACTCTAAGGCAGATCAGCTGTGAATTTCTCTATGCGACGCCATCCGCTGCACACAGACACTTATCTGATGAGGGCTGAGAACTGCCGTATTCTATGGAAAGAGAGGTAAAAATTTAGAGGAGAGTTTGATATCCTAGCATTTACTGGAATAATAGTAAACTCATTCCTGGGGGAGTAAAGCCCTCGAGCATGAGTTCTTGGCCAGGTTCACATGACCAGGCATGACTTTCCTCCTGTGGAGTGTGCAATAGATACAATCAGAAAGCTGTGCTTGCTCCAGGCATTCATGCCACTGTCACACCCATGCCACACTGTCACGCATGTCTTTCATATAGTTCATGGTGTTTACAGCTGAGTGAAACTTGTTGACCTTCTCCCCCAGCAGGCTACACAGCACAATCTTTTCCTAGGGAAGCTAGCAAATGGGGAGGAAGTGTGTGTGTGTGTGTGTGTGTGTGTGTGTGTGTGTGTGTGTGTGTGCATTTGGCTATGTATATTGCTATGCAAATATATGCATTACTCATTGAATCCATTTTGCTTTAATCCTATGTGCATACCTCCAGGGCTGACTACTTGAGATTGGACCTTCCATGTGGGAGTCTCTCTCTGGACGCCACCAACTTCCCATTTTAGCTGCCACTGACCACCTGTAGCTCTTCAGTTATAGGTGGGAACATATAGAATTTCTCCTGTCAATATGGACATGTCAATTGTCATGCTGTTCTTGTTCAGAAAGTTATATTGTTGGAAGGTAATTGGTGCAATTTCTCTATCTTGTCTAGAAGACACTATCTAGCAGCTGGTTACCTGTACCTGTGAATCATGTGATATTTCTGTCCCATCCTCTATGGTTTTCACTGTGCATAAAACTTATGAGTTGTAAAGCAGAGAATCTGGTTAGGCCACGGAAGTCCACATTCCTTTATTCTTTCCATTTACACCAGTAATGTTTCTATCTGTTCTAAAACAAGCAGTTTTCTTCTGTTCCATGACAAGCATTTTTTTTTGGGGGGGGGGGATGTGAGTTAAAGCTACACTTACCTATGTATATAGGGACAGATATTTAGAAACATAAATTTTATTGGTTTAGAAAACTGGCAATATTATGTGATAAATTTATCCACCAGCATCATAATCTAACTCAAACCCATTCAAGAATATAATGTCAGGTTTATTGAGAGACAGCGCTCAGCCTAGTTCTCCGATCTCAAAGGTAGAGGTCAATGGAATCACAGACTAAAGCCACCCAGACTAAAGCAAGGGTGGGTCTTGTGCGAAGAGTGATGATGTGTGATCTCAGAGCTGGGATTGTGACTTTATGTGGTAAAAAAGATGAATCCCTGGGCAGACACTCATGGGTGGGTTATGAGAAATTTAGGGACAGGAAGTGATGACCTGTAAGCCCACTCCACGCATGTGAGGTTGGCAGAACAGGAAACAGACTTTCCCAGCTTGTGCAGGGGATTAGCAGTGGTACCAACCAAAGAGAATATTCTTTTCTCTCTATGACCTCCCCAGTTATGGGTAGTTGGCTAGGTTAACAGAACACAGTGTGAATTTTCTTCTGTCAAGAGGATCTTAGCTACAACTAATCAGCTGTTAGTTATCCCTCATATGAAAGTGCTATTACACATTGTGGACATGTTGCTGGTATTATCATTACTGTGATTCACAGGCATTACAGCTAGGTATGTATACAGATGATTGCTCCATTTCCTTGGCAGCCTGCGTAGCACTGCTTTCAAACATCTTTAATGCTAGTTATCCTTCGTTCTCACCCTCCTCCACCAAAGCCTCACTCCCTAATTCCTTTTAAGAATTCACATCACCCGTGCTTTACTACCTACCACAGTTGCTTAAGATCTTTGTGCCCCCTCCAGTGACTCCTTTTCTAGATCCCTGAATTATACAGGTGCTTCAGGTGAATCCCATAAACCTAAAGATTGTTCACTAAGATGTTCCGATCTATAGTTCTCTCCATTTCATGGCTGTTTTCAGGAACTTAAGAGTGCATTCAGATAGAGGGCCAGTTGACAGTCACGGCACACAAATTCTAAATGCTTTTGACTCAAGTTGTAATCTTTCCCTTCTCCTGTGCAAGATCATAGGCTTGCTTCCAATTCTGTCTTATCAGATATGATTGCAGGTTCACAAATAAATCATTTTTCTTTCTCTGCTTAATAGCCTCACCTCAGTGTTGGAAAAACTGACAAGTGTAGAAATCTCTGAGAGACAGAAATGTGATGGGATGCTAGAAGTTAAATAGTAACTTAATTTTCATTGGGCAGCCCATAGCTCCTTTGGACCTTACATAGTGTATGTGTTCTTCTGTATTATGCTATATGTTTCAAAATATTGGAAGTATTTTTAAAGTATTTACTCTAAAACAGTGATGATGTTTAAGTTCAACAACTTTAACTTGATTTAAAGACTCAGCAGTATGTATGCATTACAATATCATATAAAGTCCATAAGTAGATGCAAATTTGTGACCAAATAAATATATTCAAATACTAAATTTCAACTAAAAAATTTGAATTTAAAACAGTAAATATTTAGAAACTGTTAAAATCTAGGAAATAAAGGAAATGAGAAAAATATCAGGCTTAATTGAATAACTGTGATTATGTGACCATGAAAAAGTTCAACAAAGGATAAAGTAATATTGAATAACTTTAAACATTAGAGATCTCTAAAATTGAAATGATAACAGGGCCAGCTTGTTTTCTGCAACCTCTCCCTTTCTTACTTGCTCTTCCCCTCCTCCTCTTCTCCCCTCCTCTCCCTTTCCTTTCTACTCTCTCTGTAAATGTAAATATATGCAAGTGAAGAGAAATAATTTATTTTTCCTGAAACTTGATGTTATAATGACCTTATTAAATAAGTGTTGCCAAAGACCAGCCTTGGCTTGGAGAGGAATTCTGGGGAAGGGGTGTCTGGTAAAACCAATGACTTGAAGTCAAATTGTTGGTCCAAGCTGGTGCTTATATTCTGCTTCAGACAGCTTACCAGATTGCTTTCTCTATGTTCTGCTCTTTCTGGATATCTACAAAAAAACAACAACAACAAAAAAAAACAAAAAAACAAAAAACAAAAACAAAAAAACAACCACCACCAACAACAACAACCAAAAAACAAAAACAAAAAACAAAAAAAAAAACAAACAAAACAACAAAAAAAAAAACCTTCTCCTCCTCTCTCCTTCTCATGACAGTTCTACAAGCAATTTTCCCTTGCTATCCCAAAAATTCTTTGTATAGAGCTCATCTCTTGTAAATCATAAACTCAGTCTTTTATTTTACATATAAATCCAATCATTTAGCCCAGGATTCCTTTTGATTATCCTAGGAAACAGCATCCCTTAACCCCAGACCCTTAATTCTTAGGAGATAGAAAGCACACATTTTTTAACATTGCAAAAGAATTCAGAGATCTGCCTACCTCTGTTAAGCATAAACTAAGAAAGCTGGATGGAGTCCCCATCTTGAAATTACCATTTCTACCATACCTGGAATTAACCTTGCTCTTTTCCAGGGCAATCTTGAACTCGGGAACCTGTCTTCATGTGTATCTGCCGATTTTTGTATCTATCCCACAAGCTCCCTCATAACGTAGCTACCTTTGTCCCTTTAGAGCTGTGAAGCCCCTTATACAATTCATATGACATCCTAATATTTTTGCACAATTGTGAAATTATGTATTTTTGAACTCATGTATTTAGAGCCCTTTTCCACAGCCTTAAAGGTTGTCTTGAAGATTTCATCATTTATCATTGTGCTAAGACATTAGCTACACCTTTGCCTGCAGGACTCATGCTGTCTATGGATTATCATGTAGCCATTAATGCTAACGGGGAGGACTTTCCTTAAAGGAAGAATGTAAAATATATACATTAGTCATCAACACTTGTGAAGGCCATGCCTGCTGGCAGTGTTCCAAGGGCAAGAACCATGTCATTCTGTCATACCAAGGCCATGCCAGTCCCAATATATGTACTTATGAAAACTTCTGTTCTCCTTGATATTCTTAACTATCATGACTGTTATTCTTACTATAAGCATACTGTAATGATTATTTATAACTTTTAGTTTGGTTGTATTAATAAGGTTATTATTAATTAGGTAATTATTAATAATAATTGCATTATTAATGGGAGATTAATGAAGTATACTTGAGAACTACCTGTGAGAGTTATAAGGATATATCCAGAGATGATAATATCATGAGGGTTCTATCTTTAATCAATTCATAAAATGATGTTATATTGAGAAGTGATGAAGTATTGTCTCTTTAGAATAAGTATGTCACTGGGAGTGTCCCTGAGACTCCATTATGCCTCGATCCTTTTCTTTGTTTCCTGGCAGTCATGGTGTACCCTGCTGCATTTGAATATGCGTTGTCTGTAATGCTGGATGGTATTTTCAAAAATTGAGACCCCAAATAAATAATCCTTTTCTTTAAGTTGTTTATTTCAGACATTTAGTCACAGGGATGAAAATTGATTAACTCAAACATTATTAAATATAATTTAGTTCCTATAGGATATATATGTTGAGAATTTTTCATCTTTATGTTGATCTGTGGTAGCTTCCTATAACATATTCCTCTCTGGTCAACACTACAAAGAGTTGTTAAATTAATATGTTTTCCAAGATAAATAATGCTTTCTGTTGTAATTTTGTTATTAGTATACTCCAAGAAAATTTACACATGGCAAATAAACTGTGCTTTGTGGTAAAGAATATCTATATATATTCCAGACAGAACCAGTATTATTGTTTTAAGCTTTCCAACATACACTGAGATACTTATGGAATATGATACAAATATTTCAAGATGTTTTCTCTTTTATGTTTTTCCAAGATTTAAAAGGATAATCTCTTCTTCTGCTTCCTACTGATCCAAATGAGGAAGTCCCAGTTACTTCCCTAGCACCCTTGTCTGCCTATGTGCTAGCATGCTTTCCTCCATGTAGATAGTAGACTACAGGTATGAACTAGCCATAAGCCAGCCCCAGTTAAATGTTGCCTTTTAAAAAGAATAATAAAAAAGAAAGAAAAGAATAGAAAAAAGCTGGGAGACAAATTGTGAGTTGGTAGCAAGGATGTCCACTATATGGAAATAATTCAATGCACTCGATACTCTCTCAGTTCTTATTCTTGATGTCTAAGTATGTCAGAAAGCCTGTGAAATTTGACTGCCTCTTCTAAGGTTTAAAAGAAAAAAAAATCCTTTTCATTTTAGTTCCTGGAAAAGCAGTAAAGAACTCTGCCTACTAATTTTTAATGATTATGTTTATTGACATTCTAGGGAACATGAAAGTCTTCTGGAAATAGTTCACATATTATCTGAAAGATGTTTTTATTGGTTATTTTATTTATTTACATTTCATATGTTATTCCCCCTTCCCAGTTTCCTCTCTACCAGCCCCCATTCCCTCTGCCCCTTCCCGCCTCTATGAGGGTGCTCCTCACCTGCCCACCCACTCCTGCCTAGTATTTCCCTATCCTAGGTCATTAACCCTCCACAGGACCAAGGGGCTGCTCTCCCAGTGCTGCCAGATAAGGCAATCCACTGATATGTATCCAGATGGAGCCATGGGTACTCTCTCTGTATTCTTTGGTTGGTAGTTTAGTCTCTGGGAGCTTTGATGGTTCTTGTCTGTTGATATTGTTCTTCCTATTAGGTTGCAAACCCCTTCAGCTCCTACAGTCTTTGCCCTAACTTCCTCATTGGGATCCCCACACTTAGGCCAATTTTTGGTGGTGTAGATCCACATTTGTGTTAGTCCAGTCCTGTCTTACAGAGCCTCTCAGGGGACAGCTATACCAATCTTTATCCTTTCTGTGTTGACAGTGGGGACCTTTATCACATATGTATCACAGCTCTAAACTTCTTCATAATGACTGTAGTGTAATTTTTTTCTCTACACATAACTATGAGGTAAAATTTCCTAAAAATAGTAAAACTTTCTCATTTGAATTATATCCTATTATGTTGGAATTGTAAGAATCAGGGAATGGGTGTGTATATTATACCCAAACACACATTTTGCACTATTTGCTTTGGAAAAATTAGTCAAAGCATATAATCATGCAGATCAATAGGCTCATGGAAATGAAATAAGTAATAATATTTGTGGGAGAAATATTTGGGACCTGTCTTGGCATTGATCTTTCATGATATAAAAACTGTGGAAACTATTCAATTAGAGACATGGGTGAACTATTTCTGGGTTAATTTTTTGGTCTATAAATAGATTTGTTTAAATAACAAGAATTTTGAAAATATATTTCTATAAATATCAAAAGTTGGATCATTCAATCTAAACTACGGCTGATTGAAATTGCTTTATTAAATACCAGTATTATATTGGGCAATTATTTGATGAGCTATAATTAAAAATAAATAAAAAATTATTAAATTTTATAAGCTATAATTACATCTTTTCTCCAAATCCCTTTCTTTTTTTCTTTTTTTCCCAGAGCTGGGGACTGAACCTAGGGCCTTATGCTTGCTAGGCAAGCACTCTACCACTGAGCTAAATCCCCAACCCCTCCAAATCCCTTTCTTATGCCTCCTCACTTCCTTTCAAATTGATGGCTTTTTGTTTGGTTATTACTATCATTACATATTATTTCATAAATATAAAATATAACCCACTGAGTATATTTGGTATGACTAGATGAATATAATTTTAGAGCTATTTTAGATAACTATTTAAAAGATTCATCCTTAGAACTTGCTAGTTCTCTATCACTTAACATTCATTAGTTGAATATAGTCCTTAGTCTAGAAATTGATCCTATAAGATATTCCCTTTCTGGGACTAGATATAGATCTCTCCTGAGAGACACATCCAGAGCATGTCCAATATAGAGGTCAATGCTAGTAGCAAACCACTGAACTGAGAACAGAGCCCCCTTTGGAGGAATTAGAGAAAGGATTAAAAGAGCTGAAGGAGCTTGCAACCCCATAAGAACAACAATGCCAACCAACCAGAGCTTCCAGGGACTAAACCACTACCGAAAGACTATACATGGACTGACTCAGGGCTCCAACTGCATATGTAGCAGAGAATAGCCTTGTTGGGGCACCAGGGGAAGGGGAAGTCCTTGGTCCTGACAAGGTTGGACCACAAGTGCAGGGGAATGTTGGGGGGTAAGGGGGGTAGGTGGAGGGAACACATGTATGGGAGGGGGAGAGGATGGGGCGTTTATGGACAGGAAACTGGGAAAGGGATTAACATTTGAAATGTAAGGAAATAATATATCTAATAAAAAAAGATATTCTCTTTCCATGTTAGCAAGTCTATTGATATTGTCATTGTTCAGACCTTGTTTAAACAGTACAGTATCAAGTTTTCAGCTGTATAGTTTCTCTGTCTTTTTAAGGAGACAGAATATCACAGAAAAATTCCTCATCTTTTGAATTTTACAATCTTCTTCTTTTAAATATATTTACATAATATATTTCTGATTACAGTTATCCCTCTCTCTTCATCTCCTTACAGAATCTTCTTGGCTTTCCACCTGCCAAGTTTCATATTCTCTCTCTCTCTCTCTCTCTCTCTCTCTCTCTCTCTCTCTCTCTCTCTCTCCCTTCTATCTCTCACCAGAAAACAAATAAAACAAACAGGCAGACAAGCAAAAAACCAAACATTCCAAGCAAAAAAAAAAAAAAAAGAAGGAAAAAACATCACACATATGCATACTAAACCCATAAAAACACAATATCAGAAAGCAAACTGTATAAAGTCCAGTAAGATCCCCTCTCTTAGCCAGGGTTTAGATTCTTGTACAAAACATCATGACCAAGAAGCAAGTTGGGGAGGAAAGGGTTTATTTGGCTTATACTTCCACATTGCTGTTATTCACCAAAGGAAGTCAGGACAGAAACTCACACAGGGCAGGAACTTGGAGGCAGGAGCTGATGCAGAGGCCTTGGTGTGGTCATGTTTACTGGATTGCTTCCATTGGCTTGCTCAACCTGCTTTCTTATAAAACTCAAGAACAACAGCCCAGGGATGGCACCACCCACAGTAGTCTAGGCCCTCCTGCCTTGGTCACTAATTGAGAAGATGCTTACCACTGTATCTTATGGAGGCCATGGAGTTTGTGATAACTCCAGCTTGTGTCAAGTTGACACAAAACCAACCAGTACACACCCCCAAAAGAATCCCCCAACAAAGCAATAAGCTCCTTTTGTATTGGACCTCTACTGCCTGATGCCTATTCTAAGGGTGGTTAATATTCAAACTGGTGGTGACAATTGCAGATAATTCTTGGTTAGCAGTGTGAGGTTTGTTTACTTCTGCCTGTCAGTATGGAGACCCATGTTGCTTGAAGCTGTGGAAGCTTTGCTTCTGCTGCTCTATTCTCTGAGATTTCACATGTATAGCAGTTCTGTTGTATCTGGAGAACAATGTTTTTGGTTCTTACAATCTTTCTGCCTCCTAGCTGTCACATCTCTCTGAGTCCTGAGAGGAGGTATTTGATGAAGATATTTTATTTAGGACTGACTCTTTCCAAATCTGTCACTCTGCACATTATTAGTCATGAATCTCTATGTTAATTTCTCATCTTGTGCAAGAAGGATCTTTTCTAATGATCACTGAATAAAGTGCAGATTTGGGGGTATAGCAAAATGTCATTAGGAATTATTTTATTGGTGCATTGTTTTAGCAGAACAGTAGTATTTGGTCCCCTATGATCATGACCTTTCTAGTCTCAGTTTCTTGGCCAACTGAGCCAGGAGTTGGACAGCTGTTGGAGGATGTGGTCCATCCCATTTATGGATTTTATATAAAATGATAGAATAGTTGGTTACACCTATATTTGTGCCTCTATTACAGCAGCATACATTAAAGTCAGGTCACCATTATAGATGAAAGAATTTGTGGCTGGGTTAATGGTGATCTTTTACCTCTGGTATCATGCAGAGTACCTTCTAGTACAATCTTTACTACTCAGATGGGGGGAGGGTTCTACTTAAGAACTAGCTCTACTCATTCATGTTAAATTGTGTGTGTGTGTGTGTGTGTGTGTGTGTGTGCATGTGTGTTGTGTTCAGCCATAGGACCTCCCACCATCAGCTTATGGAGAGCAACCAGTTATCTTGTCAAAAGCCTGGGGTGTTTTGGGATTTCCATGATATTCTGTACAGAGAATCTCTTATGTACTGTATATAAATATCACATGTCAATAAAAAGCCGATGGCCTTTTATCTGAGGCAGGAAATAGAAAGTGGGGCATCTGGCAGAGAAGGAGGATTCTGGGAGTGAGTCAAGTGCTGGAAATTTGGCACTAGACTCAGAGAATAAAACAAATGGACCTGAAGAGATGTAACTAGCCGTGCAGTAGACACAGACTAGAAGGAGCAGGTTTTATAAGTTATGAGCTAATCAGGAAAGAACCAAAGTTTATGGGTGAGGCATTTAGTCATAATTAAGTCTCAGTGTCATTATTCTGGAAACAAAGTGACTGTGTAGGAAAGCTCATGCTACAGTGCTCCTCTGGGCACTTGACTGAACTAGATGTGACTTATTCCTGGCACTGGAGGTTTTATTTAATGGCGAAAACTTTCTATGTGCACATCATACCGCCATTATTTGGTGACTCCATTTAGCTTTCTCTCATATATATGTATTTTAGGATGTTTCTACTGTAGTAGGTTGGCATAGAACCCCCCCCCTATGGCCCCGAATTGTCCTTCTCCAATTTTCCTCCCTTACCCTATTCCTGCATCTCTTTCCCCATTTAAACTTTCCACAAACTTAAGGAACACATAAGAAAGCATGAGTCCTTTGCTTCCTAGTCTGCAACAAACTGCAATATATATGTGACTTCTGTATTATTAATGTACGATAAAAATGAAGTACTATGTATTTAATTTTTCTTTAAACAATGTTACTGTCATTAGGATTCTGCACCTCAAAGCCTCTCTCTGCTGCGATGTCTCATGGGCATCATTTAAAACAACACAACTAAAATTTGCAAATCTCCTTCTGTTTATCCATATAACGGCTAAAGAATCCCACATCTGTTCTCTTTCTTTGCTTGATTAATAAAGATGTGCAAAATAGAAATTATCTTCTCCCCGTCAGTTGGAAAGAAAAGCAAGCGACTTGGGTGAGCTAAACAATGTGGACAAAATAAAATATTTTCCATCAACTCTGTGCCCAGATGATTAAAACCATTATAATCACATGGATTTTAGTGGTACATCATTTCATTAGCAATGAAAGAGTTCTTTTTTCCCTCAATTTTTGAATAAAAGAGAATGTTTCCTTTTTGTTAGATCCAAAGCTGTTCTATACCTCAGTTTGCCAGGAGTCAGGAATAGTCATAATCGATTATACCATTCATCTTTAAAGAGTAATCATTTGTCACCAAAACATCACTCACATAGCTTCTACATAAATGACCTCATGTTATCCCAAATTTTATGGATTATGGTCCAAACACAATAGTGATATAAATACCAACAAGGAATGGCTTTAGTTAATAACAATTTAAATATTATAGAGTGAACATAGAATATGTTTCAGATATTGCATCAATGAATAAGGAGAAAATGTATGAAAAAACTCTTTGGAATATTTTTTGAATTAAATTATTTTGACCAATAAAATGTTTGCTGCATAACTTAGAACCTATTAACAATGTTATGCACTTGAAAGGTTGATTTTACCTCTGTATAAAACTCAGCAGAGAACACTCTAAAACTCAAAACTTTAATGCTAATTTTTCCTGAGATGCATTCCTAGAAGGTACACTTGGTTCTAGAAGTCTGCCAATTTCTAAGACATTGCATTTTCATGTATAGTTCCAGTAGGGATGCAATTTGGTTCAATTTTCATTGAGGAACATTTGACAACATCTATGCTATCTCTACCATCTCTTGCAATAATCTATCATTTTTATGTATGTCACATTTTGCAATTCAGGCGCTGGGATCTAGGTCAACCTCAGTTTGACAAAAAGTCATTTTAAAAATTTTTGTCAAATGAATAAATGTGTATGGATAGATGGTCAATGAAACAGACTTTTATTTCATTTCATGGCTATTCATTGCAAGTTTTTATCACAATTGCACTGATTGTGTCATGGTTTGAAATTAGTAGGGACTTTGTTAAGACAAAGATTAGATTAGGCATTTTGCGTTCTCAATTTCTGAACAAATGGTCATCAAAAAAACACCTTCTGTCAATAGAATAACATCCAAAGAAATAGGACAAAGAGAACACAGAAACCAGTGTCACTACTATTGGAGGGTGTTTCATTAGTCCCCTAAGAGCAATGATTTGTTCTATTTTTAGTATAGAAAAGCAATGTTTTGAAGTAACTCTGTTCCAATTTATGCAGTCAAAATCCTTACTATATAAAATTGCAAATCCCTATAACAACCAGGACAGAGAGGATAGCTGTGAACACACTAAGAGTTATCCTTAAAAATAATACACCCAGATTACTGAAATCTAAAATAAAACCTTGAAGGATGGGCTGGGGGATAACTCACTCCGTAAAGTGCTTGCTCTGCAAGTATGAGGAAGCCGAGTCCAATTTCCAAGGCCCTCATAAAAAGCTGTGCACATTAGTGCACATTCTGTAATGTGATAATCAGTCTCCAAAAATAAGATGGAGAATGAATGATAAATACACCTGATGTCAACCTTTGGCCTCCAAACACTCAATCCAAACAAATACCACAGTGCTTTGAGGGCATAGATCATCATTGTACACACACAAACCCAATAGATACCGTAAATATTTCAAACTAGTAAAGAATCTCACGCAAAACTATGCAGCCTAGTTTTCTCAAAAACAGATTTCAGTTGAAATAAAAATCTGGATGTAGATGATGAAAGGAATCTAGCTATTCTATCTTAAAACCACGCTACATTTGCTGATGATTGATAACCAGAATCACAGATACCTGTCCCTTGAAATGTACTGGAGAATTAATTGAAACAAAAAGAGAAAAACTTTAACAGTAACAAAAATATACTCAGAATATTTGCTTTGGTTCATATTTTAGCTGAAAAGCCATAAAACGATATGCGGCTTGCTGACACATGACAGTCTAAATCCAAACCCCATATTCCAAGGCTTTAAAAGTAAAGCCATCTGTTAGTCATTAGCCTTTTAACAACTGACATCGAAGTACATCTACAAAATCCAGCCAATGGCCATGTAATCTCATTTTGAGCTGGCTGCACTGCCTACTAATCTGGAGACAGACTTGGTAACTATTCACATTAAGCTGAATTTAATTTGGAAGATGCAAATTTGCAAAAATAAAAGTGAATAAATGCCGAAATTTCATCCTTAATTCTCGGCACGATAGGTCAATTAAATTGAAGTGTAAACTTGTATATTTACTAGCACCGTTTAAAACAAGATAACTGGAGAAAGAACAGTATTAAAACGCTTCATTTGGGCTCACAGTTGAGAAAGTAAAGTCCATCACAGGGACAATACCATATAACAATATCTTAATATAAAATGTTCTTTGTGTTGTGTGTGGGTGTGTGTGGGGTTGTGTGTTTATATTAGTGATTAGGGCATGTGTAGTTTTGATAATCACATAATGTGATAGGCAAAGGAGAAAGTTAAAGTTAAAAAAATTATCAGAAACAAAAAAAGTTATAGCATTACTATATTCCTTCTCAAAATTTACTGAAAACCTCTTCTAATGCAATAAAATGAGGAAAAATGGGCCAGAGAGAGGGCTCAGCTGTTAAGAGCACTGAGGGTTCTTCCAGAAGTCCTGAGTTTAATTCCCAGCAACCACATGTTGGGTGACACCCAGGGATTAGAGCACCAAAGAGTACTCACATGGAGGAGTCTTATGGTTCCAGCTGCATATGTAGCAGAGGACGGCCTTAACTGGCATCAATGGGAGGGAGCACCTTGGTCCTGTGAAGATTTGATGCCCCAGTGGAGGGGAATGCCAGGGCGGTGAGGTGAGAGTGGGTGTGTGGGTTGGGGAGTACCTTCACAGAAGCAAGGGGAGTGTGGATAAGATAGGAGGGTTTGTGAAGGGGAAACCCAGAGAGGAGATAACATTTAAAATGTATGTAAAATAACCAATAAAAGAAAGGAAACAGCAGTTACTGTGAGCAACTGAAATTCTCATAAAAAAATGAAAAAAAAATTAGGAAGAAGGAAATGCAACTTAATTTTGTGTTTAGATGATTAATTGGGGACAAAAAAATGTTCTATCTATAAGACTAGTAAGCAGTATTAGATTAATAAAACTGATTTTCAAATCTAACTAATACATAAAATTTTAATGCTTGACTACATACCTGTAAGGAACCAAGTGAATGTGAAATGTAGAAACAGATTCTGATTAACATTATCAATAAAAGTGTACATGATAAGTTAACAAGTTATATATGTACTTACAAAGTATTCTAAATGTAGATGGCATAAACTATTAATCCCAGTACAGAGGCACAGAGACAGGTGGGATCACTGTGCATTTGAGGCCAACCTGGTCTAAAGAGAGAGAGAGGGGGAGGGGGAGGAGCGAGAGGGAGGGGAAGAAGAAGAAGGGGGGGGGGGGGGGGAGGGGGAGGGGGGAAGGGAAAGGGAGAGGAGGGAGGAAGAAGAAGAGGGGGAGGGAGAGGGAGAGGAGGGAGAGGGAGGGGGAAGAAGGAGAGGGGAGGGAGGGGAGGAAGAGGAGAAGAGGGAGAGGGAGGGGGAGAGGGGGAAACAAGATCAAATCAAATGGCAAATTAGACTATTTGGTGTTTAAATATTGCGTTGTGATGCACTGTTCATAATAAAGAAAAATTCTGATGCTTAAATTACATTTCTGAGGCAAATAACAAAAGACAGGGAGAGTACAGATCCATTTACTAACTATACAGCTAAAAATTCAGACAAAACAAAAGTAGTGAACAATAAAATTATCTATCTATCTCAGCATACAAGTAGAATAATAATTTTACTTTATAAAACTATCAGAACTATTTGCAGAAAAGGCATTATTTTGGTGAGATGTTTGCAGTGGTCATGATGACTAGTGCTGTACTGACCAGGAACAGGCCAGGCAATAGCTGGTTATGACCTGGAGACTGACAGAAATTCCATGAATAAGCACATTGTCTAACCAGTTACATATAAGCAAATGAAGATGAAATGTTAGCTAAAACAAATGAAGGATTATTAAAACAATACAAAGTTTTAATAAAAAGGCTTATCTGAATATGCTTACCTCACCTTTTACAACAGTGAGATCCATGAAATGAAAAACACAAATTACTTCCATACTTAGTTCTGGAACTATAGTTCTGGAACATATTCTTGATAAAATTTACTAACATGCATCATAAGCACAAAAGTCCCTTATAAGACTGTAAGTTGCCTATATGTAAAAGATGTGAACGAAGGTTGATATAATATGTGATGAAAGATAAGAATCATGGAAGAAATGACAAAATAGATCTACAATATTGAAATTGTGTGATCAACGAATGACATAAAAGATGAGAAGATTTACTCAAAGAGTTTTTAAAATAAATAGAGAATTCTTAAATCTGGAAACAAGACACTAAAACATATGTTGGAAAGTAAGCACAAAACCTGTACACTGCTTTAAGCTAACAAACAGTATGTTAGACCATCACATAGCAAGGGAATGCAACTTAAAACAGAAACAAAAGCTTACTTCTCAACTTCTCACCTAGTACAATAGTAAAAGCCCAGCATATGGTGAAAATCAAATGCTGTTCAAGATACAATTGCTGGTAGGAATGAGATAATTCTTTGGGAAACATTTGGCAGTTTCTTACAAGACTAAGGACACTTATGGTCCAATACACAACTCTGCTCCTCGCAGGTTGTCAACACATCCACACAACATATCTCACACAGAGGTGACACACATTTTATTTAAAATTTTCAAATCTTAGAAGCAACTAGATTGATATTCAGTGAATGGACTTATAAGAGGACTCTGCCAAAATCGGAGCATGTAATGCTATCCAGCATTAAAAAGACTGAGTTACAGGCGATAAAAAGGGGCGAAGGAACTTACATGTATGCATTAAATTAAAAAAAAAGCAATGTGAAATGCTGAATGTTTTATCATTTCTCATTTGTAAGATTAAATAGTGTTCAAAAAGATGAGGGGTAAAATGGTTGCCACTTGTTGGGGATAAAAAATAGTTAGAGGCAGAACGCTAGATCATTTTAGGGTAGTGATACTGTGTAATGTCATAGTAAAGAATACATGTCACTGTACACTTCTTTCAGCTGCAGAAGACACAGTACCAGGGACAACCCATGCAAACTCTGATAACCGGTCAACTTAGTTTCTTTAACTAAAACAAATTTACTTCTATTGTGTTATGTTATGACTTGGGAAGCTTATGCATATATGTAAGGCCAGGAGCTATAGAATAGATACATGGTCCTCAATTTTTATGTGAATCTGAAACTTCTACAAATGTAATCTGCTTAATTAAATAGAAAAGCTAAACAAAAGGAATTTTTTTTTAACAATCACTAACCATCTATTGGGAAATTAAAACAAAAGCCATTCTGCATCTTTAAATCCTGAGCTAAATAATGTAACAGTTGTTCTATTTAAAGACAGCTAAAAGTTGTCCTATAAAATCTTTATATAAATATTATACACAATATTTTATTGATGTCCTAAGAACCTTTGGAATAGAATAATTCAGCTTTATTTTACTTTCTTCCAAGCAAAATATATAATCTCTTGTACATGGAATGTCTTGCTGGCACATTGAGTGTTTGCTCCAGAACCAGTAATATCTTAGAAGATTGTACACGCTTTGGGAGGGGTGGTGTATCCTGAGTCCTACATCTGGGTCTCAGAGAAACCTGTGAATGGGTCTATCTTATCCATCTATCCTATCCATCCCCTTGTACTCCTCCTGCTCTCTTTCCTGGAAACCATGAAGTGAACTATACTCCATCATCCCTGCTCCACTCTTCACTCAGCAGATATTTCTGGAACCCTGAAACAAAATGAATCCATTCTCCTCTAAATTGTTTTCACAGATATTTTACATACAGTAACTACTAAGTGAAGAAAAATATAGATCTATCAAGGACATGGACAACTTGATGCCTGAATCTATTGTTTCTTAAATTAAAGTGTCTGTGTGCATTTCTCACAAAATCAAACTTGGATTTTAAATATTTAAATGGCCTTTGAACTGTAGAAGTTTTCATTGAGTAGATTATCATCATTCTAGAGTAAAAAATAAATGACTATATCTGAGAAATTAAATACCCACTAATTAAAAATGAAACATTTGGTTGTTCCCACAACCAATGATGGAGTCTTCAAGAATAACTTGAGTTCAAGCTATATCATAAGTATCTTGAAACCTTGTATTAATTTGGAAAGCAAACCACATAAATGGGAATAAAAAAAATCTGTATTTCAAGCTTATAGAAATAAAAATTAATTGTTGATGATACATATGTATCAAATGCAAATAATTATACAAATCCTGGAACCAGATAAGACATGACCAATCTTATTTGTGTATCATACAATTTTTGATATTTTAATTTTGTGATGATGTTACTTCTAAATCACACAGAAAATCAATATTATTCAGTATATGGCATCGAAGAATGTAACTTCGTTTACTATTAAAGAATCACAAGTTAGTCTGCTTGGATTGGCAAAAAAAACCTCCATATTTGTTTTGTTTCCCTTGAAACAATAGAATATCAAGCAAAGTCCCTCAGTAAATCATTTAATACCTACTGAAGACCACAGTCTTTACAGATCTTCCTAGTGCTAGCAGTTATCACACTCGCTTATGAAATCTGCCAACCAAACGGTAGAGGCATCTTCTAAATAGTAATTTATTTATTACTTACGTCATTGCATCTAATTTACAAATGCTCAAACTATTTATCCTTTTTCTGTACGTATAGCAAAACATGCCATTTTCTAACTATTGGAGCATATATGTAGCATTTGTGTCTATTTTTACTTTGGAGTTTAACCTTTTTAGCATATTGAATCAACGGTGCTAAGAAAGTAATAAAGACAAAAATCACCTTGTGTTCTAAGAAACAGAGCAAAGCAAAACAAAATAGTCAAACTCCAAGTCACTGCTTTTTAATAGAAAACCATGTCCACTTCTGCTTTGTAATAAAACAAATAAGCAAACAACAAAAACAACATCGACAAAACCCTCAGTTGTGTGTCTGCTGACTGAATGATCCAGAACAACCATGCATGCATATAAAAGGAAAGATGTCTACCTGGGGCTGTCTCTCCTCGTGCAGTAGGTCTCTTTCCTGTCTTGCTCTTGCTGGCCACATAGAGCACCAGGAAAGCAGGCCCGGCAACCTATGCTGTGTTTAGAGCGGATTACCAGTGACTATGTTTTCTTGTGAGCTTATGTTTTTGAAAAGTTGTGAAGGAATGTAATAAATTCGAAAAATAAAACTTTCTCAAGTACCCAGAGGCACCAGTGGGTGTAATTCAGAAAACCAACATATTGTTCAGGACAGGCAGTGTAGTCCTAATAATCCCTTGTATACCCTGATATAGTCTGATTTACAGTTCCAGATGGAATCACGTCTCCAGGCCTATGCAATAAGGAAGAGACAAAGATACAAACAAAGTCTGTGATGTGTTAATAATAAAGTGTTGTTTGGTTGCCTGAAACATATCAGCAGGTGTGGGTCTACTGTTACGATGACTCAAACAGTACTGAATGTCAGAAGAAATAAATCACAGCAAAATATGTTTTAAAACACTGCCGAGGATAAAAATAAGTCTGCACTTTGTAGCTATTACTGGAATATCGTGTTAATAAACTAAATGAAAATATATGTTTTAACCTAGTTTGCAAGTATCAGAAACCACTAACTTTCTGCCATCTTATTAATATAAAACTCATTAACTCCACATTATTGAAATAAACAATAAAGTGTTTACAATGAGTAATAATTGAGTGGAAATTATTTTTGAGAAATTAAAGCCTCCTAAGTTCATTTACCATTGTCTTATAGGTACTGCAAATTAGCTTTAATATAAACCTAAGTCTTGCTATTTTATATATCTCTGTAACTTGATTATTTTTATCTTCTCTAATTCCATCAGTAATATTACCACTTTGTAAGGACGAAAGCAATTCATTCCCATTCTGTGCTGCCTTTCTCTAGCCTATGACAACACAAAGAAAACACTGCAGATGTCATCTTTTCAGAATTTCGAATTACTCTGGGTTCTTCTGAGAGTCTCTTGTCTTTTGATATTTTTACCCTGGTGCTCTTTCTGTTCATCACCCTATCTTTAGCAGATACCCGTACTTGTTGTTATTGCTCCTCCTCCTTTCTGTCTAGCCTGCAGCATTAGAGTCTTGGCTTCTGCATCTTCTAAGACCTGTGTGTTTTCGATGAGATGGCTAGAAAGTGGTCTGTGTGCATTTCTGTTAGAGACAAACTTAGACTTTTAGGGATTTCAATGTCCTAAATGCTCTGAAAGAGTTATCTGAACAGTTTATGTTCATTCTGGATTAGACGATAAACGATGGACTAAAATAAAATCTTTCCTTGCTCTCTACAGCCCAGGGATTCAATGTCCACTTCAACCAAATTTGTTTGAGGAAGGATGACTTGACAGAATTTTATCCTACAATTCTTTTCATTCTACTTTGTATTTTAACACAGTCATAATGCATTGATTTTATGTATATGTAATACTGGGTCAGGCTTCCACTTATGCTTGGGAATCACATCAGCCAAAATGTTTATATGCTCTGTGTAAACTCCATAATTCATTGTTTCTTTTCTTTCCTATTTGTTTGTTTGTTTGTTTATCTGATTGGTTAGTTGGTTAGTTGCTTGGTTGGTTTTTGTTTGTTTTATTTTGTTTTCTATTCATTTATTTAATTATTCATGTATACATTCACTTTACATCCAGTTTGCTACCACACCTCTGAATCACATCTCCCACAGTCCCTACCCCCATCTTCCTCCCTTTCTCCTCTGAGAGGGTGGAGGCCCTCTTGGGTATCTCTCCACCAGGGTGCATCAATTCTCTGGGGAAGGGGGCTGGGGCCCATGCATCCCCTCCTACTGAGGCCAGATAGGGCAGCCCAGCTAGAAGAATATATTCCACAGATAGGCAAAAGCTTTAGAGACAGCCTCCACTACAGTTGTTCAGGGTGTGTAAATGGCTGTCTGTATGCAGGTAAGGGTAAGCGAAAGATAAGGCCTGTGAATGGGCAGTGGATAATGAAGGCGGGTGAAAGTTTTAGAGTGGAGACAGAGACAGACAGGGGGGGGGCACAGATACAAATAGACAATGTGGAACTTATCAGAGAAGAAGATGAACCTGATCCATGTGGCTTCAAAGAGTCACAGGTAGCTACGGATATAATATAGCAACATGCCCTGTCTAGGAGTACAGCTTGTGTTTATAACAAGCGAGTTTTGAGTTCTTCGTGTGGGCATTTTGGGGATTGAGAATTTACTGATACAAATCTAACTGATAAATTACAAACTTCTGGAGTTTTGATTCTACTGGGTTACAGGGGTTTGTGACAGCAAATAATAGGGGGTGGATGGCTGGGAAGATACAAGCCTTCAGAGGCAGTCGAACCAAAACAGGGAAGACCGCTGGGCTCAGGTCTTCCCTGTTCAGCTCTCAATGGGGGAGGGGAGACCGCATTACTGGATCATAGCCAGCATTAACATGGATTTTTTTTTTAATAATTACAGGCAATAAGGACCCACATGAAGACCAACCTGCTCATCTGCCACATATGTGCAAGGAGCCTAAGTCCAGCACATGTATGTTCTTTGATTTGTGGTTTAGTCTCTGAGCGTTTCCAAAAGCACAAGTTAGTTGACTGTTGGTCTCCCTGTGGAGTTCCTCTCTCCTTCAGGGCCCACAATTCTTCCCCAAACTGTTCCATAAGAGTCCCCAAGGTCCATCCACTGTTTGGGTGGGTCTCTACATCTAAGTACAATAATTAATTACAAAAATTATATTTGTCAACAAATGCAAAGGATTTAGATATATTCTGTGATTTAATCACTACTATGATTAAAATTATATTATAGTGCAATGTCTACCACACAATACATTATAAACATATCAGAGTAAGATATTTGCAATGTTGGGAAAAGCAAATATAATAAATAAATAATACAATAATTTCTGACGACTAAATAAAAAATGAATAATCTCTGGCACTTCTTATGAATAAATGAAAAATAAATGAATTAATGGAGGATAAATATTAAAAATGATATAGATACATTGAAATCATCAATAGCTAAAATTATATAAAGAAAAATAAATCACACTAATTTATTATATATTTTATTACATTTAATACATTATTACCATATACAATTAACAAGTTATATACTATGTATATATAGCAAAAGAGGATACAGTGTAGTCTTGCTAGAGTTATTTTAGGACTTTAAATTTCAATCATTCTACACTCATGATCGTATCCTTCCTCCCTCTATTGTCCTAGCCTGGTTTTCTCGTAAGCTCCTTATTGCTTGGAGCATGACCATTTCTATGTTGATACAGACCTATGTATCAGCTTCCTGACAGAAGAGCTCTCCTTGGATATATGATAGGCAGCTCTAGGGCAATAGATCCTAAACAGCTGTCATCTATTCCTGCTGCTTCCTCCCCTCAGAAAATGGTACCAACATCCATCCAGTTGATCAAAAGGGAACCAGTCCTCCACATCACCAACATCTGATAACTTACCATCTTACCTACACTGCAAATCTCCAACAGCCTTCATTTTTCTGTTCACCTCTCACACCGCCAGCCATTTATTAGCTCAGTAATGAAAAGAGGTTGAATGTTTTCCTATGATGTTTTCACCAATTTGGAACTGCAGTAAAATTTCGGAATAGGCATAATACTCTTGGACATCCATTTTCATACTGAGAACATTGAAAGTACCTGAAGTTTTAATTTAATTCTTACCGCACAACCTAGTTCGAAGATGTGGAAACTGAATCTTGAAGAGGTCAAGTTATCCACATCAAATTTAGGCAGTACTAACACTGGTTGTCGGATTTCAGCACTCTGGCTGTAGCTATTAGCCATTAATTATACTGTAGCTTTATTTTCCTCATTTAAGACTTTGAGCTCTGCAGCTAATGCTGACCACATTTTCTTATACATTAAAAAAAAATCCATATGAACAACAATGCCAACCAACCAGAGCTTCCAGGGACTAAGCCACTACCCAAAGACTATACATGGGCTGACCCTGGCTCCAACTGCATAGGTAGCAATGAATAGCCTAGTAAGAGCACCAGTGGAAGGGGAAGCCCTTGGTCCTGCTAAGACTGAACCCCAGTGAACATGATTGTTGGGGAGGGCCGTAATGGGGGAGGATGGGAGGAGAACACTCATAGAGAAGGGGAGGGGAAGGGATTAGGGGGATGTTGGCCCGCCCAGAAACCGGGAAAGGGAATAACAATCGAAATGTAAATAAGAAATACCCAAGTTAGTAAAGATAAAAAAAAAAAAAAAAGACATCGATAAAGGTCATCTATCCTCCTCAGACTAGTTTCGAATGACTAAAATTCAAAGCCCAGGTTAGCATCCACTGTTCAGCTTTGACCATCACTATGAACTTAGTGAGATCATCAAAGAAAAATAAATATTGATGTGTTTACTTGGCCTATGAAATGTCCGGTTACTACTACAGTATTGCTGAAATAGAACTCAGCTCCCTAAATCTAAGCCACACATTACCATTTGAGATGAAATACACACATATATCAAGGCCAAGCACTAAACAAATACAATAGCAAGCCATGTAGACATCTTTTTTCCAACTCCCCGTATTACTTTTCTTGGACAGGAGAGATAGTGGTGTGATGCTTTAGTTGCTAAAAATCTAGTTGTAATTCCTCTACAAAAAGGGAAGAGTATCCTGAGAGAAGAATGGAGTGGCATGACCTAGTCTGAGAATGCTTCCAAAGTAAATGTTGAATGGGTTACTTTTGACCACAGTTGGGGAAGGATACATCTAATTTAAATGTCCCCAGTTCAGTTCCGTGATCGCTGCTGGTTGAACATCTTGTGTGACTACTGATAAGAGCCCAAGCCAACAACATCTCACGTTTGAGATTGAAAATGCATATCATTCCATAGCAATGAATAGGGCATATCAATACCTAAATTTTCCTGGACTGATGAAACAATGGCTTTTGAAATGTCTGTTCTCCTGTATTATTCAACTTAATAATTACCCATTAGGGGTGATATAATGACCATGGAAATCGAGAAGGAACTCTAAGTGCTTATGAGGTGTGGGTCTTGCCCTATAGTAACTTTTCTACTCTGTGGAGGTAAGGGAAACATAGGTTAAACAACGTCGGGACATCATTTTATAATGTGCACAAAGGATGTAAGGTGCCACACTCATGAGACAAGCTTTCTTGCTAAATATTTCCCTCCACCAGCTAGCTTGCTGTCTGCTTTCTTTTATCGAACACTGCCTGTCTTAACATTGACTGACTAATGATCTATGCTCCTATCCTGTTCGCTTCCTCTCAAAGGAAACTCAGCTGCTTGAAGCCTGTCATCTGGGATGTTTCTGGGCTCTTTTCGGTTTTATTTAGTCTCTAAATAACTTCAGGCTTTGTGTGACTACTCTACTTACAGATGTTCACTCCATCGCTTACAAGGTCATGCATTCAATCACTGGGCAGTTCAAGCATTTTTATTTTTATTTTCATTCCTTTGAAGCACATTTGCCATGAGTGCATACAATGGTAGATTTTGGCAGCATTTTCCATTATTTTCCATTGTAACTCTAAATTCAGTAAACATTTAAATGACTTGTGACCTTTGTTTTACATGGAAAAATACATAATAAGAATCACAATTCATTAACTTGTGAAGTGTTGAGTCTGTGTCTGGCCTCATTCCTAACTTAAAAATTGTTATTTTCATAAAAATTCAACTAGATATACAAAAACGAACTGAAAATGTGTTCATATGTGAACTGTCAAATGTAAATTTTGTAATCTGGCAAATAGCATAGCCTCTGAGGTTTTATAACTGGGAAAATTGAAGATCCCACCCCCCCATTAGTTTTGTAAATACGACCCAAAATAGATCATGTTAGTTCTAAACATGGATTTCCACATGTGAAGGCCTTTTCTTCTGAGTCCTATAGACATTGTACTGTTCTTATTTTTTATTTTTCTTTTCCTCCCATATATTATATCCTGACCAAAGTTTCCTCTCCCTCTACTCCTCCCCGTCTCTTCCTGAACTCCCCACTCTGCAGACCCATTCCTCCTCCTTTTCCCCTTTGGAAAAAAAAGCAGGTCCCAAGGTGTTCTTTAAAATAATATGTATCTACACATATATTATATAATATATACATTATGTATATATATAAAATGACTTTTAGTTAATGAGAGTTAGTGGGCAAATGAATGGTGAAGGCATTGAAGGCATGTTGTTCAGGGGAAAACTTACTCTTATCTCATTCCACTCTATGAATTTTGAGTTTGAAAACAATTCATCTCACTTTGGCAGCAAACACCTATAAGCCCTCATCCATGTCACAGACCTAGTAGTGTCTTAATTTTCATTTATTCCCAATCTTAGCCTTCATCACCCAGTTTAACATCGATTCATTGTTCATCCTCCTAGAAATACTGACTACATATAAGTATAATGCCCTACAATATGTTCTTCAGTCCCACCATCATCAAAGCCTAGCACATATTAGGGATAAATTTATATTCTATGAGCAAAGAAAAAATTAATTGAGATTTAAAATTTTGTGGTATGTATGGAAGGACCCTAAAAAGCATGGAAACAATGTTATAACTGGGAAGAAAAAAGACCAACCTGCCCCTGCAAAAACAAATGTGCTTTGTAATGTAGTTTTTCAGTTAAACAAATAGAAACAAGAAATATCATTTGTTTTCCTTTCCCCCACTATTTTCTCTTGCTAAAATAAGTACATGTTTAGATACTTTGGGAAATTGCAAAACATTATTTGGTAGCAGTTTTCCTGACAATCAGTTTGAACTTTTATGTTTTCCTTTCATTACGTAAATTGATAAGTTAATCCCAATAATAAATAAGAAAAGAAGAAAATAAAAATAATTCTTTATATACATTCTCGTTTCTCTTTTGAGATGGAGACTTGCTATAGAGCCTACGCTGACTTTGAACATGCAGTTTTCCTGCCTCAGCTTCTTAAATGTGGGAATTGTATTTGTAAGTTACTGTATTCGGGTAATGCATATTTTGTTTAAATTTATTTATTTATTATTTACTTCCCAAACAATGCCCCCTTTCCCAGTATACCCCCACAAAGTCCCTTCCCCATGCCCCCTCCTCTTCTCCCAAACACTCCAGTTCTTTAATGTGAACACTATAAAAAGTTCTAAATTTCAAATACAACAATTTTCATATACCTTGAAAAGGTTTACACTGTATTTTAAAACTATGCTACATATTCACTCTCCTCTTACACAGATTTTATGGCTCTTAAAGCATTTGCTGTTATTTGTTTCAAGAATAAATATCTTGTTTATTAAGGATGAACATTTCTTACAAGAAATCAACTAGAATAAACATTAGCATAAATGTTCATCTATACATATTACTTCCGAAAGACAAGTATTCATAAACAGCCTTTATATTTGCATAAAATGTGTCCATATTGCATCATAAAACAAGGGCGTGAAGTGACAGACAGATGGGAATGTCCTGAACCAGAGAGGTCAGTCACCGTGACTGTTTTCTCTAAGCATCTGTACTTGTTGAGTTCCTGATGAATTTCTAATTAGGAATTAGCCTGCAACATCAATCCTGGAACACTCCCCAAGACTGTCAACAGAGAGAACAAGGTATTTCTTATCCTCGATGTTATGTTTCTTCAGATTTGTGATGGGGACTGTCATGGTTTGAATATGCTTGGCCCAGGGAGTGGCACTATTTGGAGGTGTGCTCTTGTTGGAATAGGTATCACTGTGGGCATGGGCTTTTACACCCTAATCTCAGCTACCTGGAAGTCAATCTTCCACTACCAGCCTTCAGATGAAGATGTACAATTCTTAGCTCTGCCTGCACCATGCCTGCCTAGAGGCTACCCTGCTCCCACTTGATGATGACAGACTGAACCTCTGAAAATGTAAGCTGCCCCAATTAAATGTTGTCCTTGATAAGACTTGCCTTGGACATAGTGTCTGTTCACAGTAGTAAAATCCTAACTAAAACAGGGACTAGAACTGATATGAATTCTTTTGGAGGACAGCTCACACTTCCTAAAAGTATTGGTAATGATGACTGTACATCATGAGTGAAGAAATTCACAAAGAAATCCATTTACAGTATAATGGTGCTTCTTTTTTGATCATTTTATTTGTTTACATTTCAAATGTTATCCCCCTTCCTAGTCTCTCCTCCAAGTACTACTCACCCCCTCCCACTCCCCTTTGCATCTAAAATAATGCTCCCCCCGCACCTACTCAAACAGTCTCACCTAACTTTTCTAGCATCTCACTTCTTTGGGGTATCAAGCCTCCACAGGATCAAGTCCACTGATGCCGGATGACACATTCCTCTGCTTCCTGTGTAGCAGGAGCCATGGACTGGCCAATGTATACTCTTTAGTTGGTGTTTAATCCCTGGGAGCTCTGAGGGGTCTGGTTAATTAGTTAATTGATATTGTTGTTCTTCCTATGTTCTTCTTCCCCCTTCAGGTCCTTCAGTTCTTCTCCTAACTCCTCCACTGGGGTCTCTAGGCTCAGCCCAATGGTTAGCAGTGAGTATCTGCACCTGTCTTAGTCAGGTGTTAACAGAGCCTCTCAGAGGACAGTCATACCAGGATCCTGTCTGCAAACACATCTTGGCATCAGAAATAGTGTCCAGATTTGGTGTCAGAAAATGGGATGGATCCCTAGGTGGGGCAGTCTCTGGATGGCCTTTCCTTCAGCCTTTGCTCCATTATTGTCCCTGCATTTTTTTTTTGGACAGGTAGATTTCTGGTTTAAAATTTTTGAGATGGGTAGGTGGCCTCATACCTTGACTGGGGGCCACATCTATCTACTGGAGGTGGTCTATTCAGGTTCTATTACTCTGCTGTTGGGCATTTCGGCTAATGTCATCTCCACTGGTCCTGGGATCCTCTCCCATTCCTGGTATCTAGGACTTTCTAGTGGTTCCCCAAATTCCCCATCCTCCACTGCTATTTATTTCTATTCGTTCTCCTGGACCTCTTGACATCTTTCCTATCTTTTCCCATACCTGGTCCTGCGATCCCATGTGCATATTTCTCTCCTTTCCTTCCCCAGCCCATGTCCCTCCCTTCCTCTGCCTCCTGTGATTATTTTGTTTCCCCTTCTAAGTGGGTTTGAAGCATCTATACTTTGACCTTCCTTCTTGCTAAGCTTCACATGATATCTGAGCTGTATTGTGGATATTCTGAGCTTTTGGGATAATATCCAGATATCAGTGAATACCTATCATTTGTGTCCTTTTGAGTCTGTGTTACCTCACATAGGATGATATTTCTGAGGAACTGCCAAACTGATTTCCAAAGTGTTTTACCAGTTTGCAATCCCCAAAGCAAAGGAGGAGTGTTCCTCTTTCTCTACACCCTTACCAGCATCACCTGTAGCCTGAGTTTTTGATCTTAGCCATTTTGATCGGTGTAAGTTGGAATCTCAGGGTCCTTTTGATTTGCATTTCCCTGATGATTAAGGACTTTGAATATTTGTTTAGGTGCTTCTTTGCCATTCCAGATTCCTCAGCTGAGAATTCTTTGTTTAGCTCTGTACCCCACTTTTAATAGGGTTACTTTGTTTTCTGGAATCTAACTTCTTCATTTCTTTATGTCTTTTGGATAATAGCTCTCTATCAGATGTAGGGTTGGTAAAGATATTTTCCCAATCTGTAGGTTGCTGTTTTGTCCCACTGACAGGGTCCTTTGCCTTACAGAAGCTTTTCAGTTTCATGAGGTGCTATTTACCAATTGTTGACCTTAGAGCCTGAGCCATTGGTGTTCTTTTCAGGAAATGTTGCCCTGTGTCAATATGTCCAAGGTTCTTTCCCACTTTCTCTTGTATTAGAGTCAGCATATTTGTTTTTTTGTGGAGATCCTTGATCCACACGGAGTTGAGCTTTGTACAGGGAGATAAAAATGGATAATCTTGCATTCTTCCACATTCAGACTGCCAGTTATACCATCACCATCTGTTGAAAATGCTTTTCTTTTCCTACTGTATACTCTTGGCTTCTTTGTCAAAGATCAAGTGACCATAGATGTGTGGGTTTGTTTCTGCGTCTTCATTTCTATTCCATTAATCTATCTGTCACTCTCTGTACCAATCCCATGTAGTTTTTACCACTATTGCTCTGTAGTACAGCTTGATGTCAGGGATGGTGATTCCCCTAGAAGTCTTTTTGTTGTTGAGAATTGTTTTAGCTACCCTGATTTTGTTGTTGTTGTTGATGTTGTTGTTATTGATGTTATTGTTGATGTTATTGTTGATATTGTTGTTGTTGATGTTGTTGATGTTGTTGTTGATGTTATTGTTGATGTTGTTGTTGTTGTTGTTGTTGATGTTATTGTTGATGTTCTTGTTGTTGTTGTTGTTGATGTTATTGTTGATGTTGTTGTTGTTGATGTTGTTGATGTTATTGTTGATGTTGTTGTTGTTGTTGATGTTGATATTGTTGTGGTTGTTGTTGTTGTTGTTTTTCCACTCCCCACTCTTTGCATTTATGAGATTGCTTATTCTACTAACACCAAGGACTCTCAATGCCATTGCCTCCATATATACGTATGTCTATACATGTATCCTTTTATGCAAAGTTAGGGGTATATGGAATTAAGGATTATTTCATATAATATATATGTTATAATTATTATATATGTTATTCTTTTAAAGAACAAAAAAAAATCACGTTTTTTTTTCATAACAACTGGTTTCCATAAAACTCAAATCAGGAGAATTTCAGGTGTGAAAATTCCCCTGTGGCATTCATTTACAATGTGTGAATTTTGTAAAACTCAAACAAACTGTGGGTAGCTATACTTAAACATGAATGCTAAACTTGGTATTCAGGAGAATAGAAAAAGAGAGAGATTAGAGTACTTTCCCTTAGGGTACCCACCTGAAATAAATTAAAAATTATTACTCCTATCCAAATTTTCCCATTAAACTTTTAACAAAAATGTTCAGTCCAAAACAACACCTAATATTTAAAATATAAGTTAGAAAAAATTATGACCCAAATATTTTGGATCTGCAAAGTTATAGATTACTCTTCAAAGGCTGGGCCTTAAGAACTAGAAGACATCCAACAACTGAGAAGTTAGTCAAGATGTTGTTTTTTAGTGTGCTAAGAAGGAGAGAGCAAGGATATATCTTGCATTTATTTTATCTGCATAAAATTTTGTATATCAATTTAGAGAGACACAGATAAGGGACATATGTCTCTGAATGATTCAAAAATTTAAATTGTTAAACCGACTAAAATTCCACTTATCTTGAGTAAATATTGTATGATTTGTTCAAAATTGATAATCTTTCAAAAACTATTAACTTTCATGAGTTGCAGTTTTTTTCTACTGTTTTTTTAAATTATCCTTCATGTTCTGACTAAAATATGGTATATGTAAGAAAAATAAAATATAGAGACAGATTCAATCCTATAAATTCTGGTTCAGCGCTGTTCTTATGCATATGTGCATTTGTATGTGTATGTGCCTGTGCATGTATGTATGTGCATGAGAGAGAGAGAGAGAGAGAGAGAGAGAGAGAGAGAGAGAGAGAGAGAGCGCATGAGCTTAGCACTGTGTTTTGGCATTTCCTGATACAATTGAATTTAATCGAGCTACCAAGCTATAATGAACACTTTAAGTGTTAGAACAGAACACAGTGTTCTGACTCATTCTCTAAATGTCCTGTAAAAGATAAGTTGACCACATATTTGTCTCAGCACTAACATGTTGTCTTCTATGTGTACTGCTGAATCCACTTTTTATTTAGTGATTCTGAACAGGAAATTTGAAATTTTCCTCAAAAAATAGTGAGAATAGGAACAGTCATTTCATCTCAACATTGCTGGCATTCACTAAAGACACTTTAGCAGTATAAAATACAGTACCATTATGACTGCCATTCTTTTTTTCTATTCTATATTTGTCTCTTGGCACTGACCAATATAGATTATTAAAACCAAGCTTGATTTTGACCTTGCTACCTTAAAGCAACTTACCCTAAAGCTGGGCTTAGTTCCTGTTTCCTTATTGATGTTAGAAATCTCTTGTTCCCCCTTTAGTCCATATCACATACTCAAGGAACCCCACTCTGATCCCTTATGTCCTTCATATTAAAGGATGGAGAGGTCTAGCATATGTAAGAGGACTTTAATGAGCATGTATGAGAGCCACAGTATTTGGGGAGGGGGACTATAAAAACAACCAGAAGAGTATGAAGTAATGGCTTTTTCCACAAGAAGCTTTCAAATTTCAGAAAAAAAGGCACATATAGAGGGTACAGCTTGCTTCAATAACTTTCATGTAAACCAGAGATTTGACTTAAAACGGGAAAATACACAAATTGTAGGCGCAATATTAAGAGGTAACAGGGCATGGAACTGGCCACATTGAATAGTTTTATTTTTTATTTTAATTTGATATTAATAACAAGTAAATGGTTTCTAGTTTTCAAATAAATATTAAATACCTATATGGTTGACATCTATTGAAGTAAAGAGTTGCAATTTCTTATTACCCATCAATTAGTCCCAGGCAGAAGTCATAAGGCTCATTTCAATTTGTTCATTTGAGAAGAATTTAATGAAGGGCCTATCACAAAGCTGAAGCTCCGGGCAGGATGCAGGAGGGAGTATTACACGGAGGTACAGAAAGCAGCAAAGAGCAAGGCAATGTATTCTGACCCTGAGATCTGAAGGATAAGAACAGGGCATGTGCTCAACTAGGATGGACCTGCTCATAGCTCAGAGCATTCTGTTTGCAGCTGTTATCCTAGTTAAGGCAAACAGAGGACCCAAAGTATACTCTGAATGAGGGAGCCAGAAACATGGCTGTCTGTGCTTACTGATCCTCTCTCTGCATCTGTGGTCCCAAAACCATCGCCCATAGAGGAAGCAGAGCCCAAGAATAACCACTTGTGGAGAAAGGTGGTGAGTAGAACATTCAAGGGCAAATGGAGGGCAGGCAGGACAATTCTAGTGATTGTAGGTGAAAATATTTTCCTATTAATCGACACGTTAAATGATGCACTTTAAAACTTCAAATGAATAGAATTTAAATACTCTCTTAGGACGATACAAAGGGGAAGGGAAATATGAGTACTTATTGGACCAATATTGTATTTGAAATAGCATTTTGATTAAAACAATGATTAAATATATAGCCAGATAATTAAAAATGATAAAAATATGAAAACATTAGTAAAAATATGTGCCAAACATTAATAATATGTATGAAAATATACTTGTAACTTTGGCTCAGCTGCCAACACTCGGAGGCACTCCATGGAAACCCCCACACCACTCTGAACAGGGAATCAGGATGGCGATCTTCACTCTCCCCACTGTCTTAGAATTCCAGTTTCATATACTTATCCCCAGTTTTGCAATAGACCATATGCTTCGCACCTCTTTCCCAGAGGACTGCCTCTCCACCCCCATTCCCTGCGGATGATGAAGCAGATCTCGCATTGCTTTCCTCCCTCAGTCCATCTCTTTGTATCAGCCACCAACACCTGGAAATACTCTCTTCTATGACCCACCTGGGCCGGCTGAGGCCAACAGGGAATCATGTAGGTGATTTCAATTTCCTTTCTGTTCTCCACTTATAGTTCCCGGTCTACAGACCACCTGCAGAAGCCTGCCTTCTTCTCTGCCACTATATCCTCGGGACCTCACAGCGTCTCATTCTTTCCACCCTTTTGGGGTCCCTTTCAGTGCTCTCTACCCCAGAGCCCAATTCCCTTTCACATCCGTTCCCAATAACTGAAAACACATTCTACTCAGGATCTGCAGTGGCCACACTTGGCAGGGACTCAGAAGCATCCCCTACCAGCCCACCCACAGCGGTCTCTTAAGATTCAGGATGAGGGGTTGGGGATTTAGCTCAGTGGTAGGCAAGCGCAAGGCCCTGGGTTCAGTCCCCAGCTCCGAAAAAAAAAAGAAAAGAAAAAAAGATTCAGGATGAAAACAGGGCAAGTGCCCAGTCTCCTAAGATCCACAGAGTGAAACGAACACTTAGGAATGGAGTAGACACTTAAGAAAGGCAAGACCAAGTATCAACACATAGAGTTATAATCATCTTAGGGCCATATGTCTACACACAAACGTAAAACACATTCAATGATGATGATGATAACAGCAAAATAATAAAATAGTAATAATAGCCAAAATGAAGTCTCCATTACATTCTAGCAACTAGTAAAATAGATCCTGTTGCTTTTTTAATATTGGACTGAAAAATATACCAAAACGCACAATGACAAACGAAACATACAAAACTCTAAGGCATATTATAGGCAGTCTTAGCATAACAAGAAAATAGTTGAGAATCCATCTGTTCCCTTTACGAGAAGTGTTTGCCTGGGGCCAGTGACATAGCACCATGGAGTGGGGAAGTGACTGAGTCAGAAAGCTTGTTATTATATTACGTGATTATGAATGTGTGGCTCTGATATTCCCTGGTGTTCTGGATACTATAATCAACAGGCAGGACAAACATAATTCTAAAATCACAGAGGTTTAGAAGCGGCTAACATAGGTCACCTTTCAATGGCTGAGGGAATGCCAAGGGACTAAGAGAAGGTAAGGAGATAGAAAAATGGAAATGCTACTGTGATTAGTTTGCTATGACAAAATTTTCATACAAATGATCTTAAGGACCCCCCCAGCAGCCATCTTATTAAAGAGATACCCGACAAACATGCAAAATTACGATAAGCTGTAATTATCGAAATATTTTATGACAATATATACTTAATCATGTTGAGTCAATCCAGTCAGTTTTCTGAGCACTTATTCTGGGAATGACTGAAAATAACCTAGGATCCTACCCATGGTACAGCTGAGGGAACTATGTCAGGGCTGCTACGCCATCTCACACAAGATACACAGTTACTATGTGGAGCTAATAAGCGAATAGATACACAATAGCTCACTATATTTATATAGGTGATTGATTGATAGAATGAACATATGTGTGCACACGGGAGTGCAAACTGCAAAGATTATATTGAGAAATAAAGGTCCACTGGATGTGGTGTTATACTCTGAAGATTCCAGCACTCAGAGGTGGGAGCAGAAAGATGGAGAGTTTGAGGTTGGCCTTGGATACAGAGTACCATCCTGTCTCAGAGGGAGCTAAGGGCTGACAGTGCTGCTCAGTGACTAGAATGCAGACGGCCTGGATGTGATCTCTAAGAACGAGAAAAGAGAAATACTGTGATCTTCAGCGTAAATGAAGAAGAGCAACTAAATTCACTGGTTTAGTGGCTGAAATATAGGTTTGTTTATACATTGGAAGTAATGCAAATGAAAAAATGGTGTGTTTACTTTCATTTGATTTGAACATAAATAATATTTACTAATGTAAACCCATTGCACACCAGTTATTCCTGAACTGTCCCAGGATGTCTTTTACCATCTATCTCTAAGTGCAAGATCTCTTTTCTGTGGGATGTTGTTGTTGTTGTTTTTCATTTGTTTTGTTTTGTTTTGTTTTCAGATGATACAAGTAAAGTATAAGCATGGAATGTAAATTAGCTGGTCTGTGACACCACAGCTACATTAAGAAAGCATTCAAGTCTAGTTTAATTAAATCTAGAAGATTTCTACGTTGTCTTCTAAAAGGGATTGGATCCGATTTGCCAGGAGTATAAAACCTGGATAGGAGAGAAGCCAAATTGAATCAATCCATATGTTTCTTGGGAAATGATCAAAGTACTCAGGGAGAGGCCAGGACTTGAACTTCTCAGGTGACCATCATATAATAACTTGTCTCTTCTAGTCTCTGGAGTACAAAGACAGTGTCAAAAATACGTCTCAAATTCATTTTTAAAGTTACCAAAGGCTTCCAAAGTTCAACACAAAAGTTATGTATTTGGATTCAGGGTCAACAATTCGCAGAGCAGAGAAGTCTCTGTAGGTCCTGTTCACTATTTCTCTCTCTCATCCTTTTCTTTAAAAAAGAAATAATATGATTGTTTGTAGCTATCATTCTCCTTTAGCACTCAGTATACTAACTCAAAAAGTGGGCGCTGGTGTTCTTACTCAGATATGAATCTAGCACAGAGTTTTCTTTGGCAGTTGACAAAGAATAAGAATAAAGTGATATTTGCAAGTTGAAGAGAATGATTTTACCTTACTATTAAAATTAGGAATAATCAAACACAGACAATAAGTCCAATATTTAACTTAAGGCCGAAATGACATGGGTGATCCCAAAACCCATTTATAGTATGTGGCTTTTAGAAAACTAGGTCATAGACTGTGTCCACTAACTGTAGGCTTTATCAAAGGAGGTATACCACTGTAGGTGTGAAGATTTTTACCCCCATGGGTTAATTTTCCATAAATATATAAACAGTTTGTTTATTTTTGTATACATTACTTTCAATGACACAGAGAAAAAAGTATAAAGTCTTATGGTAGGCATTCAAACAATGGATGGATAATTAAGTCTACTCTTCTAAAAGACTTTTCAAGTTAAATTTGAATAGGAGAAACTAAAGGGTGTTGACAATGAATGTAATATGTCAGTTAGTAGTGAACACAGAAAATAACAGTTTTTATTGATATAAACAGTAATACTAATAATAGTAACTTTAGGTAATACTTACGTGTTTGTACTGTGAGTTTATAGAGAATTACTTAATGTGATCCCTATAAAGAGTAGTCATTTTATTCTCTTGCTTTGACCAGAAAAGTTCTTCAATTCCATTACTGTTATGGTTCTTTACTACTGAGAGATAGGTTGTGTAAGAAAGACTGTCATGGGTTCATTACTGGCTCAACCCAGAACTCAGATCTAGATCTGAGAACTCTTTATCAACGTGGCTCAGTAGACCAAGTCAGCATGACTATCTGTAGTAACTGATCCTGTTTCCATCGCTCTTTTTCTTTCATTTATGCATTGTCTGTCATGCGTCCTGCCTTCTTTTCATCTTTCCTTAGGCTAAGTTCACTGATGAACTTAAAATTTTTCATTTGATCCTTCTGTGGTGTGTCCTCAAAAGCAATGACCTGATACTCTGCTTCTGTTCTTTAATAAGAGTGAGAGACAGTGTGGTTCAAAGATGCTGCCAGGGCAAATGTTTATTAAGATCTGGGATGATTTTTCAGGAGAGGGTTCTGATCTCAGAAACTGTGATAGTAACCACTGAGCCACCTGGAAAAATGATAGCGGGAACTTCCTTTGTATGCAAAAGTAGCTTGGAATCCTTCTTAACTAGAGAAGGACTGTAGGAAACCTTATGTTTATTAAGGGAAAAAGTAGGATGTGGCACTCAATCTACAAAGGCTTTACCAATACAGGAAGCAACTAGAAACTCCCACCGCTGTCCACAAATGGGACTTTATGTTCCTGTTTTTGCTCTGACCCCATCATTATGCTTCCTAGGAAAATACATATTGAAAATTATTTGCTTCAGCTTATCAAGTGATAAGTAGATTTTAAAAAACAATAACAAAAACAAAACAACAACAACAACAACAAAAACCCCTCTGGTCTCCATCTGTACCCAGAGCAGGGGCTGTCCCATGGCCCTTCGACACAAAACTTGCCCAAAGAAAGCTGATCTGCCAGGAGCACTCTCACTCCTAAGCCCACAGCCCACAGGTAGGACCCTATGTTCTCTTCACTGAGGATCCTAAGAGAGACCCACCGGGAGGGCTGTGGAGCCACAGGGCAGCCTGGGACTGAACCCTTCGAACTTCCATCTGCACCCAGAGCAGGGACTGTCTCAAAGGCCTTGGACACAAAACCTACCTAGAGAGCTAGTCTGCCAGGAGCACTCTCCCTCTTAAGCCCACAGCCCATAGGTGGAACCCTGCATTCTCTCCATTGATTTGTCAAAGGAGAGACATTCCTGAGAGTACAGGGCACAGGAGCCGCAGGGCAACCTAGGACAGGACGATTCTGGTCTCCATCTGTGTCCAGAGATAAGGCGATATCACAGCTCTCAGACCCAAAACCTACCCTGAGAGAGATGGTCACGCAGAAGTCCTCTCACTTCAAAGATCACAGGCTCACAGGCCCACAGGAGGGACAAGCTCCAGTCAGAGACAGAAAGATCAGCTAACGCCTAAGATAACCAGATGGCAAGAGGCAGGCAAATGAACTTAAGCAACAGAAACCCAGACTACTTGGCCTCTTCAGAATCCAGTTCTCCATCCAAAGCAAATACTGGATATACCAAAACACAGAAAAAGCAAGATTTGGATTTAAAATCACATCTCATGATGATGATAGAGGATTTTCAAAAGGGCATAAATGACTCCCTTAAAGAAATACCGCTATGTAAGTAGAACTTCTGAAAGAGGAAACACAATCCCTTAAAGACTTACAGGAAGGCAAAACCAAACAGGTAATGGAATTGAACAAAACCTTCTGGGATTTAAAAATGAAAATAAAAACAATAAAGAAATAACAAAGGGAGACAACCCTGGAGGTAGAAAACCTGGGGAAAGATCAGGAGTCATAGAGGCAACCATCACCAGCAAAATACAAGAGATAGAAGAGAGAATCTCAGGGGCAGAAGATACCATAGAACACATTGACACAAGAGTCAAGATAATGTAAAATGCAAAAACTCCTAACCCAAAACATCCAGGAAATCCAGGACACAATGAGAAGAGCAAACTTAACGATAATAGGTATAGAAGAGAATGAGATTCCCAACTTAAAGGGCCAATAGATATTCTTCGACATAATTATAGAAGAAAACTTCCCTAACCTAAAGAAAGAAATGTCCATGAACATACCAGAAGCCTACAGAACTTCAAATAGATTGGACTAGAAAAGAAATTCCTCTGTCACATAATAGTCAAAACAAAAAATGTACAAATCAAAGACAAAATATTGAAAGAAGTAAGGGAAAAAGGTCAAGAAACATATAAAGGCAGACCTGTCATAATTACACCAGACTTCTCACTTGAGACTATGAAAGCCAGAAGATCCTGGGCAGATGGCATACAGACCCTAAGAGAACACAAATGCCAGTCTGAGCTACTATATCCAGTAAAACTCTCAATTAGCATAGATGGAGAAACCAAGATATTCCACGACCAAACCAAATTTACAGAATATCTTTCCACAAAGCCAGCCCTACAAAGGATAATAGATGGAGAACTCCAACACAAGGAGGGAAACTACACCCTAGAAAAAGCAAGGAAGGAATCTTCTTGTGACAAACCCAAAAGAAGAGAGCCACACAAATGCAATTCCACCTCTAACAACAAAAATAACAGGATACAACAAGCACTATTCCTTAATATCTCTTAACATCAATGGACTCAATTCGCCAATAAAAAAAACATAGACTAACAGACTGGATAAGTAAATAGGACCCAGCATTTTGCTGGATGAAGGAAACACACCTCGGTGATAAAGTCAGATATTGGGAAAAAAATTTCCAAGCAAATGCAAGTAAAAGCTGGAGTACACATTCTAATATTCAATAAAATCAACTTTTATCCAAAAATTATCGAAAAAGATAAGGAAGGAAATATCATACTCATCAAAAGAAAAACCTACCAAGGTGTTTGCGCAATTCTGAACATCTATTCAAGGGTTTCATAAAAGAAACTTTACTACAGCTCAAAGCATACATCGCAGTACACACAATAACAGTAGGAGACTTCAACATACCACTCTCATCAATGGACAGATCATGGAAGCAGAAACTAAACAAAGACACAATGAAACTACAAGAAGTTACGAACCAAATGAATTTAACAGACATCTATAGCACATTTCATCCTAAAACAAAAGAATATACCTTCTCCTCAGAACCTCATGATACCTTCCCCAAAATTGACAATATAACTGGTCACAAAACGGGCCTCAATAGATACAAGAAGATTGAAATAATCTTATACATCCTATCAAATCACTATGGACTAAGGCTGGTCTTTAATTACAACAAAATCAACAGAAAGTAGCTAGACAATGCTCTACTCAATGACAACTTGGTCAAGGTAAAAATAAAGGAAGAAATTAATGACATTTGGAATTTAATCAAAATGAAAGCACCACATACACAAACTTATGGGATACAATGAAAGCAGTGCTGTTAAGAAAAGCTTAGCTCCACGTGCCTGCAAAAAAAAAAAAAAAAAAAAAGTGGAGAGAACACTAACAGCTTGACAGAACATCTGAAAGCTCTTGAACAACAAGAAGCAAATTAACCCAAGAGGAGTAAATGACAGGAAATAATTAAACTCAGAGCTGAAATCAACCAAGTAGAAACAAAAAGGACCATACGAAAGAATCAACAGAAGCAGAGCCATAGTTCATTGAGAAAATCAACAAGATAGATAAACCATTAGCCAGACCAAACAGAGGGCACAGAGACAGTATCCAAATTAACAAAATCAGAAATGAAAAGGGAGACATAAGAACAGAAATTGAGGAAATTAAAAAAAATTATCAACCCCTACTATAAAAGCCTATACTGGAAAAATCTAGAGGAAATGGACTATTTTCTAGACAGATACCAGGCGCCAAAGTTAAATCAGGAGGAGATAAACCATCTACAGAATATCAAATCCCTATAGAATAGGAAGCAGTCATTAAAAGTTTCCCAACCATAAAACACCCAGGATAAGATGAGTTTGGTGGAGAATTCTAGCAGACCTTCAAAGAAGACCTAATACAAAACTCTTCAAAATATTCCACAAAATAGAAACAGAGGGAACACTACCCAATTCATTCTATAAAGCCACAATTAGGGTTATCCCTAAACCACACAAAGAACCAACAAAGAAAGATAACTTCAGACGAATTTTTCTCATGAATATTGATGCCAAAATACTTAATAAGATTCTCGAAAACCGAATCCAAGAACACATCAAAACTGTCATTCACCATGATCAAGTAGTCTTCATCCCAGGGATGGAAGAATAGTTCAATATATGGAAATCCATCAACTTAATACACTATATAAACAAACTCAAGGAAAAAAGCCACATGATCTTTTCATCAGATGCTGAGAAAGCATTTTACAAAATTCAGCACCACTTCACTACAAAAGTCTTGGAAAGATCAGCAATTCAAGGCACATACCTAAACATAGTAAAAGCCATATACAGCAAACCAGTTGCTAACATTAAACTAAATGGAGAGAAACTTGAAGCAATCCCACTAAGATCAGGGACTAGACAAGGCTGCCCACTCTCTCCCTACTTATTCAATATAGTTCTTGAAGTTCTAGCCAGAGCAATAAGACAACAAAAGGAGGTTAAATCGGAAAGAAAGAAGTCAAAATATCACTATTTGTAGATGATATGATAGTATAGTTAAGTGACCCCAAAAGTTCCACCAGGGAACTACTAAGCCTGATAAATACCTCCAGCAAAGTAGCTGGATATAAAATTAACTCAAACAACTCAGTAGCCTACCTCTACTCAAATGATAAAGAGGCTGATAAAGAAATGAGAGAAATGATACCCTTCACAATAGCCACAAATTTCATAATAAAATACTTGACAACAAGTTCAAGTCTCTGAAGAAAGAAATCAAAGAAGATCTTAGGAGATTGAAAGACCTTGCATGCTTATAGATTGGCAGGATTAATATAGTAAAAATGGCCACTTTGACAAAAGCAATCAACAGATTTAAAGCAGTCCCCCTCAAAATTCCAACTCAATTCTTCATGGAGTTAGAAAGAGCAATTTGCAAATTCATCTGGAATAAGAAAAACAAAACAAAAAACAAAAAACAGGATATCAAAAACTATCCTCACCAATAAAAGAATTTCTAGGGGAATCACCATCCCTCATCTCAAGCTGTTTTACAGAACAATAGTGATAAAAAACTGTATGGTACTAGTACAGAGACAGGCAGGTAGATCAGTGAAATAGTATTAAAGACCCAGATATGAACCCACACACCTATGTTCACTTGATCTTTGACAAAGGAGCGAAAACCCTCGAATGGAAAAAAAGATAGCATTTTTAACACATGGTGCTGGTTTAACTGGTAGTCAGTATGCAGAAGAATTCAAATTTACTCATTCTTATCTCCTTGTACAAAGCTCAGGTCCAAGTGGATCAAAAACTTCCACATAAAACCAGATATGCTGAAACTAACAGAAGAGAAAGTGAGGAAGAACCTTGAACACATAGGCACTGGGTAAATTTTTCTGAACAGAACACCAATTGCTTATGCTCTGAGACCAAAAATCGACAAATGGGGCCTCATAAAACTGCAAAGCTTCTGTAAGGCAAAGGATACTGTCAATGGCAAACAACAGATTGAGAAAAAAACTTTAACAATCCTATATCTGATAGAGGGCTAATATTCAATATATACAAAGAACTCAAGAGGTTGGACTCTAGAGAATCAAATAACCCATTTAAAAATGGGGTTCAGAGCTAATCAAAGAATTCTCAACTGAGGAATACCAATGATTGAGAAGCACCTAAATAAATGTTCAACATCCTTAGTCATCAGGAAAATGCAAATCAAAACAACCCTGATATTCCACCTCATACCAGTCAGCATGGCTAAGATCAGAAACTCAGGTGACAACAGATGCTGGCAAGAGGAAATGTGGGGAAAGAGGAATGCTCTTCCATTGTTGGTGGGATTGAAAGCTGGTACAACCCCTCTGGAAACCAATCTTGAGGTTCCTCAGAAAATTGAACATAGTACTACCTGAGAATCCAGATATACCATCCCTGGGCATATACCCAAAAGATGCTCGAACATATAACAAAGACACATGCTCAACTTATTTATAATAAGCAGAAGCTGGAAAGTGACCAGATGTCCTTCAACTGAGGAGTGGATACAGAAGATATGGCACATTTATACAATGGAATACTACTCTGCTATTAAAAACAATGACTGCATAAAATTCATAGGCAAATAGATGGAACTAGAAAATACCATCCTGTGTGAGAGTTACAAAGAACACACATATATGCACTCACTTATAAGTGAATATTCACCCAAAAGCTTGGAAAACCTAAGAAAAATTCCACAGATAATATGAAACTCAAGAAGAAGGAAGACCAAAATGTGGATGCTTCATTCTTCCTTAGAATGGAGAACAAAATACTCATGGGAGGTAATACAGGATCAAGAGTGGAGTAAGGACTGAAGATAGCATGATCCAGAGACTTCTCCACCTGGTGATTAGTCCCAAATGTAGCCACCAAGCCCAGCCACTATTACCGATGCCAGGAAGTGCTTGCTGGCAGGGGCCAGATATGGGTGTTGCCTGAGAGGCCCTTTCAGAGCCCTACTGATACAGATGAGGATGCTTGCAGGTAACCATTGGACTGAACAAGGAGGGGACTCCAGTGGAGGAGTTAGATAAAATTCTGAAGGAGCTGAAGGGGTTTGCAACACTATACGAAGAACAATGGTATTAACCAACCATACCCAACCAGAGCTCCTAGTGACTAAAAACTACCAACCAATGCATGCACGTGGAGGGACCCATGACTCCACCCACATATATAGTGGAGGATGGCATTGGCCTTGATCCTGGAAGGCTCATTTCCCTAATGGGGGAATGCCAGGGTGTTGGGGTGGGAATGGTGGGTGGGGAGTGAAATTGTCCTCATGGAGGCAGGGTAAAAAGGATAAAAATTGAAATGTAAATACATAAAATATCCAGGAAAAAATAAAATAAAAAAAATTAAGAAATACACACACACACACACACACACACACACACACACACACACACACACAAAAAAAAAAAAAACAAAAAAACACCACTAGCATCATGACAGAAGAAAGATATATCCCAGTTGGTAAAATTTGTCCCTGATTTTATGAAGTACTGTATTTGTGCCCCAGCATTGCATAAATTTTGAGGCAGTGTATGTCTATAATTCTAGCAACAGGGAGGTGGATTCCAGATAATCAAAAGTTCAAGATCATCCTTATCAGTACAATGAGTTTGAAGCTAGCCCAACACATGTGAGACTTGTGTTTCGAAAAAGAGTCCGAAAAAAGAAAATAAAAAAAAAAGAGGACAAAGTAAGGAGCTATGGCAACACTCACCAGATTCCATTCAGATAGACACTTTCTCAGCCATGCTCATTATACTCATCTACGTGATGTTTTCTTTTCTTTTTTCTTTAACCAAATCTACTTTTGATCCTTTATTATATTTTTTCTTTTTAATAATTATAGGTTCTTCTATATTTTATTTCCAGGACTCAGAGTCTTATTTTATAACTCATAAAGTGATGACAGTATTTTCAATGCCAAGGGTCTCTTCAATCTATTTATATGCACAAGGTTCATATTTCTTTGTCTTAGTCACCCATAGTGTGGTCTTGTGCATGAGCATAGTTATCAAAATATCCTTTAATATGGTCATTGAAATTTTTCACTTTTTAAAAAATCTATCTTTTCTCCCTCCATCCCTCCTTCCTTCCGTCTCTCCCTCCTTCCTTCCCTCCCTCCCTCTCTCCCTTTCTTCCTCCCTCCTTCCTTCTTTCCTTCTTTCTTTCCATCCCAGACACTGGCTTTCCTGGTCACCCCTGTCACACATTTCCTCCTCTCCTCATGCCCATTCTTCTTATCCCCTGAGGGGCTGCATCCCTGCTGGTTATACCCCACCCTTGTGCATCAAGTCTCTGCAGGATTAGACATATCCTCTCCTGCTGATGCCAGAAAATGCAGTACTGTTGGGGGACATTCCACAGTCAGGCTACAGCTTTAGGGACAGACCCCACTGAAGTTATTGGAGGATGTGAACGGAGACTGAGATGCATGTCTGCTACATAAGTGTCTAGGGCCTTCGTCCAACCTGTGTATATTTTTTTTGTTGGTGAATCCCAGGGAGTACATACTAGTTAACTCTTTGTGTGGAGATGCTGTCCTCTCCAGGGCCTTAAATCCTTCGGTCTACTCTTCCCTGACATATCTCCAATGTTTGGCTGTGGGTAACTGCATCTGTTCCTGTCAGCTGCTGGGTAGAGCCTCTCAGAGGACAATTATGCTAGACTCCTGTCTACAAGCATAACACAGTATCATGAATAGTGTCAAGGATTAAGGCTCAGCCATGGGATGGGTCTCAAGTTGGGCCAGTTATTGGGTGGCAGTTTCTTCAGTCTCTGCTCATCTTTGTCCCTGCATTTCTTTTATACAGGGCAAATTTTGGGTTAAAACTTTTGTGAGATAGTGTCTTTATCCATGCACTAGGGGTGCTGACTGGCCTTAGAAGGTGGTCTCTTTAGGTTCCATGTCCCTAATGTTGAGGATCTCAGCAAAGGTTACCAGCATTAATTCCTGGGAGCCTTCCCCATCCCAGGTCTCTGATATTTCCTAGAGATCCCCCCTTGTGAATCAAATGATATCTCCCTTCATGATTACCCCTCACCAATCCCCCATTCCATTTCCCCTCATCTTCCTCCCCTTTGCCTCTTTGAGAATGCTCTTCTACTCATTCAGCCACTCTTGCCTCACCCCTCTAGCATCCTTCTACACTTGGGCGTCAGGCCTTCCTGACCTCCCATTAATGTCAGATAAGGACATCCTTTGTTACATATGTATCTGGAGCTTGGCTCACTCCAGGACTTTGGTAGGTGGTTTCGTCCCCAGGAGCTTTGGGTGGTCCAGTTAGTTGAGACTGTTTTTCTTATGGGGCTGATACTCTTCTTCTTCTTCTTCTTCTTCTTCTTCTTCTTCTTCTTCTTCTTCTTCTTCTTCTTCTTCTTCTTCTTCTTCTTCTTTTTCTTCTTCTTCTTCTCCTTCTTCTTCTCCTTCTTCTTCTTCTTCTTCTTCTTCTTCTTCTTCTTCTTCTTCTTCTTCTTCTTCTTCTTCTTCTTCTTCTTCTTCTTCTTTTTTGGAGCTGGGGACCAAACCAGGGCCTTCGCTGCTAGGCAAGCGCTCTACCACTGAGCTAAACCCAACCCCTGATATTGTTCTTCTTAGGGGAAGCAGTTCCCTTCCTCACCTTCTGTTCTTCCTCACACTCTTCAATTGTGGTCCCAGGGCTCAGAATGGTTGGCTGTAAGTATCTGCATCTGTATTGGTATTGTATTGCTGATAGAACCTCTCAGGAAACAGCTTTATCAGGCTCCTGTCAGCAATTGTTTGTTGGCATCTGCAATAGTCTGGAGGAGGGGTCGGTGTCTGCAGGTGGGATGGATTCCTAGGTGGGGCAATCTCTGGATGGCATTTCCTTCCATCTCTGTTCTATTTTTTGTCCCTGTCTTTTCTTTGGACAGAAATATTTCTGAGAAAAAATTTGAGATCTATGTGTGACCCCATCCCTCATCTGGGGACATGTCTATCTACTGGAGGTGGTCTCTATAGGTTGTATCTCCCCTTTGTTGGATATTTTGGCTAAAGTTATCACCATTGGCTCCTGGGGGCCTCTTGCTTCCCTGGAGTCTGGAATTCTCTAGTGGCTACCCAGTTCCACATCTCCCTTTTCTACATGTTTCTACTCATTTCCTGATCATGTGTACTTTTCTCCTGTCCATTCCAATACCTGTCCTCCCGTTTTCCCTCCCCTTCCTCTATCCCTCCCTCATCACTCTCTCCCTCTAGTTCCTGTGATTATTTTGTTCCCCGTTCTATGTAGGACTGAAGTATCTACACTTTGGTCATCCGTCTTGAGTTTCATTTGTTCTAGGCATCTAGGGTAATTCGAGCATTTGGGCTAATATCCACTTAAGTGCATACCATGTGTGTTTTTCTGTGACTGGGTTACCTCACTCAGGATGATATTTTCTAGTTCCATCCATTTGCCTATGAATTTCATGAAGTCATTGTTTTTGATAGCTGAGTAATATTCCATTGTGTAGATTGTACCACATTTTCTGTATCCATTCCTCTGTTGAAGGGCATCTGGGTTCTTTCCAGCTTCTGGCTATTATAAATAAGGCTGCTCTAAACATAGTGGAACATGTGTCTTTGCTATATGTTGGAGTAAGGCTGGGTCTTCAGTAGAACTATTTCCATTTTTCTGAGGAACTGTCAGATTGAAGCCAAAGTGGTTTTGCCAAGTGGCAGTCCTACCAGCAAGAGAGTCCATGTCCTCAAAAGCATCTGCTGTAGCCTGAGCTTTGATATTAGCCATCCTGATTGGTCTGAGTTGTAATACTAGGATCATTTTGATTTACATTTCCCTGATTACTAAGGATGTTAAACATTTTTTAAAGTGCTCCTCAGCCATGGGAGATTCATCAGTTGAGAAGTCATTTTTTTAGTTCCATGAGCAGAGGAGATCTTTCCATATTCTGATATCTTTTACTGTCATGAATGTTGATGATATCATAGTATAGAGTGGTGACTGGCAAAATTCTACCAAAAAAAAAAAAAAATCCTACAGCTGATAAACTTTGCAAAGTGGCTGGATATAAAATTAACTCAAAGAAATCAGTAGTCCTCCTTTTTACACATGATAAAATGGCTGAGAAAGAAATTAGGAAACAATATTTTTTGAAATAGCCATAAATAATATGAAATATTTTGACATAACTAATCAAGCAAGGGAACAATCTGTATGAGAAGTTCTTCAAGTACCCAAGGAAAATTTATACATTCAATATTTAATGGATTATTTACTTATAGCACATTAAAATGAAATATAGTTTTGGCCCCTAACTTGACCACTATTTTATCATAATTCTTTGCATTATTCCCCTAACATTGAGAAAATTAAAAGAGTTTGAACCTATAGGTAAATATTGGAAATTCTGCTTAAAAGTCATCTTCTGATATTTTCTTTACATGAAATTATTGCTGAGGTCATAGTCAGGGACCATGATATTGCTGGTAAGATAAAGCTATTTGAGAACCTAAAAATCACACACACACACACACACACACACACACACACACACACACACACACACACAAATATAGCTTACATGTTATTCACTAAAGTTAAGAACTAACCTCAAAAGAGAACCAAAGCAGGAGGTTTAGGACTGGGTGGCGGCTTGTAACTTAAAAGTGATGCAGTTTGATTTCAATCTCTCCCCAGGATCTGTATGACCAAAACATTGTTTCTGAGTCTTTCTTTGGAAGGTTAGCAGAAACTTTAGGAAGTGAAGGCCAGCAAAAGATCATAAGTTGACGAAAAGTTTGTTTTCAAGGTAAACTGTTGGATCACGGTATCTTATTCTCTTTTTTCCTGCTCATGATTTGGTAGATTTTTCCATCTTTGGTTTCCTTAAACCATGCCACCAGACACAGAAATTAAATGCAAAATGGATGGATCTATGGGTCATAGATCAGATCCTATATCTTTTGCCATGTAAATTTATGTCCGACAATTTGCTACAGTAGTAGAAAGTTAATCGATCAATTCAATCGCTTCTTTCCGCAGGTTAAGAGGTGAGGTGATTTGGCCATACTTTATCTCACAAGTTAAGTCTGAATTCCCCAAATATTTTCTTCTGTTATCTTCCTTTTGTCAACTCCTTTTTAAAAACGTGTTTGATATTTTTCTTGATCTTTTCTGAAAAGCCTCTCCCACTTGGTACCATCAAATTATGTTCAAATTACTCTTCATTGTGCTCTGACCACAGGACAGGGGGCGAAGGCACCATCCAAGCACAGGAACACTTTTTTGATCTATCTGGAGTCTTTTGTGCATTTCACCTTTCTGGTGACCCTATCTCACCATCTCTTTTTTCGCCCACAAAAATCTTTACTATCATTTATTTGGGAAGAATAAATATGTTCTCTGACCTGTTTGAGGTGTCACAGATTGCTTCTAACACCTGTAAAGATCTATGTTAGTGTATTAATGGGAGAAAACAAGAGGCTGCCCAGGATCTTTATGGTTACTTTCAAAGAGAATTAAAGTGTTCATAGGAGAAAAACAACAGTTCTATTTCCCTGGTGTTCCTTTATACATTTCTGTAACTTTTAATGAAAGGACATCTGATAATATTTGTCATTGATGCTTCTAGAAAGAAATGCCCTCAATCTAAAGGTTTTACTTACATCCATCACTAAGGTTAAGTTTATATAAGGTTAAGGTTAATATTTTTATATAAATAAAGGTTAATGCAAAAGGGATCTGCTGTACCTATTCAAGGAGTATCTGCTCAATTTTTTTTAGAGCTAAATATCTCTAAACATAAAAGCTACGGAATATTTTGGTGGCTCAGTTTAGGACAGAGTAAGTAATGACATTATTATTATATGTGGAATAATTTCTGTTTCCTTGAAATTGTGCTTTCAGTTAACGTTTAAATGTGTTATAGCAAATAGGACAAAATAAGACATACTGGTTCGATCATCTGTGAGAGGAGAAGATTCTGTATTCATGTTTGAACATTAAATCTATTTTACTGAGAACAGTCTGAAGGGTTCTAACTCACTGAAGCTGGACTGGTTATCACTTTTCAGATACAGAGGCTTTATAGTGTTTAGAAGTCTGGAGGAAGAGGTTGTGATCTGATTGTCCTCATTGCACTAAAGGCCTGATGTTTCTCCACTCGCCCTAACATTTCCCTGCATTTGCTTCCTTCTCTTAGTCTCCTTTCACTCATATCCCTGCTTTCCATAATTGTGAAGGGGAAAAGTGAACTCTGATGTCAAAGAGACAAGGATAGATGTGCTAACCTTGCCAAACTAATATGAGACAGATGCCTATATGGGTAAAATTAAAATCAGGAGATCACTTACATTCACCTTCATGTTTCCATTAACATGGGCTAAGATTCAGTAGAATTACACAAAATATGATGAGAGAACCAAGGCCAACCTCATATGCAAAATCATAGAATATTTTATTATTAAATATTTGAGAATAATTAATTACATAATATACTATGCAACCTATCTTGACTAGATCCATACTTTTACAAAGAAACATCTCCTTTGTTATTAATTTTCAAAGGTTTTTAATCATTGCCTATTAAATTTTTATTCTTCCTTTCTATTTACTATTCATTCTCAATTTATGGTTTGTGTATTATCTACTTTCTCCTTAAATAGTATAGGGGACTACGGTATGGAAGAAAGTAAACTACTGTATTACTAAGTTATTAAGACTACTTAAAATGATGAAGTTTAGTTTTCATACTAACTCTTTGAATTTAAAATCGATTTTCATAAGTATCTAGATATTTCCATAATGAGAGTTTAATTCTTAAAATTTAGATTCATATTCTAAATTACTATTCAATAATCTAGGTAAATTGGAGCTCTATAAAATAGAGTTATAGTCTGAACATAATAATAGTGGTCATTCATCCGCACAAAATTATTTGATAGAAGACCACTTAGAAAATTACTTTTCTGAGTAAAGTATCATAGAATATGTGACGGAAAGGTACAATAAGCTGAAAGTATCAATTTCTTGAATATCATTTATCTCCAGAGTAGAAAAGTTGAGATGCTTATGTTCTATATATTTTTCTATGTATCATATTCCGTTAGTAGACCGTATAAACATTAGAAAATCGTTGTCTGAATAAATCTATGTCATAACTAGTGATGTGTAATGCAATGTGGACAGTAGAGACAAACCAAAAGCAGGAGACAGCACAGCACTTCCAGTTTTATTTCAGGTATAATTATTAATTTTAATTTGTGTATATTTGGATACTATTCTGCAAGATTTTATGAGTACTGCAGAAAGGTAGGCCCACATAGGATTCAGAAAAAGGTTCCAGATCACTTAGATATGTAGTTGTGGCTGATGTGAGCCTCCGGATGTTAAGTGCTGGGAACCCCACGTGTATGTGTGTCTTCTAATAAACACAAGATGTGCTTTCAAGCCCTGAACTATAGTCCCAGACCAACTTTTCAATTCTAAAATTGATGTGTGTGTGTGTGTGTGTGTGTGTGTCTTTGTTTAGTTAAACCATGTAAAAATATTTTAAAAGTGAGGGATAAGCTTATGTTTGAGACCTAATAATATGGCTGATATTTTTTTTTAAACAGAAGAATGTAATTGGCTAAGTGTGTTATTCTTACATACAGACTGGAATCTAGTATGTACTTAAGAAACACTTATCAAGTCATAAACTGACTTTAGCAATATGAAAAAAAATATACTGTGAGTCTTACATGCACCATCTAGGATGAATACAATTCAGTATTGGATCCTTTTCATATAAATGAAAACCCGGATAAGAAAAAAGTAAATATATTTCCAAATTGCAAGATTGATGGCAAGTCACACAAAATGTGAAGTCATGTGAGAGCAATGAATGCCTTCCTCAAAGAACCTTCTCTAGGCAGTTTTAACATCTGTCAACTGCGAGCATGTCTTTTTCTTGTCTCTTGATATGGTTGCTTGAGCATGCTTGTATATTATCAAACTGAAATGAAGACACGGGGACACATATAAAGAAGGCTACGTAGGAACAGTATAGTAACTAAGTCAGCAAAAAGTCAACTATTTCTTAGAGATAAATACGGCTATTTCAGCATGGAAAGAGGACACTGCTGTCATGACTCCTGCCAAAGTAGGCTAAGCACACAAATATATCAAAACTGATAAAAGAAACTGTTTAAATTATTCATGAAATGTGATTTGTGAAATTCAACCTAAATTTCTCTTTCAAATCTTTCTTAGGCAAGTTATTAAATAATCAGAAACACGTTTTCATTGCTATCAAATTTAAATAAGTGATTTTATTAAGTACTATGTGCTAAAGTATCTTTAAAGAATTGATTCTGAAACAGAATTTCATGAATTCCACCACCTTCTTTTGGCCCTTCATTTGCTACCCGGTTTCAACTCTACTTTACCAATCATCATAGGCAATGGAGTTATGATGATCAAGAGAGAGACACAGATTTTATTCATATGAAATTTTGAATCTAGATGGAATAAACACTGTGAAGTTGTTCCACAAATTATTACATGAACACTTTAAAAAAAATAGCTACAAACTGAGATGGCTGTTTGGTTGGGAAAAATTATTTTAAGAAATGCTTATGAAAATGATTCTGGCTTGTTGTGATTGTATGGCATCTATTACAGCAGCACCTGGGAGGTGGAAACTGAAGGGCCTGGAGTTATCTTCTGAGACAGAGAGAATTGGATTTTCAGGGTAGTCTAGGGTACATGAGCCCTTTCTCAGCAAAAAAAAATAAGAAAATGAGGTAAGGAAGGAGGAAGACAGGGAGAGAAATGAAAAGAGGGAAAGAGAGTTGGAGACAGAGATAGGCACACACACACACATACACACACACACACAAACACACACACACACACACACTAGGAAGGAAAGACGGAAAGAAGGGAAGAATGAAGGGATGGAGGGATGGAGGGATGGAGGGTGAGCAAGTGAGAGTTCGGGGAGATTTGCTAATGCTAACCATACTTTACAAAATCCCCCAGAGAACAGACATTTTCAACAAGCACTCAAAATTAACTTACACAACTTAAATAAGCAAGGGGAAAAAAACTGTAGATAAACACTGAAAGTGTACCATGCAGAAATAAAAGACTTGAATAAGAAGACACGTGTAAAGACATGTCAAAAGCATAATTTGAGGGGGAAATGTAACTGTACACCGTGTAACAGAAGCACACTGAATGGGATGTCCATTGAATTCTTAGTACTGCATAAAAGTGGAAGTTGGAAACAAGAGTTCAATCAATCATTCCTCTCTTTGCTGTTACAGCAAGTGCAAGTATGAAAAGTTGACTCAAGCTATGGAAAGAAAACTGAAGAAAACAGCTTCTGAGATGAACAGCATGTGTCTGTAAACAGGTCACTGATATTTTGACTGCTATGTAACATAGAGAATAAAGGCACACAATGAGGAGAGGGTATATACACCTTCCTACCCTCATAGGAGTCACAGATAACATACATACCTCCATTAAAATAAACTCTTAGCTTCTCATGACAGCACAGAATTGTAACACCAGTTTTCTAGAAATAGAGGCAAGAAGACCCCAATACCATGAACCCCAAGATGGACAGTAAGGCCCTATTTCAGAAACAAAACAATGCTTTAAAAACACTGATATGTTTGTTATTTAGCTGTGTTCCAAGCAACGTGGTTCATAATATGAATAAATGTTTTGATATAAGCCAACCAAAGCAGAAAAGAGCTATCACATAAGCAAAGCAAGAATATTATTTAGTATGGTACTTAATAGTAGAAAAAAATATTCCATTTCACAGCCAAGAAAAAAGTCTGCCACCAATTTGAACTTGAAACTTTTTTTTAAAATTATGTTTAACTTAAATGTCTCTAAATCTCCCATGTTTTTGTTTTCATTACTGTCCTTGATTGCAACAATTGCAAGACTTGTGGTATGAAATTAACAGCCTGAACCTGAGTTAACATCACAGTACAACTGTCCAATTTTAATTTAGACCTCCTTGATTTCTTGATATTCTAACACTTATACAAATAAGCAGTTTGGAAGCAGCCTTCTTTTTCATGCAATGAGTGAATATTTGGAGGCAAAGAGATCATTTTTATGTTCCAAGAAGCAGAGTTGAAGAAGAAAACTTTCAAGAGTATCTAAGCAAAGTGTGAGAGACATGGACGGTGTGGCAGTTTGGAGTGTATGTGTGCAGCTGAACTTTATGCGGTATCATTTTGGCCCAGCCATATACCATTCACCACTTGGGAAAACTGTGATAAGCAAAGATCATATACCTCCTCTGATATATGAAAGAAGAAACCCATGAAGTATGAATCCATTAAAGGAAACATTTAGTTTTTCAAAAATAATAACATTTATATGGAGTGCTTTCATTTTTATGAAGCAAATGATGGGAAAGCCTATATTTGGGAAAGTTTCTTAATGAATATGTTTCTGCTCAACTCAGAAAACACTTCTAGTGGAGTGATCCAACGGATTTCTTTCTTTGTATCTATTCATGGCAAAAAGGGGTCAGGAATCTTTCAGAGACAATGAATACCAAGGAAGAAGTAATTTACGTAAAAATCCATCCAAGTGTAAAAGGAACTTTACTTTTTTTTCTAGAAATACCTGTCTCCAAGAGTATTAGTTTATACATAATATTCCATTGTTTAAGTGTTTAATAATCTCTACCACCCAATGTTCAGGAGGTTATCTGAAGGAGGGACAAATCGGAATCTGATACTACAGCCCACTGTGGAGAAACCCTGAGTATGTTCTGGTCTTGGAAGATGTTGCTGTAAAATTACAAAAATGCTCTCTTTTACCCTTCACTAGATCTGGCACTGTAGTGCCCCAAGATATCTGGTAGATATCTTCTTCTCAGTCAGCAAAGTGTATCACCCATTCTGGTCCATCCCATATCACACTGCCGAAGGCTTCTCTCTAAGCCTGGCAACAATCTCTACCTATCTAGTTCCTAAGGCAGGTTACCACCACACTAAAAATATACATCTTAATTCCATGGCAGCCCCATGTCTCCACCACCACAAACTCTCTTAAACTTAAATCGCCATATGAAAGAACACACAGCACAATAACCTCTGATCCAATTAATAATATATAATTTGCTCATCTAGACACACAAAACCATGTACACATCCATCCCTTAAGAATATTCATAACAACCTGTAAATGTGCAGAGAAGAATCTTGATATCAGCCTCCATGTTCTAGCTGTTCTTCTCCTTGCTTCAGTCTCCTCCTCTCTCTAAAATTTTCTCCTGCCCATCCTTCCTTCTCATCCAATGACAGGCCTCATTCTATCTTGTACTTGCCTACCCCTGCGTGATGACATCATCCTACAGGAAGATACCTGTCACATCTGTCATTGCAAGAACAGCAGAGACCCCACAGTCAGGACAGAGAAACTGACGTCAGTAGTACACAACATGGGGACGTTTAATTATTTGAACTAACATTAGCACAGGTATATTGGTACTGACACACAGATGTGTGTATGTGTGCACTCATACACACATCAGGAGAGAGACCCAGAGAGAAAATGTATTTTTTACTATAAATATTAAAAAAACAATCTATGAAAAACATAGAATTACATAGAAGCATATTTCACAGCACAACCCACCTAAATACTTTTTAAACAAACAAAAGATGAAGAGGGAAACCTTCTGTAGAGTCACCCAAGACTCTAACCACACAGGCTTGAATCCACAACTTATCCCAAGACTACACTGTTAGTACAACTTTGATTATAGTTACTGAATGGAGACTCCGAGACTAGCCCTGGCCCGCAATGGCAATGCTGTTGTACACTGGGTTTACTGGTAGAACATAGACTGTTATATATTTAGAAGAGGATGGAAAATTTTCACCAGTTAAAAACATTGACTACTTTTCCAGGAGACCCATATTCATAACATATATAATTCTCTGTAACTCAAGTTTCTGTAGAATCAGATGACAACTTTTGACCTCCAATGGAACCAGCCATGTATGTGGTACATATTTATACATGCATGCAAAATAGCCACACACATACAATAGAAAATGCATAAATATCTACACTGTAGAAACAGATAAAACAGATATATACTAAAAGATTTATTCCTGAAAATGTACATCCAAGGCCAAATGCATATAAAGGTTTGCAAGATGAATACTTACTACTGACATATTTTTGTACATAGCACGTGAACGTCAATCAAATGTGTCTACTATGAGTTATTAACTAAGCAATAATTTCAACTATTTATGACACTCTCATGTTAATAAAATACTAGTTGATGTGCTGAGAGCTTAACAAAGACTCTCAATTTTTCACTAAGTATTTGATTTCAAGGGGGGTTATATTAGAGAAGGAGAATTTAGAAATAGAAAATCATCACAATACTTTTGTGAAGTTGTGAAATACTGAAAATATCCCTTTGGGTTAAAATGTGTTAATTTTTAGATAATGATGTACCTGCTGAATGCCACCATCTACCTTTTTGATGCAATATGTAAAAATAGGAAAAGTCCTTACATTAAATTATAGATGTAAATGAGGTAATAATATTTACAAGCTGAAATATCGAGGTTTAATATGAAAATGTATAAAAGAAAGGGTTATAAAAGAAGAGATAATATTCTACCCATGGAAGATTTCCTTTTAGCCCCTTTATTTAAAAAATAATGTTTGTTTTCAAAACTCTAGAATAACCACTTGAACAGTAGCAATTTATGTTTCAAATTACACGAGTAGATACATATATGTACATATATATGTATGTAAGTATATATGTTCAAATATGGAAGAGCATACTGCTATCCTGTAATATAAACACTAGTTTTCCATGCCCCGTAGTTTTCTAAGAAATCTACTATCTACATATTTTTGGTCACATAAGGAGATTGGTTCATGGCAGATAGCAAATACTGGCATAAGAATGAAGACAGGCTTAAGGATGTGGTGAAATGGTAGGACCTCACCCCGTACATATAGGAGCCTGGTTCCCATTTTCTGCACTGCAAAACAAAATAACATGCATGTAACTTACTAACACTTGTGTGAAATGGACTCTGGGGGATTTCAGTTATTCAATTATGATGTCTTAATTGATTCTAAGTGAAAACACTGGTTCTACTACCCATGTTTAATAAATTAAATTGTTAATTTTTTTCATAAACTAGCATCTCATTAAGGCGGGATGTTTCCAGGTTATACTGTACGGCACATCTGTCAAGCTTAAGGAAGTTATTCTAAACCACATCATGATATCAATGTCTGTACTATATAAGACATTAGATTGTGCTTTGGGGAAGAGATGTATTCCTTACTCAAACATCTGAGTCACCCTGCCTTACTAGCAACATTGTTGTTGTTTTGTAGGATAAACATCAGTCTCTAATTTAGGAATGTATATTCAGAACATATATGGAAAGATTCAATAGGCTGAGATGTATGGTTCGTAGTGTTTTATTTGGCACGCAATGTTGTTCACAAACATTTTCTGCTTTTGACTTATCTGGGTTACAATGAGGACCACAAAGCTTGGCATCTTTTAAAACTATCATGGAAGATATTTGATGGAAGAGTCTTCATCATGGCAAGACTGTCATCCATCACCTCCTACGTAGAGTGAATCAGAGCAAGACAGTGGTGAATTCAAAACACACCTTGAAAATTCAATATACACCTGAGTTCCTCCCAGCTCTAACACTGACCCATCATTCTTTCAGTTTCTGTGTCATCCTCAAGTGTCCACATTTGGTTATGAAATAAAAATAGATGTTTAAGATATTTTCATAAAATAATTCCTTAAAAAATTGCAATCAATCTCCAATGTCCAATCTCTTGAAACTAAGCAATTTGTTTCCCTAAAATTTGGAAGTGACTTTAAGATACCTTGATTCAAGTGTCTCAACATGCTATATATTAATCTACTCATCTCTTAATTTGAGATAATTAAATACAATTCCTATTTTAAGAAATGGATTACATAAAAAAAGAATAAGAAATGACTAGTCCTAGCGCATAGTAGGTATTCAAAATCAATAGCGATAATAATGCATATAGGATTATTTTTTAATAGAAAAGAGTTTAAAATAAGCTCCTTGTTTCCTATTTTTAGCAGGCCAAATATTAATGCCTGATTTGGGGATGGGAAGGAAGTGTGTCAAAAAATACTTTAAATTTAAGTTTGCAGAAGTGTTAGAAATAGCAATGAACTTATGCATAGCTGATGGGTAAAATTAGTTATGTCTATGTAATTAGGTTGAGAAAGCTGCTATCTATCAAAATATTTCCTCCATCTCAGCTGAACATACTGCTACTTTTCTGCAAACATACACACTCTATCTGGGATGGAAATTAGCATATTTTCAGCATCTAAGAAAAAAAGACCAGTTAGAAGGTAAAAAGGTAATCAGGCATTAGCCTAATAAGATAATTTCAAAAATTTGTCCCTTCTCCTTTTTTTTTTTTTGCTAAGCTTCCATTATGATTTGAATGTGAGATTTAAATAGGTAGAACCCTGAGATTTCACCTCACACCAGTGAGAATGGCTGAGATCAAAACTCAGGTGACAGCAAATGCTGAGGATGCGGAGAAAGAGGAACACCCACCATTGTTGGTGGGGTTGCAGACTAATACAACCATTCTGGAAATCAGTCTGGAGGTTCCTCAGAAAATTGGACATTGAACTGCCTGAGGATCCAGCTATACCCTCTCTTGGGCATATACCCAAAAGATGCTCCAACATATAAAAAAGACACGTGCTCCACTATGTTCATCGCAGCCTTATTTATAATAGCCAGAAGCTGGAAAGAACCCAGATGCCCTTCAACTGAGGAATGGATACAGAAAATGTGGTACATCTGCACAATGGAATATTACTCAGCTATCAAAAACGACTTTATGAAATTTGTAGGCAAATGGTTGGAACTGGAAAATATCATCCTGAGTGAGCTAACCCAATCACAGAAAGACATACATGGTATGCACTCATTGATACATGGCTATTAGCCCAAATGCTTGAATTACCCTAGATGCCTAGAACAAATGAAACTCAAGACGGATGATCAAAATGTGAATGCTTCACTCCTTCTTTAAAAGGGGAACAAGAATACCCTTGGCAGGGAAAAGAGAGGCAAAGATTAAAACAGAGACTGAATGGACACCCATTCAGAGCCTGCCCCACATGTGGCCCATATATATACAGCCACCCAATTAGACAAGATGGATGAAGCAAAGAAGTGCAGAAGTGTAGATCGCTCCTGAGAGACACAGCCAGAATACAGCAAATACAGAGGCGAATGCCAGCAGCAAACCACTGAACTGAGAATAGGACCCCGTGGAAGGAATCAGAGAAAGAACTGGAAGAGCTTGAAGGGGCTCGAGACCCCATATGTACAACAATGCCAAGCAACTAGAGCTTTCAGGGACTAAGCCACTACCTAAAGACTATACATGGACTGACCCTGGACCTGACCTCAGGGGTAGCAAAATGAATATCCTAGTAAGAGCACCAGTGGAAGGGGAAGCCCTGGGTCCTGCTAAGACTGAACCCCCAGTGAACTAGACTGTTGGGGGAGGGCGGCAATGGGGGGAGGGTGGGGAGGGAACACCCATAAGGAAGGGGGAGGGGGGAGGGGGATGTTTGCCCGAAACCGGGAAAGGGAATAACACTTAAATGTATATAAGAAATATTCAAGTTAATAAAAAAAATAAATAAATAAATAAAAAGAAAAATATTATAGTCACATGCTTGTGCACTGTTGTAATAAATATTTATAAAATCCCGGCGCTGGGTTTCTTCTTGCCTTTAGAGAGAAGAAGAGCTGCCCGTGGTAGGGACCAAGGGAACATAGCCTTGTTGGAACTTAAAGCAGCCTAGAAGAAGCACAGTAAGTAATAACTTGGGTTATGTATACACGGTAGACTATAACATTAATGATGGTGGGCAGTTACCCAGCCATTGTGCTCCCTAAGGCATATCTAAAATATAAAGGCTATTCATCCAGGAACATAAATGATATAAGGCCGGAAGAGACCCAACGATGGACTATTGAAAATATTTTTACTACAGTGCACAGTATAAAGGATTTCTGTTTTATGGGAATTAGCAAAAGTGGATAAATTGTAAGAAAAAGTAAAAGTTGAGGAGAAAGAGTGATTCTGCCCAGCTCAGTGTTAAGGTTTTGTGCTGAAGAGAGTAGTAAAGGAGATTAGAGAAAAACTTTATGTGATATCTGGTAAAACAAGCTTTGGGGGAAAGTTATGATTTGTAATGATAAGTAGTGTTTTATCTGTTTAATGTGTTCCTGAGAGCCTTTGGGTCTCTTTATTCCTTCATAGTCTCCATATGAATAGTCATGTATTTTCTTCTTAAGTTAATTATAGTAGTTTCTCCTGTCATCAGACATATATTTCACTATGGTTACTTACCACCATATGTGACATAGTTTAGTCTGTAGATGCATAAAAACATACATATAAGCATATCGATATACATTGGCCTACATGTGCCTGAGTGTGTCTGATTTCCCTTGCTTGTATTTTCACGTAAGAATACAATCTCCATGAAAAAATGCACTTTTGTTCTTTTTATTTTCTTCTTCACTCACACATCCCCACAGCTAGAACAATCACCCCAGACCAGCAAATATTTGGTAAACAAATGAAGTGTAAGGAATGAGAACAAGGAGCCTCTGAGGGGTGTAAGTAACAGGTAATATCTTTTGCCAGTGGGTGACATGAAGAGAGTTGTCTTACTCTCTGTGCCTTACTCATTTTCTACTATAAAATCATGCTGATGCCATACGTTTCAAAGGCAGATTTGAAAAAACAGCTTCCAATTCACAAATCAGTCTAATAGAACAAAGTGAGAAAATCAAGCCATGAGAGAGTGAGGCCATTCTCACTCACATTTTGACGCCTGTTGAAAAGAATAAGGAATTGTAAAAATGATCCTGACAGGAGAGGTCCATTGACATCCAAGAAGGGAGACGCTAGAGAACTGACACTCATTTCTTCATGTCATTTAAAGGTTAAATGTTGGATGGATAAACACCCACACAGAGGTTGGTGCAAAGACAGAAACACACACACACACACACACACACACACACACACACACACACACAGGTACACGTACACGGAAGAGAGAGAGAGAGTGGATGAGAGAGACAGAGAGAAGAGAGAGAGAAGAGAGGGAGAGGAAAACAGGCAGAAGGAATTTCATTTACCAATTACAAAAGAATATTATTGAATGTGTGCATGTATGTGTGTACATGTGTGATGAAATAAATTTGAACACTGAACAAAAAGACTAAACACAACTGATGTCATTAAGGGATTTTCCTGCATTGATCTACCTAGTCAAAATATATTGTCCTTCTATATTGTTTACAGTTAGGGATAAAACATGGCTATTTCAGAGATAGAAAACTGAATGAACAATCCACATAACAAATAAAATATCCTTGATGGAGTCCTCATGAATATATTACATATAATATATAGTACATACACACACACACACACACACACACACATATATATATATATATATATATGGAGAGAGAGAGGGAATTTTTAAAAACATAAATATTAGTATTTTATTAGAGATTTCCATATCTGCATGCTACACTGACCTGTAAATGCTATGAATGAATACTACATAAACACTGTTGTCATAGATACAATTATTTTCTGAGGTCACCAATTATATTTACTTGCAGAGTGAAATCTTAATTCTAAAAATAGAAAATGTACTTAATGATTATTCAGTGAATAAATAAACTTATTTCTAAACAGCACAAAAGAACCAGAAACAAAATTATTGATATTTCTATGGAGGAAAAACACATTGTGATTGAAAAATAACTCTAGCATAATATTAAGTATTACCCAGGAGGTTTTATATTTAAAATGTATTCATATAAAGGAATATGACTTACACTCTCAGCATACAATGATTGATTCAATTGTAAGAAATGCATACACACATTGTATGTGTAAAGAGACGGCTCAGAAGTTCACAGCAATTGCTGCTCCCCCGGGGGACGTGAGTTCAATCCCAGGACTCACATGGCATCTTATATTCACCTGTAATGGCCGTTCCGATGATCCAAAACCTTCTGGCTTACAGAGGCACTGACATGAGATGTACATAAACAAGTGGAATTCTTATGCACCTAAAGTAAAAATAAACAAATAAACAAAATACCTTCAAAGTATATATATATATATATATATATATATATATATATATATATATTTATAGAAGAAAGTCATCCATCCCTTCTGGGTGATCTATGAAACTCATACAATTTGATAAATCATATTTTGTTTTTACATGTCTGAGTGTGTTATTCACAACAAACTATCTATTCCTTAAAGAGATGAGGAATGCCACATAAAAGCAACCATCACCACCTTACAGTCTTAACATTCCTCACTCACAGTTTTCAGTTAAAGAAGATTATGTGGATGCTTTCTTGAATTGATGTAGGAGACTTTTGTGCTCTCACTTGGTAGTTGGTGCGATTTCTAAAAGGACTGTCCTCATAAAGAAGAAGGGATGGTCTTATGCTTGCTAAGAGAACACAAGGACACTTACTACGTTTTAGTAAGTGATGTATTTCCATTCTCTTTCTCATACTATTTTTTTCTCACTTTTATCACGGTGACTCACAAAACATTCTAAAACACGCTTCCTTCTAAGCTCTTCTCCACCGTATTTCACTTGATCTCCAGGCAAACAACTAAGGCGACAAGCATGTGACTCTTGCTCTGTCCATGGCAGAAATGATGCAGAAAGTATAGTAGAGAAAGGGAAACTTCTCATCCTTACATTACCGGGAAGACATGAAGTAGAGGCTTAGTTAAGATTCACACAGAATACAAAGTGACACAGCAGGCCAAGGTGGACAGTGGCCATCACAGTTCTGAGGTTTGGCCCACACTCTAGGAATACACACAGCCGGATGTGGCAGGAAGTCTCAGAGCATGTTATACTGCTGAATTGCTTCACTAATTTGATCTCCATCTTTAACCTTTATTTGTTTTTTTTAAATCATTTTCCCTTAATAATTTCCTATAGCTTGTCGTCTACGTCTCTGGTCTTCCAAGTTTATTTTTGAGTCGCCGAAAATATTTTAACACCTATTTGAAAAAAATAATTTTAATCTTATTGGTATTGTAGGATACTGTGTGTTTTGGGTGGTAGATGGGAAAATATTTACTTCAGGAGTAAAAAAAAAATAATTCAAGTACTTTCGATAATTGGGAACACTATATTTACACAGCATAAATGGTAATAGTGTTGCTATCTTGATTTATGCCGAACAATATACCGTGCAATTCTCACAGATACAGGAGGCATCTTTCACTCCAGAAAGGTTCTTTTGAAGGGAGTGACTATATTTTCACAAGCAATTGAATTCTAGCCATGGGCCGCATGCAAAACGACACTACTATAGCTTTCATTTCAATCCTGTAATAAATATAAATGAAAATGTCCTCAATTTTAAAACTATGAGAAATCAAAACTGTGAATTGAAGACCATAACTTCCTGGCTTGTATGGCATCCTGGTATATTTCTACCTGTACCTCTATCTTTTTACAAATCTGGCAGAGCACTAGGACCCTTCTTATTCTGGGATCTGCAGAAACTGATGCTAAACTTAGAAGATAAACTTAGATGGAGCTAATTCCGTGGGAATGTAATTCATGAAGACTAATAGAAATAACTACAATGTAATGTGATACAGGACTCTAGAAAATAAAACAAACTTGCCCGGAAACAAAACCCAATATGTACAACAATGCTAAGGATTAACATGCACAGGGAAGTGTGTTTTGATCACAGTTGGACTGAGAATATGGAATGAAAGCCAGTAAAGTCCATGTAGCAGAGGATGGCCTTATTGGGCATCAATGAGAGGAGAAGCTCAATGCCCTTGTGTATGGGGAAAGTCAGATGGGAGGAAGGGGGTGGATGGATTAGGGAACACTTTCATAGAGGCAGGGGGACAGGGAAAGGGATAGGGGACTCCAGAGGTGAAATTGGGAAAGGAGATAACATTCAAAATACAAATAATGAAAATATCCAATAAAAAAAGAAGAAGAAAGGAAAAGAAAATGGAAGACCATGTCCAAAGTCTTAGGTTTTGTAGATACTGTTCGTACCCTGAATGTATTTCTGAGACATTTTCACTGATTGACTCCAGCCCTGTCCAGCTCTTTTATTCTCTGCATACATTTTAAGAGGAGATAGTATTGAAATAAGTGGCAGAATACAATCAAGTGAGCATTTCCTAGTGAGTGACAAATGACTGAAGTCACTTGGTGGATAAATACTTCTTTTCTTTATTTAAGGTCTGGGTGCATTAGAATTTAGCGCTGTCTCACAGTTTCCCTGTTAGATTAAGTTCTAGTTGCTCACAGGGTAACTAGCTTAATAAAGAATCCTATAGGTCATTTACCTCTTCCCCATCAGCAGTTATTTCCTGGCATGCTGACAATATGTAAAGTACCCATGACACTTTTTGTTTGTGGTTTGTGACTGAAATGCACACCTTCGTTTTTTTATTTAATTTTATATTATTTTTTCTCCATCTTTATTAAATTGGGTATTTCTTATTTATATTTCAATTGTTATTCCCTTTCCCGGTTTCCAGGCCAACATCCCCCTAATCCCTCCCCCTCCCCTCTATGGGTGTTCCCCTCCCCACCCTCCCCCCCTTACCACCCCCCCCCCAACAATCACGTTCACTAGGGGTCCAAGGGCTTCCCCTTCCACTGGTGCTCTTACTAGGATATTCATTGCTACCTATGAGGTCAGAGTCCAGGGTCAGTCCATGTATAGTCTTTAGGTAGTGGCTTAGTCCCTGGAAGCTCTGGTTGGTTGGCATTGTTGTACATATGGGGTATCGAGCCCCTTCAACCTCTTTCAGTCCTTTCTCTGATTCCTTCAACGGGGGTCTCGTTCTCATTTCCGTGATTTGCTGCTAGCATTCGCCTATGTGTTTGCTATATTCTGGCTGTGTCTCTCAGGAGAGATCTACATCCGGCTCCTGTCAGCCTGCACTTCTTTGCTTCATCCATCTTATCTAGTTTGGTGGCTGTATATGTATAGGCCACATGTGGGGCAGGCTCTGAATGGGCGTTCCTTCAGTCTCTGTTCTAAACTTTGCCTCCCTATCCCCTCCCAAGGGTATTCTTGTTCCCCTTTTAAAGAAGGAGTGAAGCATCTGCATTTTGGTCATCCTTCTTGAGTTTCATGTGTTCTGTGCATTTAGGGTAATTCGAGCATTTGGGCTAATATCCACTTCTCTTATATTTTTGGTTGTGAGCCTAGCCTTTAACGGCTGAGCCATCTCTCCAGCCCAATATCCACTTCTCAATGAGTGCATACCGTGTGTGTTTTTCTCACACCTTCATTTTTAACCCTCTATTTTAAACACCTTCTCGAATATACATTCATTTAACTATAGTAAAACAGAACTTCATTTCCATTCTCCCTTAGTATCTCTTTCAATTTCATTTGCATGTTAAGTGAATATTATCATGATAGATATACAATATTCATCAATTATAATATGCCCTTAAATTTGAACTCTCATTTTCACCTTCTATGAATATTTCACCCGTCACTCGGATAGATAAACTATGCGTCATTCATTCAAGAACCTTTTGGAATTTATTGCTGTTACTTCCTGATAGAAAATTAGTCCTCCTTTCTTTCTCTTTCTTGGAAATGTGAAATGTTCGTCTTTCAAAACATATCTAGAAACTCTCCAATTCCTTGTAATCTCACTAGAGTTTCGAGTCTCCTAGGACTCTGGTCCTACCCTCAGGATTTCGCCTGCCTCATATTATGTCATCTGCAAGCCTCTGAGCCTGTCAGTTATACAACATTTGCCATCGCTCCTTGGAAAATGACAATGACGACTGATTTAAATCCCTTGGACAAAAGCCACATCACCAGAACAATTATCCAAAGATCCAAATGACACATCATTCATTTGGCCTCTCTAACACTTTGACATCCAAATACTCCTGAAAATAACATTTGCAAGCTCTGTATCATATAATAGATAATGCATGTGACATCCAGGCCCCTTCCCTCACTTTTTTTTTTTTTTTTAAGAATAAGAAAACAGCTTCTTTTTAGGGAAGAATCATCCACTGCCTATTTCTCTTCATACAAAGACATTTCCAGAAATCTGGAAGAAGCTAAAAGTAGCTCAACCTACTTCAGAATTTTGCCTCGGGCCAGCCCTAACTGGAAGTATTACCAATGGAAAAAGTGTTTTACTTAAATCAACACAAAATCAGGTTGTACATCTGTATGCTCTATGTTTAACTACACGTTCCTTGGTGAACATATTAGCAAATGGTTTTTAACAGTAAGGGGAAAAAGCTAACTTTATGGAACAATTAAAGCCATGGTCTAGATAAAAGAGAGGGAGAAGTTAGAGTGGGATAACAGAACCTCGTGTCCAAATATCCAAGCCAGCAGATAAAAGTAGATATGTCAGCAAAGGCGGCAGTTATCTAGCTGCAAGCTCACCAAGCTTATTAGAGGAACTCTGAGCCTGTAAGCCTGTGAGATTGGTATAGAATAACATGCAAAGTTCAGGAGGGGGAAAATGTAACTTCTTTGTCTTACATTTTTTTCTAGGACTGAGGTTTAAAATTGTGGTATTTTAAAAGGTCCTTCAGAAAGTTTCAGTTTGGTTCATGTCAAACCTGGTTAAATGGTTAAAAGTTCAGGCTGACAGGTAAACCTGTGGCCAAGGCTTTAATTATTTCCGAGCATCTCTAGAGAGTGCACGTACTGGCACCTAATTAAAACGAGCCTGTCTTTTTTTTTTTCTTTTTTCCCTTAGCAAGTCATATTTAAGACACCGATTCAAAAGGTTTCTTGGGCTGCATCTTCTGTCTAATGTCTGCAGTTCCAACACTTTAGGAGGCTCAAGCAGGAGAACATCAAGTTCAAGGCCAATCTCCGTAATTTGGTAAGAGCCCGCCTCAAAATAAAAGTGCATAGGGCTTCATGGTAGAAGACTTGATTTGCACACACTAATCCCAGACTTACACTCTCTAGTTCCACAGTGCAACATTGCCAACAGATATGGTAGCTCATGTTGGATGCCTGAAGGTCCAGGTTCACATGTATCATGAGGGTCCTTCCAATGCTCTACAAACACCCTGGCTGCCTAGTAGGGTGTATTTCCCACACATCCATCTTTTCTTAAGGAAGTTCTCCATGAAGAGCAGTGCCAGCACATCCCACACCTAGACATTTAGAATCCAGCAGTCATCCCATCCATTTTGTATAGAAATAAAAATAACAGAAGTAATATGCACCTTTGTTTTGTCTCTATTTACTGACACCTTTGAAAATATGCATTTCGTTTCTCCTTCATTTAGTTATCTCACAGCTATGAATGTACTTAGACTCAGGTGGGTTCTACTTCATCAAAAAAGACATTCAACTGTGATGGGTTACTTCAGATCTTGCATTACGAACAGCCATAGTTCACCATATTACGCTGCATTATAATTGATAAAACTCTATAATGATTGATTATTATAATAAATTAGATGTGTATGTTACCCTGAGTTCTAAGTCAGAATTAATGCCAGAGAATGATCCCAGAATAATTGTGAAGAGAAATATCACCTCACAGAGATAGTGATTCTAGCAGCTAGAAGAAACCCTAGATATTTAGTTATATCCAGTGGTAATGAGATGTATAAGAGCTTGTCTTAAAATGTTTAGTGACTTCAGGAGAGGTTCTAAAAGGTCAACCACAATGACACAGAGAGTGACAATTTCATGACTATGAAGATCTATAACACTGCAATCCTTGCTTCCATTGCTGTTAGTTCAGATATGGTAATTTTGTACCAGAACAAAAAAGTTGGTGGAATGGGAATGATGTACCCATCCAGAGATTAGAGATTTAAGATACTGGAAATCTTGCCTAAGAGAGGAAGGGAAAAGGGAAAGTTAAAGGAAATCATGTACTAAGTTATTCTGTTGACATCCCATGTAATGTGTTAGAAATACTACTTAGAGACTGGGGTAATGACTAACAGAGGAAAAGTCCTTACTTCTTAAGTATGACACATAAGTTGAAAAGCAGAGGACCTACATAGACCTGGATTCAGTAGAGCACATTTGACTAGTATTCCTAATGTGAGATAGGAGACAACGGCAGGAAAAGCTCTAGAACATGGATGGTCAGGAGATATATATATATATATTTAGACATATCCAGTGGTAATGAGATATAAAATAGATTAGGTTTGATGCTTAAATGTATACATTATTAAATTTATATACATTAAATATATACACATATACATACATAATCAAAAATACACTCATAAAACTAATAATATTTAGATCAATTGTCAAATTTTTCAACTGTTCCCCACTAAATAATTCTTCAGTTTTTCCATTTTTAATTTTTTTTTACATTTACCAGTAATGTTCATTATCTAGGATACTTTGAAATTGGATGTTGGTCCTTTTCTGTGCCACTCAGCTATATGATATACTCCTTCTGTTTTTGTTGTTGTTGGTGGTGGTTTTCTTGTTTTGTTTTATTCTTTTCAACTTCAAACACCATAAACACAATTACATAATATAATGAACACTTTGTTTTAAAATTGGTTTTATGTCAGATCTATTTCTTTCAATTAAAATGTGGTAAGATCTTTTGATATCTATGAAGATTTGTTTCAGAATTATCAGAAGAGAGAAAGAAAGAAAGAGAGAAAGAAAGAAAGCAGACCTCTCTGAATGATAAGTCTGTTCAATAAATTTCAGAAATTTGCAAATATCTACTATATACTATAAATTATATCTATGTAATGTATATAACATGCTGAACTTTAGGCAGTCATAACAAAAAGATAATTCTTTATGTGATTCATCAAAACGTTTTTAAATGTCTTTGATCAGAAATCAGTTAAACTTAGGATCAGAAGATTGCTAGGGAATGACTATGTTTTATAATTGTTTTATTAGTGAAGTTATTTATGACAATTAGATTATGCAACCAAGATTAAATTCGGATTTTTCTTGCCCCAAGTCACCTTCATGACACTACATTTCCTTATGGTTTCTAAGTAGTTTTCTTTTTTGTTTCATCAACACGTGATGATCTTGTCAATGAGTATTTATGACTTACTATAACTAAAATAGCATACCTTTCCTCTCTCTGCACTCAACAACTCATTTCACGTGACAACGAAAGGATGTGGATTTTTTCTTTTCTTAATACAGCTACATCTCACCTAGAAAAGTTAGCATTTTGACTCATGTAACTGAGTAATTACCTCAAAATGTCTTCCAAATCCCTGAGCCTATATTTCTTTTCATGTACTAAGAAAATAACTGAGGCCTCTTCTTACTTTATTTTTGACATTATTCAGAAAGATGGAAAAACAATACCTTACAAAATTTCCAGAAAGAATTAAAAGGCACTGAAAGAGAACTTCTTAGTCTCCAGACTGAAAATATATCTCAGGATACATGATATGCTATGAATTTTTACAATAAAAGTAATGGGGGTGTGCACAAATCTTTAAGGATAGTATTCTATAAATATGTTAAAAATTTAAATACGTGACTTGGCAATTTTTAAAAGTTGATTCCCACTATCCTACTACTATAGAGAACCCAGAATAAAGAATATGTCTCAGCATAATAATATTTTAAAATAATAATATTCTCTTCATCGTATGGGAATGCTTTTATTTTTATTAGCAAAGATAATCAAGGAATGCCCTAGTACCTTTTTGTCATCCTATGAGGCATCACTTAGTAATTTGATTGGATATTTGGTCTAGTTGACTATAGGAAGTGTTATAGTTTGTATATGCTTAGATCAGGGTGTGGCACTTAGAATCTATGGCCCTGTTGGAATAGGTGTGGCCTTGTTTGAGTAGGTGTGTCATTGTAAGTGTGGGCTTTTTCCTAGCTACCTAGAAACCAGTGTTCTGCTAACAGTCTTCAGTTGAAGGTGTAGGACTCTCAGCTCCTCCTGTACCATGACTGCCTGGATGTTGCCATGCTCCTGCCTTGATGATAGTGGTCTGAACCTCTGAACCTGTAAGCCAGCCCTAATTAAATGAAGTCCTTTATAAGACTTGCCTTGGTCATGGTGTCTGCTCATAGAAGTAAAACACTGACTAAGCAGAAATTGGGATTGGGACTGGGTTGTTGCTGTGATAGGCCTGACCATGCATTTGTTTGGAAGAACGTGGATTTGAGGACTTTGGATATGGAAAGAAGTGGAATGCTTTAAATGAGGCTTAATGAGTCATCCTACTAGGAATATAAATGATTTTGTTGCTGAGAGTTACTTGACTTGTACAGACATGGCCCAAGAGATTTCAAAAGAGAAGAATTTCAGTATGTGGTACAGAGAATGTTTTTGTGGTATTTGGTGAAGAATGTGGCTGCTTTCTGTTTTTTTTGGGTTTTTTTTGTTTTTTGTTTTTTGGTCTTTTTTGTTTTTTTTTCTGAAGAGTCTACCTGAGACTAAGGTGAATAGACTCAGATTAAATGCATTGGCAAAGGAAGTCTCCAAAATGTCCATCATAAACTTTGTTCTCTGGTTAATTTTCATGAATATCATTTAAAACAAACATAGCAAACTGAGAAAGGGAAAATATAAACTTTATGGTTCTAGTATTAAAAGGGCACCAGGAAGTGAAGTGGAGCTGAGTCCTATTTCAAGGATATTAAATTGAATTAAGGGAGAGTAGTGACCTTGGGGCAAGATATCTCCCAACTAAATTTAGGTCCAAGCATGGGAGTACAATCACTTAATTCTGGGAGGCAAAGACAAGCAGATCTCTGAGTTCAAGGCCAGCCTGTAACAGAGCAAGTTATAGGTGAAAAAAAAAAAAAACACCATAAATGCAGGCAGACTAAACCTTACATCCCAGTGCTTAGGAGACAGGCATGCAGAATTCTGAGTTAATCTACAGAGCAAGTTCCAGGACAGCCAAGCTTTGGCAGAGAAGGAATTGGAAAACAGAAAGCTGATGATAATATAGTAGAACAGGGAGGCTGGCCATGCTCCAGTCACAGCAAGCAGCAGAATTCAGCAGCTTTTGCCATGTGTCTCTAGCTTTATAGTGAAGAATAGAAGGGACTACTGAGACAATTGATACTGGTGAGCTGGAGGTAAGAAGTTAGTGGTGATTAAGAAGAAACCAACGTCACTGAGGTGAAATTTTCTGGGAAATGTTTTCTGAGAGCATAAAGAAGATGTCCTCCAGAGATAGCCAAGGTTGTACCTTGTGTTACAGCTGTACTTGTCAATGTATATGAGTCACCCAGGTGGTACTGGTTTTGAAGGCTTGAAGGCATCATGAAGATCAGACAAGGCTTGCCACTGTGAGAGGACATGGAAGGCCATGGGTGAAGGTGTAGCCTCAGTTGCAGTTGATGGCCCAAGACTGAAGGGGTCATGCAAAGGAGATGAAGCTTGGCACCATGAAGTGAGCTTATGAGAGGGTATTGGTGAAGCCTAGTTGCAGCAGAAGATCCCAACATATTGGAGGTACCAGTATCATGAGATGATCACCAAAACAGCTTGGCAATGGAGTGGATCACCTTGAGCTTGGAGTGCTACAGAGGGCCGAGATGGAGAAGTGACATCATTCCTTTAAAGAAGCCTAGAAGATAATGTGTGGATCCCCTACATTGAAACATGAAGCTGTAACATTGAAGTTGCCTTGGAGACCTCAAGATGTTTGAGATGCCAGAGCTATGGGCTATCTGCTGAGGAAAGCTGCTAACAGAGTGTGGAACCAGCCCAGAAGAAAGAAGTTTGTTGCAGTCCACAAAGATGGAAAAGAATGTTCAGTATGGGGGGATACTAGAGAGGTAGGGTGGATGTGGGTGAGTGGGCGGAGGAGCACCAAGAAGGAGAGGGAAGACGGAGGTTGGGATGGGGAGGTTCTGAAGGGATAACTTGGAAGTGGGTGATATCATTTGAAATGTAAACAAATAAAATGATTAATTAAAGAAAAAACAATTAAATCCATCCCCTTGTGCTTAAACATAAGCACAAACACATAGCAGTCAAACTATTCAGTGTGCTTGAAATAAATTTAAATCTGGTCAACACATTGTTTTTCCAATCGCCATTTGAAAACACAAATGCAGTTTTCATGCTTTGAAATGTGGAGATTGACACTGGAAAGAGGTGATGCGAGGCTTCTTAAGTGCACATGTTGCTTGTTACTAAAATAAAAATTAAAAAAGAAAGAAAAAGGAGTTGGAGATCTTAAGGCTGCTTTGACATCAGACTTGGAAATTCAGAGTTTGGAGTTTGCTCAGCTGGTTTCCTCTCTTGCTTTGGGGATTACAGTTAATCTCAGGAGAATTAATTCTGGACAAATCTCAGAAGAGACTTTCAACAATGGACTTTTTAAAGACCTGTATAGACTATGGAGACTTTGGAAGTTGGACTAAATGTGTTTTGCATTATTCTATGTTTAGGTATGGCTCCCATAGACTCATATATTTGAACAAGCCTATGGGGTCCAGGAAGTGGAATGTTATGACTTGTATATGCTCGGTCCAGAGAGTGGCACTATTGGAAGGTATGGCCCTGTTAAAATAAGTGTGTCCTTTTTGGAGTAGGTGTGTCACTGTGGGTGTGGGCATTACAATCCTCATCTTAGCTACCTGGAAGCCAATATTCTGCTAGCAGTCTTCAGATGAAGATGTAGAACTCTCAGCTCCTCCTGTACCAAGTATGCCTGGAGGTTGCCATGCTCTCACATTCATGCTCCCAATTAAATATTATCCTGTGCAAGGCTTACCTTGGTTATGGTGTCTGTTCACAGCAGTAAAACCTTAACTAAGAAAGGAAGACACAAGGAAAGCTCCTCATCTCTGTGATAGTTTAAATGAGAAATTTCCTTTACAGTCTCCAATACTGAAGGTTTTGTACCCAGGTTGGTTGTTCTGCTCAAGGAGGATATGTGATTTCTGCCTTGCTAACAGAAGTGCATTCCTGAGGTTTTTTAGGGTACTCTGTGTAGAGATCTGTCTCTGTCCTTCCTTACACACCTAAGGCATCCACTGATTGGCTTAATAAAGATCTGACACAATAGCTATGTAGGTTATGGAAGGCAATAATTCTAGTCAGAGAGAGTCTCTGGACTGGAATTTGAGTGGGGTATTTGTCAATGCTACATTGCCAAGTTGACATGCTCAAAGTGAGACAGTGGCAAACCTATACTAGAATAAATAGTTTAATTAAGTTTGAGATAGCTGGGAGGTAGCTTTGCTATAGTGCTTATTCTTTTATAAATAATTGGTCTATGACGTTATTCAGTAACTGGCAAGTACAAGAAAGTCTGGCAGTAGACATGTATGTTAGAGTTGATAGCCTTGTCCCACCTCTAGTTTCTATACTTTATTTTATGCTCATCCCATAATATCCTCATCTTGCTACCATGACTCCTTGACTGTACTGAGCTATATATCTCTCCAGAACCCTACACCAAACTGTAGTATTTTCTTTCATGACTTGCTTTAGTTATCACACCGGTAGAAAAGAAATGAACAAATCTGCATATTTAGGTGTATATGATAATCTAGAGTACCAGTGGTTCTACTCCTCAGCAATTCATGCATGAATATCCTTCACAAATTTCTCCTGAATATGAACTACATATTTAGTAGACAATGAGAAGCAGTAAGAAGAAATTGTTATTTATTAACATAGGTTCTCAAAACAGGTACAAGTTTCTAAATGTATTAAGCTCCCCAAAGTTTTTTATAAGCTATAAATATTCTACTGTTTATATACAGTCAAAGTTTATGTGGCATATTTAAACTATCCAGAATAGATATGCTGCACATATAAAGATTTACAATAGGTCCCCAATTGCTATATTCAGTGCAGAATAAGAGACACCAGAAAACAGTAAATGTGAGAACTAAGCATGTCACTGTTCAGAGGCACGAGAAAGGGTGGTTAGAATATACAGTGTTATTCCTCTTCCTCTTTCTTGTTGTTAACAGAAGTGTTCATCTTGCTCTATCAATGCAGATGTTAATTTCTACTGGAAACACTTCATGAATTCATGGACATCATGGTTTCCAGTTCCTTAGGAATCTCTTGGCTCACTGAAATCAAATTATTCGTCACACCAATTATTAGTTAGTAGTTAGCCTGTCATCTCCCTTTTCTGTATATGTATTATTAAAGCACTACATGTGTTTACTTCATATTTTTCCATTATAGATATAAATTTGCAAACCCTTAGAAAAGTGAAATCAATAAATATTTAATTTCACTTTTTTAAGTGGCTAAGTTCAATACCAAAAATGTTATACAACTTAACATGAACTCTGCATTTTATTTTACTTACATAATAGCACAGGTAGTTGTTGGGTGTTTGTATTTAGGATAGGAGACAATGTTGCAGAAAGTTCCAGACCCATTTATCTTTCTTTTAATTTTTCTAGTGATTATTCAGCAATGATTAGTAGTAAAATTGTTTTAACTTGTGTTACATGCTTTCTTATAGGCTTGTTCTGTCTAGGGCTACATTTCTGTGCTTAAAATTAGAAACGATTACATTCAGTTGTGGGTTTTGTTTTATTTTGGTGCTGAGTGCTGAACCTACTTCCTTATGTAAACTCAACACTTTTTCTATGAATAAGTTCTGCCTTAGATTCTTGTCATATTATTTTATTTCTAAATTGTAAAACCCTCTCCTCCTGTTGAACAGAATTCTACCTGAGGTGAATTTAATATACCACTTTCTTAACTTAGAAAGGAAAACTGTATTTGTTTATGACACATAGTCACCCAGAGAAGGAGGTTTTATGTTGAAGCTTCTTAGCCACATTAGATCATAATCTCACATTTGAAGTTAAAAAAAAATCAAGTACTACAAAAATATATGTTCTTTCAATAACTTATTGGTTGTTTCATCTATAAAACCAACTTCTCACTGTATATTCTCTTATGTAGATTTTTCCTGGTTAGAATTCTATGAAATATCTAATTACTAAATTCTGAGATAACTTTTAATTGTATTGTAATTGAAGGATGAAGAGGAACAGGGAGAGGAATAGGGATAGGACGGAGGAGGAGGAGGAGGAGGGGGGAGGAGGAGGAGGAGGAGGAGGAGGAGGGAGAGGAGGAGGAGGGAGAGGATGAGGAGGAGGAAGGAGGGGAGGGGGAGGAGGAGGAGGCAGAGGAGGAGGAGGAGAGGGGGAGGAGGAGGAGGAGGAGGAGGAGGAGGAGGAGGAGGAAGAAGAAAGTCAAATATTCTCCTTTCTAAGGTTTTCTTAATAAATAGTAACTATCTCAAAAACATATTTACCTTTTCTGTGAGTGCATCCATGTAGACAAGACTGCAGAAATGAAAAGATGTTAAGAACACACGTAGCTTACTCAATAACAAAAGTTTAAGCAGACATAACTTGTACTTCACAGACACTCCAAGAGTTACAGTGTCATTAGAAACATTATAATCGGGATAAACAGGGAAGGGTGATTCAAACATCCCCTGTTTGAAAACTGTAGGCACAGGAATATCCTAGGTGAGCTATGTAACATCAGGGTTCCCAGTATTTCAACCACCAATTCAAATATGGCTATCTTCAGTTGTTCTGAAGGTGTGAATGGTGATTACACTTTAGGAAAACTGTCAGTTATTAATCAAGTCCTGGGGGACATTTGGGGGAATTACTTCAAGTGCTACTATTTGCCTTCCTTTATGGTTGCTAACGATAACAGTTTGAATTTCTGGACTAGTGACTACAGATAATGTGTTGTCTTTCTCAGCTGGTTACAAAATGAAGCACAATCTCTATGTATCAGAACAGTTTTCTCCTTGAGTGTTTTTTATTGTTATTTATTTTAGGAAAATATATTTCTATGATTTATCACCGGATTTGCATTAAAAAAGAAAAACATGTCTGTTAATTTGAAATATTCCAGAATTTCATGTCACATCAGAATTCCATTTATGAATGCCTTTCGACACACAATGAGACAGCTGATAGCAGTGCCTGGAATATATTTGTAATAGTTATCATAAACAATGAGGTCAGAGGAATATAGTAAGAAAAGTACTAGTCAGAAAGGCCAATTCATGGCTGTAACTAAATGTGCAAATGAGCTTTCCTGATTTCTGGAATGTGAGGACAGGAAGAAAATCACTAATTACAAAAAACAATAATCCAAATGAAGACATATTTCAGGCCCCAAGTTTAAAATTCCTCTAAAAACTAATTCGTTGTGCCTGAAAGATGGCATTTTCTCTTCTTCCAGACAACCTGCATGCAGTTCCTAGAAGGTAACACAAGCTTATAACTTAAGCTCTAGAGGCTGTGATACACTTTTTTGTCTTTCTGAGAATGCTCAACCAGTTAATTTCAAACAATCCTTCCTGTTCCCTTTAAAAGTAAAGATTAGAGTGTTAGAAGAATCAATCTGGGGAAATATTTGTAACAGCAATACCATTCAAAGTTTAAAGGAAGTTTCTTTGGAGAGAGAGATTCCCTCTTCCCTGTGGGGAGCGTGTTCTGTTCCTTCATTTGCAGTCGGGAGAGACAGTTCCAGTGTTGGTGTTTTCTTATGCAGGAAGTGAGCTTGCACTTCAGATGCATCAGCACTGTCTCTGAATGCACCCAAAAAGCACATTTCATTTTCCAAGAAACATTCAATGTGATCACCATCAGGAACAAAGAAAAGGAAAGGAGATTTCAGCATGAGCCACAATCAACCCTTTTCACTCAGAATTAAATCTTAACACTGGGGCCGAGCACAAAGCTCAATCACGGAAGCACTTACCACACATGCTTGAGGGCCTTTGGGTGCTTAGCCTCCGTGTAAAGTAACATGTGTGGGGCATGGAGGGGAATGGAGAAGAAGATCCCTGTGCACATAAGCCAGCCAGTGCAGACAGTTGGTGAGTTTCCAGTCCAGATAAACACCCCGTCACAAAAAGTAGGGTAAAAAGACAAAAAGACAACTGAGGAACACATAAGGTATTAACCTATGACCTATGGGGCACCTTCACATATGTGTATAGTATCATAAACACATACAAACACACACACACACACACACACACACACACACACACACACACACACACACACTGAATCCGGGTTGTATCACATAGGAAGTCAAAATCAGCTTTCTATTTTACCAGGCCTTCCCAAAGATTTATTTTCTAAAATAATGTTCTTTCCTTCACACAATTAGTAATTCACAAACTTGACAAACTATCACAAAATATATGATCTGTATGACATATTGTATATGTACACATATACATTTCATCTTGTGGGGAAAGTAGATTTCCAAATCACTGAAGACCATGCCCCTGAAATTCATGAAGATCATGAAATTCCATTCATTGGCTACAATTCACATGTCATGCAGAGCCCGGTTCTCCACAGAACTCAGGTGATTACTCAATGCCAGCCCAAGTGTTAGTCTTCAGGACTTTTATGATCTGTGCATAGCAACTTCATCTCTGTGTCATTACATCTGTTCCTCTTTGCCCATCTTCCTCTCAGCTGGGATTCACCAATCCTTCAACGCTACCCTTTTCAGTAGGACAGTTCCTGATTATTTCAGCAAACATAACCACTCTTCTTCCTGGACCATCAGTGCTTTGTTGCTGTGTTTTCACAGCATTTCACTTTCTCTGTTTCTCTGAGATATTAGTATGCAATCTCTTTAGCCTCATTGGCTTTAAGTGCCCATCTGTATCCAACCTTTTAGACTTGTGACATGTTTTTCCTCAACTCTGTTGATTGCTTTTCAATAAGTAAAAGGATGACTGTGTACGCTCAATAATTTTATACTTTATATAACCAAAAACATTACCTAGCATTCAGTAAATATTTGCTGAGTAATTGGGCCATTATCATAGACTTTCCTGATATTAATGAACTGATTTCCTTTTTCTCTGTAAAGTACTCTTTGGAATTTTGTTATTTATCATTCACTGATTATCAACAATGCACACACTACATGCTAGATATTTGCAATACATGTATTTTAATTGCACAAATTCACTTCTTCAGAGAATCTAATGACCATAAAACAAATATTACCCTCAGTTAATAATACCTATGTATTAGAAATATGTTAGAAAGTGGTACTTTGCCCTAGGGTTTTGCACACCTTTCATCTGAGCACCCTGGATGCTAAAGCGAAAGAAAGAAGAGTTTGAGGGCAGCATGGGATGTATCATTAGTTACATGCTAATCTTGCCTATATAATACCTACCCAAGCATATAAAATGCTCAATAGACTAAAACAAAAATAAATGAACAAGCCTAAATGAAAGAAAGTGATATTGTTTTATAAAAAAAAAAAATCTAAAGCCACCTAAGAGGATTAGAAATACTGGGGGAGACTGATATAAACTAAGTAGCGAGATCAGGGTAAACCTCACTTAATGAACATCACGTGATTCAAGACTTGAAAACGGCAAAGGGTGTTAGACATTCAGATCTCTAGGAGCAAACTGAAAAGCAGAGTATACACATCAAACAAAAATGTCTTTTCTAAGGTTTAAATATCTCAGGGTGGACACTTCAAAATTGGGTAGCAGAATTTTCAACTAGCTAAGGAAACTCAAATTCTGGAAAATGAGTAGGTAACAGGGAAATTAATTCTATACCTGTTAATGCCTTTGCGATTTGAGACATTTCAAATGCATCACTCGTTTAAAATAAATAAATATTCCACTGAGATGCCTTTAAAGACCTGTTTAAAAAATCATCATTAAGTATTACAATGATATTGTATCCGGGTGAGATAGTTCATAAAACATTTGGTATAGACTAATTTTATTGGGTAGATTGCATTTGCTGTATAAAACTTGAAAACATAGAAATCTCAAAATTGGAGACCGAAAGTAGATTGCACTGAGACTGTTCAGAATCCTTTAGCTTCGCAGGTTAATTTGAAACCATTTGACATCTCTTCATCCTGGATGAGGTATCATAGGCAGGAAGGTTGCCTGGGAGCAATGTATGTTTGATGGATCTAGGACAAATGAGCAATATGGTTGGTAACTCTGAGTTGGAAATTTCTGATTTTTTTAAGAGGCTCAAGTCATGTGATGTTTTGCTGAAACCGACCCAGGAGAAAGGATGTTTGGCTAAAGCAAACACAGGGAGAGGATGTGGTGCGGAAGCAGATATGTGAGAGGGTTTGAGATGCCTAGAAAGACTATAAACAACCCCACAGACTGAGTGACAAGGCATTGGTTTCCCTTGCTTCTCTTCACTAATCTCCGATGATGTCAATGCATTGGTTCTCCTTGTACTGCACGTGTTAGGGCTTTGTAGAGAGTAACTCGACAAAGAACTTCCCATGATATTCTGAGGTTTCTTGTCACTTCTGCAGACTCATGCTAATCACCTAAGCCTCTTATTTTTTTTCAGGTTCCAACTGTGAGAATCTTGTAGGCTTTCTTCAGATGGGAGCTTAAGAGTTCTCACATGAGGGACAGGAGACATTGCTCGGTACGTAAAGGGACTAGGCATGGCATCTGAAGTCACCTAGTTCAACCCCAGAAACTTATGAAAAATTAGGAGAGATCTGACTCCACTATTTTCTCCTCTGACTGTCCTAAGTGTGTCATCAAACACACACACACACACACACACACACACACACACACTCAGACAATACATTCACTCTCACATACTCACATACATTCACATACACACACACACATACACACATACAAAACAGTACTAAATAAATTATTTTTATTAAAAATAATTCCTACATGATCAGACCCCACACAGACAGCCCGAAGTTAGAGTGTAAGGAAATATACAACATTTTTCAAGTGAAAGAGGTAAAAAAATATTATGGCTCTTTTTGAAATTTTCTATGAATGCAAAGTGAAGATTAAGAATGTTAATGTTGAATCACTCCGAGATTGGAGGTGGAAACCAGATAAGTGTTTCCTGGTTGTCTCTCAAATGTTTCGGTAATAGAGAATTGATAATTATAATAAAGATCACCTTGATTATGAGTCTGATTTCAAAGTAAGTCTGTGCTTCTAAATTTGGAATACTGAGTATATGGTCTGTGTCCCTTTGAAGCCGTCTATGATAAAAAATCAGTCCGTTTCTTCTTTAGTCTTTTTCCTTATGATAACTCATGGGGTAATATGACTCCTGCCACATCATTAATGCTTTGAAAATTCATCTTTTCTTTTGTTATATTTCTAATAGAAAAAGTGGATAAGTGTTTTTAATTTTGGTCTGATCAATATCAAATATGCTCAAAATATTAATTTCCTACTCTTGTATGCCATGGTCAGCTTCTCTATTTTTATCTTAAGTGATGCATTCTGGTACTAGTGTCTTTTGACACATGACTGTTTTAGCTTGCATGTCTTATACTACTTCTTATGTTCACGTTGAGTCATTCTTAAATATTTGTCTTAACCTGGTTATATTTCACGAATTCTGCACATAAGGCTCAGTATCTATATATTGTAGACTTTCTCTTAAAACACTTAAGAGTTATTAATTCTAAGAATCTTTGTCCTGCATATGCTCTAGCTCACTTAACCAGAAAATAGAAACCTAATCTTCATTCAACATTTTTGGGACGATAAGAAAGAGTGAGTAGAAAATCTTAGTGTCCCACACGAACAGTGAATCCTATTTATCATCCATCCCCACCTTTGATTCTTGAATTCTGGATAAACCACTTTGTGTCTTGTAACTAAAGTCAGGAAGGGGTGGAAGGTTAAGCCTTCTATTGCTGTTTATGAGTAAAATCTGATCAATGACCCAAACACTCCACTAAGCATATGTAAATGAGTAATTGAAGTCAGATTACAGGAATCCTAGATATGTTCTTATCCTGAGAAATGTGCGGACCCATTATCCAGCATAAAATGTTGCTATATGTAATACATGCATATGTATTTTTGTATGTAATATGGACATAAAAGGTAATATGGTGATAAGAATGTCTATTAGTGGTAGAGGCGATGGTGGTAGTAGTGATGGTGGTGGTGATAGTAGTAGTAGTAGTATAGCTGTCAATCATTTTAAATTTAATTTAACAAGCAAACATGTCATGGAAGGCATTTGTGTGTGTGTGTGTGTGTGTGTGTGTGTGTGTGTGTGTGTGTGTGTGTGTGTGTGTGTATGGATGTGTCTGTGTGTTATACTGGAAGACTGAACTTAGATAAGCTTCACACATGCTAGGATATACTCTCTACCTATCAACCTACCCTTTACCTCTCCTCTTCCTCCAAGTTAGAGTCCAGCCACTAAGCCTGGCTGAAGCTCACTCATGGAGTTTTAGTAACTGCTGAGATAAGCAAAAAGACTTCAGTCAGGTCAACTCTCTGCTCAACTCTTTACTCCTAACTCTATAATGTATAAATATGTTATCCACACTGATTTTCAATGACATTGGTATTGTCACTGCTTGCCTTTCTTCCTTTTCAGTAGAAAGTTTTAGAAAAATATAGACAGTCAAGTGATACTCAGAGACAACTGAAACATGAATTTCACACAGATTACAACAGCCGTCCTCGGATCAGATATAAATTAGACCTAATTATGAGACACCAAGAAGATGGGGCTGTGGACCTGTGGTGTTGCTAATGGGATTTTGTGGAGGTAGGTTCTGGGCTCTGGAGAATGAGGTGATAGGTGGCAACTATAATTAGTGACTTTTGAATAAAGATGTTGGAGTCTTCTCACTCATCAGACCAAACAGTTCAGTGGTCATTACTAGTGGCTGTAAAAGTCGCTGAAATGCTGTCCGAGAGGGAGTATTGCTTATTACTGCAAAAATCTATTATTTCCATAATGGTGATGTGATTAGAAAGCAGCATTAAGCAACATCGCCCATCAGCTGCGCGGTTTTAAAAGCTTGTGGCAGTGGCCACAAATCAAATTTGGAACAGTTTCTGTAGCTTCGATGGGACTTCCATGACACATACTATTTCTTTTCCAGCTGTGACATTAATTTGGATATTATCAGGGACAGGTCAAAACAGATCTGCTATCAATCACTCCAAAAGTTGCATTGAGAGTTGGATCACACAAACAGTGTCTACTCTGAAAGAGAGGCAATGTCTTTGCAGTCAGTGTTTGTTACAAATCTCTCCAGAACAAGAGCAGAAATGTGGCTGCCACCACCACCCCTCCCCGCCCCCAACCTTATGCACTGGTTATAAATACAAGGCATGAGGCTTTGTTGAAATGTAATACATCACTTCAGGAGAAAAATGCCACCCACTTTCAATGCCAAGGGAAGAGACAAAATAGACCATACTGTAAATTAAAAGATATAAAACTATCCTAGGGGACATTATGTGTAAGGAAACAAATTCTCATTATTCTGAGTAAGACTTGGAATTTTACAGTCTGACCTAAACGACAATTATAATTGGATATTTACAATGAAAAATATGTAGAAAACCTACAAGCAATAAGTCAGTGATTATGCACTTGCAAAAACATGTGCTCGGCATTTTTTTTTAATTCCCTAATTAAATCCTAATTAAGATGTGCGGTGGAGTGTTAATTTTTGCTAGCTATACCTCCAGGGCATTTTTTCCACCTTCAGGAGTGTAAGCTTATTCATATATGTAAAAGATAATTATCAATAAAAAAGGAACGACCACATTGTTGGCCGGGAGAGTTGCTTATGTGCAGCTTCTCTCTGCCTCTGCCAAAACGAGCCCCAGAGACCTTTGTTTTCCTGTGGCATCTCAAGTCTTTTTTTTTAACTGCAATCATTTCTATACTGGCTATTGTATGTGCAAAATGTGGCTATATTATCTGAATGGGATACAGTGATCTCCTTAGCACAGCACATCTAAAAAATGGGTGAGCAGTCAGGTGAGGATGCTCAAAGAACTTTTCCATAGGAACTAAGAGTCCTAATGTGAGACCATTTTCCCTGGCTGCACACTGCATCGTGACTTATTAGGGTTCACATTAAACAAAGGTGTTTCTGGTAAGACTTAGAATTATTTTTAATCACTACAGCAAGATTTTATTGGAGAAAGGTTAAGAGTGTTCCCACCTGCATTTCAACCTTGTGACATCTTTTTGTTTCAGGTTGTCAACCTATTTTCTTTTTCTTTTATTTTTTAAATTTTTATTGGATATATTTTTTATTTGCATTTCAAATGTTATTCCCTTTCCCCTCTCCATCCCCCACAAGGGTGTCCCCCCCCATTCGCCCTCCCTTACCACCCCCCACCACCTCTGCACTGGGGGTCCAAGCTTGGCAGGACCAAGTGCTTCTCCTTCCTTTGCTGCCCAACAAGGTCATCCTCTGCTATATATACAGGTGGGTCCATGGGTCAGTTCATGTATAGACTTCGGGTAGTAGTGATTTAGTACTTGGGAGCTCTGGTTGGTTGGCATTGTTGTTATTATGTGGTTGTAAGCCCCTTCAGTTCTTTCAATCCTTCCTCTAATTCCTCCAACGGGGATCCCGTTCTCAGTTCAGTGGTTTGCTGCTAGTGTTCACCTCTGTATTTGACATGCTCGGTTGTGTCTCTCAGGAGAGATCTATATACGGTCTCTTTCAGCATGCATTTTTAGCTTCATCAATCTTACCTAATTTTGGTGAATATATATATATATATATATATATATATATATATATATATATATATATGGGCCACATGTAGGGCAGGCTCTTAATGGCTGTTCCTTCAGTCTCTGCTCTAAACTTTGCCTCTGTATCCCCTTCTATGGATATTTTTGTTCCCCCTTATAAGAAGGAATAAAGCATCCGCATTTTGGTCTTTCTTCTTCAGCTTAATGTGGTCTTTGGATTGCATCTTGGGTAATTTGAGCTTTTCAGCTAATGTCCACTTATCAATTAGTAGATACCATGTGTGTTTTTGTTGATGGACAAATACAGAGAAGAGAACTTCAATGATACTTCGATTAGTTTTCATAATACTTTAAGGTACTGTGAAGGCTGCCGGAAGAGAAAGTGAATCAGTGGGCTTATTTAGCTCTGGACCTTGAATTCTGCAATACTGACATTCAAGGACATTCATACCCATTCTCCAATGGTGGCACAAAGCTTATGAGGATACCAACTGCTTTCTGATTGGATTTCAGCATTCTTCCCAGTGGATGGGAGAGTACCCTGAGAGAGGCATGGGGGATGGTTTATGGAGGGGAAATTGGGACTTAGGAAGGGAGACTACATTTGAAATGTAAATAAATAAAAGAACCAATTAAAAAAAAAAAGAATTCCAGAGTTGAATGGTAGAGAGTTGTGAAATGCTGTCATCTGCAAATTTCATGGCTGTTGCACATATCAAATCACAGCAGTTGTGATTGTCTGCATAAGACCTACACAAAATCAAGACAGTCAAATTTTAAGAATGAATGGAGATGGTTTCCTGGTGGAACTATTTATAGTTAACGGTTGGTTGCTGAAGGAATGAGGTGTTTCTTTAGATGCGATAGTTTTTTCATGGCCGACTAGATAGCCTGACAACTGATGCATATATGGAAAATATTAATGATGATAAACAGGCCAATAATAATAACGATAGCACTAGAAAAACTAAGTTAGGAAGGAGAAAATTCCTGGAGAGATCTAAACATGTTCTGGAGGATAGATAAGATCAAACACATTGTTTACATGCATTCAAATATCAAAGAATACTATTTGTATACTATTTCAAAGAATACAATTACCAATTGCTAGATATAAAATAAAATAAAACAAAATAAAATGTTGCCATAATGAAGAGAGACAATGGTAGAGAAACATAAAGGCAATTTCTATGAATAAACATTTCCAGTAAGAACTTTCCATTCAGAGAGAGGGAGTGGGGAGAAAGAGAGAGGAAGGGGAGGGGAGAGGGAAAGGGTGATTTTGAGGTATAAGATATATTTATACCTCACATATAAGAAGATAAAAATATACCCTATACTTCAAAACTATTGCGTTTGCTGGGCTAGAGAAATGAATCAATTATTAGTCAGAGTACTCGCTGCTTTTTCAACAGACATACCTTTGGTTTCCATCACTAGGAAATTACCTAACATTGAAGACATTATTTGGCTTCCAAATAAGTGGAAATGGGGGGCAGGGTTATCCTAAACCCTGTTGTCCATACATGGAATCTATTCTTTGGCTGGGTGGCATTGTCTGCCTCAGTGGAAGAGGAAGTGTCTAGCCTCCCAGAGACTTGAATTACCAGGGTAGGGCGATACTCAGAGGGGCTCCCAACTCCTCAGAGAAAGGGAGGGGTCAGGATTTCAGCAGGTCTGACTAGGAAAAGGGCAGTGAGCATGACTTAAGTTGAATAAGGAAAAAGTAAGTTTAAATTTAAATAAAGAGAGAATGATCAATAACTTCTTAATTTATGGCACCCGTTTTTGGGAGATGATTTCTTGGTTAGAGGCTAGGTTGTCTTGTTAAGAAATATATGATCCTGAAGTAGCAGCAGCTAAGAAAAAGACACGTTTGTCTTTTCTCTTGGAGTGAATATATTTTTGCAAAAATGCTCATTGAATGGGAAACACAAATCAGTGAGAAGTAATATCCCAACCTGACAGATGGAAACTCTTATGTTCATGGATGCTAAGAGAGTCGACCCAGTTCCCATGGCTTTTAGTGATTGCAGTCATGTTTTGAATGTGGTTATGAATCTAAATCTTTGCTTATCTATTATCCAATGAAAACAAAAAGGGTTTTGCGAAAGTGACACTTCAATGACTAACCATCCTATATTCATAATTTTGGCAAAGTAGCTCCGTAAACTCATTTTAAATTTCACACTTTTCTCTCATTTTGCTCTCTCTGATAATAGCCAAGAACAACTGTCAACAGATGTGAAGGTTTACAGATCATTAGATTTTCCTCTTCAGTTGACTCTCAGAAATGCCCTTGTGTCATAGGAGCTCTTCTTTCTTTCATTTGAAAAGATTGGTTTTAGGGTAGTTTTGCTCCAAAGTAGTTAGCGAGTCAGTATTCTCCAATGAGCAATTAACCTGAATGGTTCTGGAGATAGGACTCATGGTGAGATCAATTACAAGTCTGTTTATCATTGCATCTACATCTAGCACCCTTACCTAGTAGGCAGTCAGCGTCACCTCAAAGCTCTGGGGCAGATGGCTCATCAAATACTTTGTAAGAGAGAACATTTTGTTTGAGGTAGGTTAAGGTTAATATATCTACCAATACATATATTCATTTGTCCTTCACTGTTTCACATATGGGCATGCTCTACATACACATCATAACTGAGAATCCACATACCAGTTAATATTTGCATTACTTTATTATTATTTTTAATCCAGACATGCAAAATAATGAGTGATCTTTTTGTCTCTAATTGAGTTAACCTAATCGGGAGAATTCTAACTTGGTGTGCTCAGTAAAATTAACCAGGTTTTCTTTTAATTCTCTCTGAATTTTATACACACCATAACGGTGGGATGAATGTGCTTACATGCCTGCTATGGTTTTCTTTTCAAACCAGTATAATCCTTTTTTTTTCATGCCTCAGAAATAATAATAAAGACAAAGATTACTGTAAACTAAACATCTCTACCGTGCAACACACCTCTACAGGCATCCTTTATGAGGTGTACATAATTTCTTATTCATATCTTTCTATATCTCCTCAAAGATTTAAAGCACTGACCCTGAGGGTTTGAAATGTCAATTTCAATATGACCCTAGGGTATTTATTGATATTTTCAGCCTGCTATTCTATCTCTGAAGATTTACAATGAAAATAATGTGGCACTTTCCCATTGTTAGGATGTAAAGTAATGAGGAATCTATCTTATACACAGGGCACACAGTGTTCTTCTCTTCCTTGCAGGTTGGAGAATCTCACATGGTGAGGAACCACTGTCATGTCTTCCCCGGCCTAACAAAACCTGAACCTTACTAACAAAAATTAGCCAGATATCTAATTCATGTCTTTTTCCACTTTTATGTTTCATCAAAACCACAATATTTTCTAGCATAATGGCTGCATACTACTGGATAGACTCTGGAGCAAGGAATTCAGATGATGTATGCTACAGTTTCTAAGAAGGAAATGGCTATGAGTTGATAAATATGTCATCTACTGTATTTGAGATATTTGTTGTAGAGTGCTATAAAATCCACAGCTGATACTTCACTAAGTAATAACAGCTTAAGGATGAGCAAGACTTAAAGGGTTCATTTCCATTCTCACATAGTAGGTGCCTAATAAGCACGATTATAATAGCTATTCTCTATTGCTATGATAAACTGTCATGAATAAGGCAATGTACAGAAGCAATATTAGTTGAGCTTATAATTCCAGAGGAGTAACAGGACTCAGAAGCAGAGAGAGGTTTATAGGCTGAAATAGAAAACAGCAAACATGTTTCTAACACCACAAGAACAAACGGAACACAAAGAATGGAAATTATGTGTCACTGTAAAACCTTAAACCACAATCCTTGCCCCTTGATAAACTTTCTCCAGCCAGGTCACGTTTTCTCAGTATACCCAAGCAGTGCCACAATGGTTACTGAAAGTCAAATGTCTGAGCATGTGGGGGACATTGTCATTCAATCATTTCATTTTGTAAAATGTTGTGAGTATCTTAGCGTTCTACTTGTGTGAACGTCTTTTCAAGTGCTGTGTCAGGTATCTACTGGGTTGTGACAAACTAACCTGAAACATTCTGTCAAAAACAATAACTGATTATTTCTCAAGATAATCATAGCCAATAATGCCCCCTAGCCTACTAGTCACATCTTGCATTAATAATTATGTATCAGATACTCCTAGGTATCAACTTCTGAACTTTTGTTCTCTTCTGTTTAGTCTTTATTTTGCTTAATATTTCGTACATTGTAGTTCCACATCACTGTTTCCTAAAGGATCTTTCATGTCTGTGCTTATGTCATGTATGCTGATGTCCTATTGGTCTAGGTAATTTATTGGTGAAAACAAGAATAAATAGGAGAGAGGCATATGCAAGGTCATGCTACTAGAAGCCAAGATTTATTTTAAAATTTTCTGGAAGAATCTGTCACAAATGATAATAGCTTTTTTTTTTTTTTTTTTTTTTTGGAGCTGGGACTGAACCCAGGGCCTTGCGCTTGCTAGGCAAGCGCTCTACCATTGAGCCAAATCCCCAACCCCTGATAATGGCTTTTAAAGATTAATAAAGAGACTATATAATGGTATGGTTGAAAGGCAATTTAAGTATTGTGTATTTCAAGACTATCACTCTGTGAGGAAACAAATATGGTCAGGCAAAGCAATTCCTAAGCACAGAAAAGAATTAACATTAAAAAAATCACATTATTTTAAATTTAAGTGAAGAGAAGAGTTAGTATTTACATCAAAGGGTCCTAAAAAGTCCATGACCTGCCAACCTAGGTTGTTGCATATAACTAAGTAATATCTCTCTCTCTCCTCTCTCTCTCTCTCTCTCTCTCTCTCTCTCTCTCTCTCTCTCTCTCTCTCTCTCTCTCTCCTCCTCCCCAACACTTAAGCATAAAAAACATGTTAACATCAAAATAATTATAAACTTTATTTTCAAAGTGTGTTGTAATATATCAGTCATTTGATGGCTCCTTACAATTAAACTACTAAATAAATAAGTTATCTCTTAGAGGGTAGACTCAAGTGATTTAGACCAATGGTTTTGTAATAGTTTGCTTCCATTGAAACAAGCAAAATACATGTGAATTCCTATTTAATGAATTCCTGATGTTAATCTTCTCAGAGATTCTTTGTTCTGGTTGAAACTATTGTTACTGTGTGTGTTCTCCCCAGGACTAAGTTCAGCAAGGCGAAACAGAAGTCAGCATAAAACGTTTCACTATGCAGGTAAATGTTTCTGATTTTTCAAGCTTGGATTATTGTAATTCTTATTATCTGGAGCTTTTGCTCATGATGCTTTCTCAGATAAGGCTCTGTGAGAATGCCAAAGTCGAATCTTAATAAAAAATGCACCTGCCTTGGTAAATTATTCCAATTTTGATATCCATGCACATGATCCTATCTAGTTTACAATAATAGATTTCTATTTAAGAACTCGAGGGATAGAGACTGTCTCTGCTTTCAGCGAATGTAATGTTGGTTGTTTTTTTTTTTTTCTTACCATCTGAATCAACATATCTTCATTCCAAGCTTGATTTCAAAACTGACTTTCTCAACTAGATCAGTTGTGCTAATCATTAAAGAAATTTATTTCACGTATTTATTTGACAACATTTTAAAGAAGGACAGTAATCAATTTCTACTTTTCATTGCAATGTTAATTTCATTTCATTTTAATGAAAGCATGTTAGGGTCTTTCTGTCTACTTAGTACTATATTTGGTAAATCACAATATTCATTAAAATATTCTGTGCTCTTGTGAATTTTTATTATAGAAATAGGGCCGAGAGAGATAGGTATAAAATCATTTTTTTTTTTGGTTCTTTTTTTCGGAGCTGGGGACCGAACCCAGGGCCTTGCGCTTCCTAGGCAAGCACTCTAACCACTGAGCTAAATCCCCAACCCCGGTATAAAATCATTTAAAGTATCAATTCTATTATTTATTTAATCCCCATGAGAAAATACAGTGTTCTATTCACTAATACTTAAAAAGTGTTAACTTTCTGCATGATAATTATTGAAATTATTCCATCCCGAATGCACCTATGGATCCCTACTTTAATGTCACTGATGCTCTTGGCTAAGCTATGACATGCTGTCATAGTTGTCCTTATATTTTGAATATAAGGTATAGTATTAACAGCTTTCCAGAAAAACTCACAAAACAGCTTTCATTAGAAACATAAATAAACCTTGTCTGAGGTGGGAAATAATTTTCATCCTCACCTGAAAAATTCAATTATGAAACTTAATTGTGTACGGTGGTCATTTGTCTAATTCCCTGCACATTTGGGAGGCTGAGGCAGATCTCATTGAATTTGAAGACAGCACAAGCTCCATTACAAGAGCTTATCTGAAGAAACAACAATAAAAAGTAAAGCAAATGTGAGCCTCAGGAAAAAAATTAGAAAATATAAACAAAATTTAAGTTGGAAAGAGATGCCCACTATTGTGTTCTCAAAATGTATTTCTGCTGAAAGTTTCTACTATAGACAGGTAAAACACATTTTCTAAAATTATGAGTGGTAAATTTTAGTAAAGTATCCAATATCAAGTGGTTAGCCTTTAAAACATATGTAATTGTGATATTTTACAGGCTAAGATGGTTGCATTTCTGTATTTAAGAATATTTCATATTCTTATATGAATATGACATATAGAATAGTGCATATGACAATCCACTGAAGGACGATATGTTTCTTCATACATATTGAGCAAGTTGTATTTGAGGATACATAAGTATGTGCGTATATATATATATATATATATATATACATATAACAATAATTAATGAAAAAGATCATGAATTTGGACAAGAGGAAGGACAGTTATCTGGAAGGGTTAATGGGAAGAATGACAAGAGGAAAACAGTATAATTAGTATAATCTCAAAAATAAAATGAAGACAAAAAATTAAACTTATGCTTTAAATATGTAAAATTTCCACACTAAAAGTAAATCTAAAGCACATATTTAATTTATTTAAAACAACTATTAGAGAGTTTTTAAATTTTTAATATCAAAATGAAGAGAACAAGAAGAGACAGATACTAAAGGCTCATCAGACAGCTTCTCGACCTCTTGACTCAGTGGCATATCTTATTACTGACACGTTTGACTCAAACAAGTCATGCCGGGTCCTCACTAACAAACACACAAGGACCTTCAGAGCTTGCAGAGGAAGACCTCTAAAGGAAAGCCAGAAACATTGCTGAAAGGTCAGGATTTGTAAGCAAATGAATCTCCAGTACAATCTACACAGAATACTATTCTGAATGAGTTGCCACAGGTTTTTTTAAGTGTTGTTTTGAGACCAAAATATAGAAAAAAAAATTAATCATGATTCTTACTCTGTTACTTGGGCTCTTAAGGACTCAAACTTACGTTAAATAGTTGGGGTAGATTTATCATGCTATCTGTGATAGTCAGATTTAGTGAGCTTTAGTTTACAATTCCAAGTCTCCCCAACAACGTGGGAAGAATAATGAAAATAAATAATTTTGGAAGAGATAGAAGACCATGAGGCTATGGTGCGCCAGTGTTTGCTCAAATCTTACTTTGGGGTGAGAAAACAACTGATTTTGAAGCCAAGTAAGAGGCAGACATTCCCTATAAGCTTATGACGAACATCTTCTCGATCTTGTCTATAATCTTGGCTTTCACTGTACCTGTTCCCTCCACATAACAGACATCCACCTCTCTGTGTGCCAGAATGTTCTCCACTGAGCCTTTCTGTACACTGGGGAGACAGGCAGAAGTGATGAGTGATCCGAGCCCATGAGGAGCCAGAAAGTTCACATAGTCTTGACATGCCCTTTAATTAGTGGTGCATGTAAAGGTTGGGAAGGTGGCTAGTTCTGTAGTGTGCTTGACTTACAGATGTGAGGACTTGAGCTCAGTCTCTGGAACCCATGTTATGGCAGTGTATCTGTAATCCAAGCACAGGCAAGGTGGGGTTTCTGAATTCTAGTCCTATGAGAGACTCTTTCAAAAACAAGGTGGGTGGGCGGGTTCTATCTCCTGGAGTTAGTCATAAAACAAATTAGATGGTGCTTAGTCTCAAAAGCATCGTGCCTTTCCTGCCCCAGCCTATCTTTCAGACAGGTTACCATTTTAAACAGAAGGATTTAAAACTCAGTTGGTGTTAACCTTTCTCTTTTGGTAGATTCAAATTCTCTTCCTCACAGTGTCAAGAAAATAGAAACCATAGACTCCCCCTCCGTTCTCGTTATACTTCCAATTTTCTGACTTGCTGAGACACGCAAAGCTTACTGGGTGAGTCACGTTTTTCTAATCCACTGATTTAGTGTATTTCACTTGCACTAATATGGCACAAAATATTTTCAAACACAGAATTCTATGATTATGTATTTCCCTCTGTAAGCATTTAGCACATTACATTTTATAGACATACAACATAACCTGATACACTTTTGTACTTCTCAACAAAAGATTTCACTTTAATCAGTATAAACATGTATTTAGTTTGTAGCTTAGGTTACAACTGAGTTGCTAAGGAAGACAGCCAACCTTTTGATTCTCCTAGTGCTTTTAGGTAACACAGAATGTTTCCTCGGGCTATATAAATGCTTAAGAACAGTAGGTCCAACCGAGGGACTGGAAGTTAAACAGATTCCTTAAGAGACAGATGAGGAGAGAGAACGTAGCTAGGTAGTAAAGATGATAAAATTCTAAGATGACTTGTTTCATTTCTGAACCTCCTTACCTAAAACAAAAGTCTTAGAGCTTAAAACAAAGTTCTTGTGAAGTTTTGTTCTACCAGTAGGACCCCAGCTCATCCTAGAATCCTGCCTATGGTCTGGCCCTAGGAGTTCAGAGTAGTACAAGGCAGTCCAAGGCAGGATATGTTTTCCCAAGAGTTGTAGGCCAGTCAGCCACCAAACCTATATTAGGAAATAAGGAAAGGATATTCTTTCAAATACTAAGAAAAACAACAACACACACAAACACACACACACAAATACACACACAAACACACACACACACACACACACACACACACACACACACACACATAAAACCAAACAACAAGAGCAACAAAGCAGCCCTGTAGAAGACTGGACTTTTTTTTTTTATTAACTTGAGTATTTCTTATATACATTTGAGTGTTATTCCTTTCCCAGTTTCCAGGCAAACATCCCCTCCCCCTTCCCCTTCTATATGGGTGTTCCCCTCCCCCATCCTCCCCCATTGCCGCCCCTCCCCCAACAGTCTAGTTCACTGGGGTTCAGTATTAGCAGGACCCAGGGCTTCCCCTTCCACTGGTGCTCTTACTAGGATATTCATTGCTACCTATGAGGTCAGAGTCCAGGGTCAGTCCATGTATAGTCTTTAGGTAGTGGCTTAGTCCCTGGAAGCTCTGGTTGGTTGGCATTGTTGTACATATGGGGTCTCGAGCCCCTTCAAGCTCTTCCAGTTCTTTCTCTGATTCCTTCAACGGGGGTCCTATTCTCAAATTAGTGGTTTGCTGCTGGCATTCGCCTCTGTATTAAATTAGTGGTTTGCTGCTGGCATTCGCCTCTGTATTTGCTGTATTCTGGCTGTGTCTCTCAGGAGAAATCTACATCAGGTTCCTGTCGGCCTGCACTTCTTTGCTTCATCCATCTTGTCTAATTGGATGGCTGTATATGTATGGGCCACATGTGGGGCAGGCTTTGGATGGGTGTTCCTTCTGTGTCTGTTTTAATCTTTGCCTCTCTATTTCCTGCCAAAGACTGGACTTTTGGCATCAAAATCCCACTTCTGTTTTCAGAAGGTCTTTCTCCATGCATGATTGCTGTAGGTATGCCCATATTCTCACCTCGGATAAAAATCTTTCTTCACCATTCTGCCATGTTTTAGAATTTCCTTGCTGCTACCAGTTGTAACAGGATTTTCCTGCCTTTTCATTTATTTTTAAACAGGGAAAGAAAAAGAGCCCCATCAAGACTATAACAGAACAATCTATACACAAAAATGTCCTTCAGTTTTTCATTAAAATTTGAGATATTTTTTGTCTGTCTATAGCCCATCTGTCACAAATTATATTGAGCTTATCTATAACCTGATAAAGATGAATTGGACTTGGATATAGACGTAATGAAGTTTTGTTTCTATTGAGCTAATGTTATACAAATGCTGACTTTCTCCACAATGAATTGTCTTCCCAGAAGGGAAATGCTCTGAGCTTTCCAATCAACTCATTGTTTGCATTATGGAAAAGTGAAGTGGGCCCCTCAGTAGTGAAATTTGAGATTAAAAACATATTCATATATATTATGAATAAAATAAAAATTAATATTTTATATTTATGGAAAAGCACTAATCATAAAACATCCAAGAACTGTATAAATACATGACATGAAAAGTCTGAATACTAAGGTCCAAATTTTATTGTATTTTTAAGTTTTAATAAGTTTTAACTTTTAATATATTATTATTATTATCATTATTATTATCATTATTTAAGAATTTGTTACCATATATTTGAACATATTTATACCACCTCAATCTCTCGTTGATGTGCTTATATAAAGATTAAGAGATGGTATGTCCAGGGTTTCAGCATCAGTGTTGCATTTATAAAAAGATAAAGAGGGAATTGTGTTCTATGGAAGTGTGGTGAGGTATGGGGAAAGAGGGTGCCTCAGTGCTCCCGTGCTCAGATATCCCTTCCCCCTGAGGGACCAGCCACAAGACAGTAAAGTATAGAATAGAGTTTATTCAGGCCATGGGCGTGGGAGTTAAGAGAGTAGTAGGGCAGAGAAAGAGAGAAAGAAGTAGAGCAATAGAAGAGTAGAGGAGCAGAGTAGAGGCTGGGCATGAGCACATGGAGAGAAGGGGGGTGCGGGGGAAGAGGGAATGGGGCAGAGGGGACAAAGTGGGAAGAGGGTGAGAGCAAGAGAGAAGAAGAGAAGAGCAAGAGAGTGAGGAGGGGGCAAGCAGCCCCTCTTATTGTGTCAGGCACACCTGCTGCTGCCAAGTAACTGTGGGGCAAAGCATACCTGGCTATTGGCAGGTAACTGTGGGGGGCTTAGACAGAATGCTAATGCTCCTACCCTCTCAGTCCTACCACTCCTCCCCACCCAACCTTGAGATTACTTATTTCCCAGTTGAGTTCACTTTGTGTTTTTCAGCTAGTTATGGGATTGGGGCCAGCTGTGCAGTGTGGTCAGCCTACCAGTGATCATAGCATTTAAACACCAAAACAAGGCACACAGAATAACAAATGAGTCTTTCTCCAGCATCAACCATGTACTAATTGTTCCTCAGCTTGTGATGGGACTATGTTCATTTTATGTCTTTGAAGTTGAGGTTTTGTCTAACTGGAGTTGGCACAGGATTTCGCATGCTATCCAAATTGCTATGAGTTCATACGTGTGTTTACCATGTCGTATTTGGGAAACACTTGTTTCCTTGAAGTTACCCAACACCTTAGGCTTTTATTCTCATCCTATCCTATATTCTATAAGGATTCCTCAGCCTAAAGAATAGGGTTGCAATAAGAAGGCCCAGACCCCAATATGAAGACAAAATGTAGAGCAGAGACTGAAGGAAAGGCCATCCAGAGACTGCCCCACTTGGGAATCCAGCCCATATACAGACATGAAACTCAGACACTATTGCAGATGCTAGGGAGTGCTTGCTAACAGAAGCCTGATACAACTGTTTTCTGAGAGGCCCTGGCAGAGCCTGGCAAATACAGAGGTGTATGCTCGCAGCCAACCATTGGACTGATCATGGCATCTCCAACGGAGGAATTAGAGAAAGGACTGAAGGAGCTGAAGGGGCTTGCAATCCCATAGGAAGAACAACAATATCATCCAACCAGAACTCCAAGAGCACCCAGCAACTAAACCACCAATCAAAGAATACACATGGAGGGACCCATGACTCCAGCTTCACGTGTAGCAGAGGAGGGCCTTGGAGGACATCAATGGGAGGAGAGGTCCTGTGAAGGCTCAATGCCCCATTGTAGGGGAACACCAGGGTGGGGAGGTGGAAGTGGGTAGCTGAGTTGGGGAGTGCCTTCATAGAAGCAGGGAAAGATGGGATGGGATAGGGGGCATCCAGAGGGGAAACCAGGAGAGGGAAATGTAAATGAATAAAATATCCAATAATAAATAAATGACCAAGCCAACTCAGCCAGTCAACAGGTTCTCTAAGGCAGGAGTGAGGATTAAAAAGAAAAAGACAATGCAACAACATTATAACACGACTCCAGCCAGTTCTGAGGCTGAAGCCGGTTTGTTATTTTCCAGTCTGCTTTTATACCACTTTAAGTACATGCAAAATAATAAGATCAGGTGTGGGTTAAGAAACAAGCAAGGCAATAAACAAAATCCTGTAAACACCTTTTAGGGGCTAGTCAAGATGACCAAGACAAAAAAAACGCCACACACCTCTCCATAGAGCCTGCTCTGAGCTTTCCATTAACTCAAATGTAAATGTTAATCTGGGTCTATTTTCCTGTCTAGAGGCAAGAGGCCCCAAAAGGCACTCCATAATAAAATTAATTAATTAATTAATAGTTGAAAACTATATGGTATTTTATTCTCTGCACATAAATCAATTGGGATCTCTGTAAAATTCCATCTACTACAACATGTCTTTTATGATGACTTCATGTTCAAAACTGACACTGTCAGGAAGAGCTCACAGAGCTAGATACACAGGGCCAATTAATAACAAATGAACATAACCTATAAAGATAATATAAGTAAATGCTTGACCTATAAAAATATCTATACAATACAACCAGACTGACCACAGTTTCCTCTCCTTCCCCTTCTCTAAGTTTCTGTACACACATTCCCTAACCCTCAGATCCACTCCCCCTTCATTTGCTCTCCAGAGAGGAGCAGACCTCCAAGGAAGCAAAGAGAAACAGGACAAAACAAAGTACAATTAGACAAGGCAAAAGCTCTCATATTGAGTCTGGACAGGGCAATCCAAGAGCTGGCAAAAGGGTCAGAGATACACTGTCTCCCATGTTAGGAGTCCCACAAAACGACGGAACTAACAGTCATAGCACATACACAGAGGACCTAGTGCAGCTCCCTGCAGGCCTGTGCTCGTCACTTCCAGCTCTGTGAGCCTATGTGAGCCCCGCTTAGTTGATCTGGTGGATCACACACTCCTGCTGTGCTCCAGCCACTCTCACTCCTGTGGTCTTTTCTCTCTCTCTCTTCTGCAATGTTTCCCAAATTCCCAAGGGGAGGGACCAAATGGAGACCTTCAATTTAGACTTTATCTCCCCATAGTGTGGGTCTGTGTAACTGTTCCCATGTTCTGCTCTAGGAAGTCTCCCTGATGACAAGTAAACCAGGCACAATCTATGAGTATAGCAGAGTATCATTAGGAATCATATCACTGATTAATTATTTTAAGTCCTGTTAGGTTCTATTCCTAGGTCTCTCGACTATCCAGTCTATGGTTGCTGGATATCAAGGTAGTATAGGGCATGGGCTCCCTTGTATGCTATAGGTCTCAAATTTAGCAAAAGATTGATTGGACATTCCCCCAATGTCTGTGCCCCTACCCCTTTGCTCCTTTATTGCACAGCAAGCAGAGTGTAGGTAGATAGTTTTGTGGTTGGGAATATGCAGGAGTTTCTGTCTCCATACTCTTGAGGGCACCTTCTCACACTGAAGAGTCTAGAAGATATTATGGGTGAAGACTCCATGCAGGCTCCAGCTTAACCTTTCTAAGCTATGTGCCATTGTCCTAGGCGATGGGCTCCACTGTCAGTTTTTAGTGAGTAACCATTTGTCCTAGGCTTGCTTCGGGGTCCCCACAAGCCCTCCTCACCCAACATCTAGATGAATGCAGCACAGTCCTGCCACTGGAAGCTTTACTTGGCTAAAAATGATGGGTAATTCAGACTCCTTATGCTGCATTATTTGGAGTCAACACTATGGTCAACCTCATAGATTAAGCACGTTTCCACTGCAGTAGGTTTCAATTTCATATTGGAATGTATTCATAGCTTGTTCAAGACTGGATGCGGTCTAGTGACTACTGATGGGGTGTTCCTGAGATCTCTGGAAAATGGAAAGTGCTGAAGATAATATAAATATTCATTTGAGCAAAAAGACACAGCGTGGGCAGAGATTCTGAATCAGACTCCAAACATCTACAGACAACGTGCAACAGAACCGATTTTGAAGACAACATCTAATAATCGGAGTTTGCTCATACAACAAATACTTTTGTTGCTTCTTTTTTCCCACCAGCTGTGATCCACTATTAAATGTTAGCATGGAAAACAGTGTGTCTGCCTTTCATCATATAAGAACAATGCTGCCACTCCAAGCCTGTGTGGCAGAGATAAGTCAAATATTCTGAGTAGTAGCACTCTGCTGTGGATGGGTTCATACCTTCATTCTTATTTGTGTGGACATAACCCAGTTGTCTACTGCTTACTAACCTGTTTGTCCTGACAACTACATTGCCATTAGTGTCCTATAGTCATCACCATGGTTTGAGTCTTAAATGTCCTGAATACACTCAGGTTTTGTGTGTTTACTTCCACTAGTGGGGTTACTTGAAGTACAGGGCTTCAGGGAAGAAAATTCTGGATGGGAGAAGTGGGTCTCCCAGGAGAGGCCATTGAACGTTACCTTGTCCCCCTGAAATTGCCTACTCTTCTTCCTGTTCTGTTATGATATAAAGAGCTGCCATGTCAAGTTCCTGTTGATATGGACAGAGCTGCTTTGCCCTGCCTTCCCTGTCCTGTTGGACCAGTCACCCTCTGAAATTCAGAAGCACAGCAAACCTTTCCTCCCTTTAATTTTTTCTCAGACATCCTAGTCACATAGAGAAGAATTAACTAACACTTGGTTTTTTTTTGTTTTGTTTTGTTTTTGTTTTTTTTTTTTTTTACCTTGCTACAAAGATATCTGAGATAGCAAGTTAATAGGAACAAGGTATGTGTTAACTCATGGTTTTGGATGTTTCTCCAAACTCCGGTAGTTTTGTTGTATTTGAGGATGTGATAAGAGAATATATTACAATGGAAACAAATAGGAGAAATAATTTCCCCCATGGTGAAAAAAGGGCAAAAAATAATGCCAGAAGTATAAATCTTTTGAACTAAGCTAAGAACTAAACTTCCCTTCAGTAGCTTACAACTCTTAAAGGAGACATCACTTTCCAATGCCATAGAGGTCGTGCAGCAAGACTTTTGTGATAGGCTGTTAAGGGCTGTTCACCTGAGAAACAGCATTTCCATGAGCGAGGTATTCAGGAGCCTCAATCATAATCTCACTATGTGTCACCTGCATAAAACCTATAATATAATTCAAACTCAAAAAAGTTCTATTTGCTTTTCAATATAAACAAAGAATTTGAAGGACAAATGTGCTGTGCCCCTGTACCTGGTTGTAACCCAGAAATAAAAATCACAGGAAAAGAAAATGAGACTCAGGTAGGGGTCACAATAAAAAATCTCCATTATTTTGGAGCCAGGAGAGACAACCACATTTTATTTAGCTGAGGAGCAGAAGTCATCCCATCCCCAGAGGCAACAAGATATCACACTCGATGTGTAATTTATAAAGTAAGATCTTTTCCAGTTTTTTTTTTTTTATAATTTGGGAATCATATGTCAAGATTCCCATCTGTCTGTATAGAAGCAACTAAAGAGTTGAGTATAATAGTTCCCCCTAAGCACACAGCTCATAGAGTTCAGGAGGTAACAGGCAACTTTCATTTGATAGCTAGCTGTGTTCTCCCAATAGTACCAAAAAGGAAGTGGAGAGATAAGTTCTTGTATAGATGTAATATTGCAGTCAAGACTCGTGGATTTGCATTAGAATAACTCAAAAGAACTATCGGGACGTCAACCAACAAGTATTCATGGCTAAAAAGCAAGATAAGAAAACTTTGATAACTGCTTTCTTTGGTTAAATTATGCTAATCAATATTGAAGCAGCCATCTTTAAGAAAGCAAATGCCACAGACATTGTAAACCTTAATTTAAAAATAGAATAAAATATTTTTGTATATCCAATTCCATATACATTTTCAATATGGTTCCTTGTATTGAAATGAGGAAAAGTAAACTTAAAAAAAAAAAGTGGAAGGAAAAAACTTAATGTAAATTGGAATGATAAGTTACAACCAACTAAATTAAACTAAACAAACATTCAAATTTTATACTAAAGTAAAAATATGTTAAATATTGTTAATATAGTTTGACATTACATTTGATATTGAAATAAAATATTCTCTATGAAAACTACGGATTTAGTCTACCTGATACTATAACATTCAATAAATGAAACCTGATTTCTAAGGAAATCACTAGAAGAATTATATGTTATCCTTGGTTACTACCTGGAAAGAAAAGGGAGCATGGTTCCATTACAGATGCAACAAAGGTGTGAAATTCTTCCAAAGCTAAGAAAAAATTCTATTTTTGTTCTTTTTTTTTTTTTTTTTTTTTGGTTCTTTTTTTTTTGGAGCTGGGGACCCGAACCCAGGGCCTTCTTCCCTAGGTAAGCGCTCTACCACTGAGCTAAATCCCAGCCCCTTGTTCATGTTTTAATTTAGAAAAATACCTACATTGTTACCTTGATTATATTTTTGAATAAATAATACAGAATGAAGGATGTTAATGAATACTAATGGGAAATTACATGTGACCTACAATTATTTCTATTTTGTTTCTTTAGCCTCTTTCTTTTTACTGCACAGCTGGAACAATATTTTCAAAACAATAATCTGAATTTACGATTGCCCTAGAAATTCATTTTTAGCGAGCACCTGTTGCTCTGAGAGCAATCCTCTGTGGGTCATTGTGCACACGGGCCATTGTGCACACGGGCCATTGTGCACACGGTGCGCTAGTTCTCGGTCACCTTACAGCCTTTTCCTTTCACAGCCTCCTATTGAAGGTCCCCAGCACTTCCTTCACACTTCATTTTAGCTATCCTTGTTTCCTTTCTACCATTCCCCTGTAGTTAACCTTTATCACCAGCAATTTACACTTGCTATCCCCTCCACACAAAATGTTCTTCTAAACATCTTCGCAATCCTATTTTTTTTAATCTTTAAAAAAATAAAACTAAAAGTATACGTCTCTAGGGAATGCAGCCTATCCTTGACATATTTGTTATATAAATTTCACCTTTTTGTTACCTTTCATTCATGTGTCATGAAGTAATATTTTTGTTGTTGTTGTTTTGTTTTAGTTTTGGCAAATTTTCCCAGTTTCAAGGTTGTGTTCACACAATGGAAGAGTCACATTGGAATGGAAGGTCTTTCTGTAAGGGCATTTTGCTTGTGCCTCCCAACACCTTTAGTCAATATCCAAGATTTCAGTTTCTACCTGTGGCTCTGATATCTGTGTCTATAGCAATGTTTCCTTTATCTTTTCTTTCATAAATACAGTTTCTTTTTTTATTGTTCTTTTTTACTTGCATTTCAAATGTTATTACCTTTCCCAGTTTCCAATTCATAAGCTCCCTGTTCCATCCCCCTCCTCTTCTTCTATAAGGGTGTTACCCCTCCCCAACCACCCCCACTTCCCACCTCCCCATAAATAGTTTCTTAACTGTTAAAGATGCACACCTTTCCCTCTCTTTCCACTGCTGAGTGTGTTAAGCTCCCATGCCAACAATCTTTTCTAAAATCCTAAGTCATTGATGACTGCTCACTTGCTAAATGAAAGGAAAAAAATAACATATTGGCATTTCACTGACAGCTTTCTAACATATGTGAAGACCACAGATGTGTAACCAGCTTTTCTTGTTCCAGTTGAACATGGCCATTTCCTTAAAAAGAAAATCGTCATACACATTTTGTTAAAATTCATGTCTAGTACAGAGTCATGTCCCAAAACATGTAATTTGACTCCTATGAATTTCTTTAAATTGTGATCAGACAAAAGACAATTACTATAAATCATTGTCATATATAGAAAATGAAAATTATTTTTTTTTCCGGAGCTGAGGACCGAACCCAGGGCCTTGTGCTTGCTAGACAAGCACTCTACCACTGAGCTAAATCCCCAACTCCGAAAATAAAAATTCTTGAGAAAAATCTTGATCACAGGTGAATACATGAATAAATTAATGTGAATAAAGAAATATTATTGATATAATAACATTTTAGGAATCTGTCCAAATCTGTTACTCTGCTCCGACTTACTCTCCAAAGAAGAAATGCGAATGACTAATAAACATAAAGATTGGCCAATTGAATTATCCACCAGGAAATTATAAATTAAAGTTACTTTGATATTATATTTTTCCCACTTGGAATGATTATAACCAAGAAATCAAATTACAGCACAAATGATTACTATAGGTAAAAACTACAAATTGGTAAAACATTATTAAAATCTGTATGCACATTCCTTAGAAACTAGAAATATAACCATTATTTGACATATCTGTCTTCACCATATCATTTTGGCATAAATTCAAAGGGTGCCATATTCTGCTGTATGGATGCACACTCATTTGTGTTTATGATACTGTGTTCACAATAGCTAGAATATGGAAACAGATTATCAACTGATGAATGGATAATGAAAATGTACATATACAGAAAAGAATTTAGCAGGTGTAATATAAAAATAAACTATGCAATTTTTAGGTGTACTGGCTGGTTTTGTGTGTCAACTTGACACAAGCTGGAGTTATCACAGAGAAAGAAACCTCAATTGAGGAAAAGCCTCCATGAGACCCAGCTGTAAAGCATTTTCTCAATTAGTGATCAAAGTAGGGAGGACCCAGCCCATTGTGGGAGGTGCCATTCCTGGGCTAGTGAACCTGGGTTCTATAAGAAGGCAAGCTAAGCAAACCAAGGGAAGCAAGCCAGTAAACAGCACTCCTCCATGGTCTTTGTATCAACTCCTGCTTCCAAGGTACTGCCCATATGACTTCCTGTCCTGACTTCCTTTTGTGATGAACGGCAATGTGGAAGTGTAAGCTGAATAATCCCTTTCCTCCCTAACTTGCTTATTGGTCATAATGTTCTGTGCATGAAGACAAACACTGACTAAGACAGTAGGTGGATTAAGAAAACTGGAAAAGAATTATGCTGATCAGAAAGGACAATGAGAAAGGTAACTAGATTCAGAAAACCAAGCATGTATCTTAAATCTAAATGTTTAACATAAAATCCTTTTATGTTTAACATCAAATCCTTATAGAAACCATTAAACTAGAGAGATCATTTAGAGAAGATAATTTAGGAGGAAAGAACACTCATAAAATGAAAGTAGACAGCAGGAATACTGGGGCTAGAAAAGTCAGTAAGGTTGGAGCTGAAGAGGTGCATGAGGCAATAAGGCTGGGATATGTGATTGACCAAAACAAAATATTTTCTAAAATAAACATATGGAAATAAACACTTTCATAAGCTAATTTAAAAACAGGTTATTGTTTCCCCTCACTGCTCCCTTTTTAGGTTTCCAATTTTCCCCATTTACTATACCAAATTACTTGCATCCTGCCATTTATTTGTCTCTCGACCCCCAGTCCTCCCAACCAAGCAATGGTCTCTCTCTGCTTTCTGCAGTTCACTCCAAGATACATCCTTACATCCAAAGAGAACAGGAGGTATATATGTGAGGGCTTGAAGGGAAGAAAGGGAAATGGGAAAGAATGTAATTATATTATAGTCTCAAAGGAGGAAAGAAATAATTTTAAAAGACAAATTCTTTAAATCAGTGAATAAATATTTTAAAAACAAACATTAGTACCTATCGAGAAGCCCTCTATACCCTCATAGAATCCTGCCATAACCTTGGTCTCAATGACCCTGGATAAAATAAGTAGATAATAAAACAAAAGACATGACAAAAGAAAATTGGTACAAAGAATTGAATAAACAAATAATGAATGGAACAAATGACCCAGTTGAAAAATGAGCTGAGATCTAAACAGAGAGTTCTTTATGGAAGAAATAAAAGTGGCTAAGAAGTACTTTGAAAATCATTTATTGTCCTTAGAAATTGGAAGAAACTGACAGTAAATTCTGGTAAAGTTGCAGAAAAACATAAACCCTCATTTACTGCTGGTTACAAATGCATGCTGGAATACCACTCTGGAAATTCAGTGCGGAGAATTCTTAGAAATAAAAAAAACCTACCAAATGACCCAGATACACTACTCCTTAGCACACATCCAAAGAACTAGACATCCTAATCCACTCACACTTGCTCAGCCATGTTCAGAGTTTCTCTATTCACAATAACCATAAAGTACAAATGTCTTAGTTTATTTAGTAACATTATCTCTTTGATAAATCATCAGATCCAACAGCAATTTAAAGAGTAAAGAGTTCATTTAGTTTATGTATCCTGAATCACAGTCTACCGAAGCCAAATCAAAAAGTAACACTCAACAGGAAGGTGGAGACAGGAACTCATAGAGGCTATGGAGGAATGCTGTTCACTGGATTGCTCCTCATGTCTTCCTCAGTATGTTTTATTATAAAACCCAGAATAAGAAGCCCAAGGATGTCACCACTCACAATGGTGGGAACTTCCCACTTCAATGACTAATGACACTCGTTTTTTAGAAGTGTTTTTTTTTTTTTCAATTTTAGTTTTCTCCTTTCAAGTAACTCTGGCTGTATCAAAGTGACATAAACTTAGCCAGCACATAAAACACCCCAACTGTCCTTCAACAAATAAATAGATATTAGAAATGTAGTATATGTACACAATGGAATATAATGTAGCTGTATATAAAAATGAAATCATGGTATTCATCGATAAGATTATATTTAGCAAAATAACCCAGACCCAGAAACACAAACCATGCATGTTCTTTCTAATCACGAATCCCAGAACCAAATCCTTTAAAGTGAGTATTTAACATGGAGTATCCACAGACAGCAGAAAAGTATAATGTGACCAAAGACAGTGGGGTGGGGGAATTGACAGGGAAATGGTAGGATATTGATGACAGGAATTGGCAAAGAGAATAACAGAGAAGGGTCTCTAATAGTTAGAAGAGAGAGACCAATACAGAAGGAGAAGAAACTACCAACACAAAAGATGTTTGATAAACTCTCAAACATACGGTGTGCGTGTGTGAGAGTGTGTGTGGTGTGTGTATGTGTCTGTGTGATGTGTGTGTGTGTGTGAATGTGTGTGGTGTATGTGTGTCTGTGTGGTGTGTGTGAGTGTGTGTGGTGTGTGTGGGTGTATGTATGTATGTGTGTGTTTGTGGTGTGTGTGTGTATGTGTGTGTGTGTGTGTGTGTGTGTGTGTGTCTGTAACATTAAAGGAAGCTGAGTCGCTTGAGCTAACAGTGCTCCTCATAGGAATCACGGAATAACAAAAGAACTCAGCATAAAACCAGATACAGCAAATGTCATAAAACAGAAATTGGGGGAAAGCCTTAAGTTCATTGGTACAGAGAAAAACTTCCTGAACAAAGCACCAACGACTCAGCTTAATATCAAGAATCGATAAATAAGACCTCAAGAAACTGAAAAATTCTGTAAGGCAAACACAATGTCAATATGGCAAATAGCAGCTTAGGGATGCATAAAAAATCTTTGCCAGCTCTTATTTTGACAGAAGGCTAATCTCCAAAATTAAGAAAGAACTCTAGAAGTTGGACACAAACAACCCCAGTAACTCAATTGAAAAATGGGTTACAGAGCTAAACTGAGAATTCTCAACAGAAGAATTTTGAAGACCTGAGAAGCACTTAATGGAATGTTCAAAGTCCTTAGTCCTCAGGGAAATGCTAATCAAAACAGCTGCGAGAATCCATCTAACGATGGTCAGAATGGCTGAGACAAAAAACTCAAGAAACAACACGTGCTGGCAAGGTTGTGGAACAAGAACTTTCCTCCATTTCTGGTGGGAGTGCAAACTTGTCCAACCCCTTTGGAAATCAATTTGGCAGTTTCTCCGTATACTGGGTATAGTTTTGCCTCAAGACCCAGCTATACCACACCTGGGCATATATCCCCAAAATGGTTCACCATCTACAAGGACTGTTTTCATAGCAGCTTAACTCATAATAGCCAGAAACTGGAAATAACCTAGATGTCACTCAACTGAAGAATGAATAAAGAAAGGATGGTTCAGCTGTTTAAAAGTCAATGAATTTCGCAGTCAAATGGACAGAATATAAGAATAACATCCTTAGTGAAATAACCTGAACCCAAACTGACATGCATTGTATGCACTCAATTAGCAGTGGATATTAGCCATATAGGATACCTATATCACACTCCACAGCCCCAAAGAAGCTAAACAAAGAATGAAGGGCCAAGGCTGGATGCTTGAATCTCACAGAGAAGGGTGAATAAAAGAATTGTAGGAGGCCCATGGGTGGTGGGAACTGAATAGGTGAGAAGATGGAGAGGGAAATCAGAAATGTTCAGCATCATGCGTGGGGAGGGGGAGAGAGATGGCCATGAGAATGAATGGAAATCTGCAACTAGCAGGAGTAAGGAGGTAGGGGGCATATGGAGGATGTACTAGAGACTCAGGATAGACGAGGCACCCAAGACTCAAATGGGTGACCTTACAGGATGGTGGATATGGAACCTGAAGAGGTCATTTGAATAATAGGAACACACATTTGAATAATAGGAATCCACCACAAAACTTTGGACTCAAACTTTATCCTGTCTACAAGAAATGTGGGAACGGTAGATGGAGCAGAGACAGAAGGAATGGCTAAGCAATAGGCGGCCCAAGTAGAGGCCCATCCCATGTGTAAGCACCAATCCCTGACACTTAGTGATACTCTTTATGCTTGTAGCCAGGAGTCTCGCATGCCTATCCTCTGAGAAGATCTACCGAGCAGCTTACTCAGACTGATATGGAGTCCCAGAACCAAACAGTGGCTGAAGTTTGGACTCTTACAGAGTGTTGAGGGAAGGATTGCAAACCCAGAAGGAGATAGGACTGCACAGAAAAACCAACAGAGTCATCTAACCTGGACCTTTGGTGCTCTTAGAGACTGAACCATGATTTAATGAGCATATATAGGCTGGACGTAGGCTTTCCCCAACGTATGTATTATTTGTGAAGCTCAGTCTTCATGTGAATTCTGAACAACTAGAGTGGGGACCCAACTTCAAGAGACCTGATGCATTGGGATACCCAAAGGGACCTCCACACTCTCAGAGATGAAGGGGAGGGGATGGAGGAGGATTGTGAGCATAGCCAGGAGGATGGGCTGTGATTGGAATGTAAAGTAAATAAGATAAATTAATTAATTTTAAAATGAAAATAATAATTAGCCTTTTCTGTCTCACCAACTGCAATCTGAGTTATGGAAGCTATGGTTAATTTAGTTTGTAAAGAAGCTAAATTTTAGAAGGTGCAGGCACAGTATTTTAAGTGTGTCTACACACACAGGAGGACACGTCTTCATTCATTGTTACTTTGCGGGCAGTTTGAGTAGAATGAAAAGAATCATCACCGCAGTGGAGCAGCCTGTGACACAGAAGGTCTTGAGTTCCACTGTGGAGAACAGATTTATCACATATTGTAAAGGCTTTGAGGACAAGCTGTGACAGTATAGATCTCTGGAGGGATAATATTATGGAGCTAAACACACAGAAACAGGTATGATGTGTGGACGTTGATTTCTATGGCAAAATTTCTTAGACCGAGTCACTTGTAAATAATGGAAATTTGCTAATGCTGTTACTAGAATTTAGATAATTCCTCAATGAGGAAGTAATAAACTTGACATGTAATGTGGCTCGTTTCTAGAATTGAGATAGTTCTAGAAGGTGTTTTCTCCATGCCCTAACAAGATAGAAGGATTCTATAAATATCCTGATATTTCTTTGTAGAATCCCCATAACCATTCAAAAGAACACTTGACGTGAAATGTAACTAACTGTCCCCTAAAATCGCTGTTAAGACTGCACTGGAATAGTAACTGCACTGGTGTCAGACTTTCAGTATAAGAACTTAGGACAGGAAGGAACACAGACAGAAAGTTCATAGCATAGTGTGACCATATGGAAAAAAATCCATCATAAATCCGAAAGACAGAAGGATGGAGATTCTTCTTGACAATGAATGTGGCAACTCAAGTCAGCACCATTTGGTGTCCCCATAGAACTTTGTTTATTCTATGTTTATTCTTTGTTTATTCTATTCATTAAATGTTTAATTTTATCTCTTGACCTTTCTTAAACTTTTAAAATGAAGGCATAAATGAGCCTTTGTAGAAAGTTGATAATTTTTATGATTCAATAAATTTGGAGAAGCTACTCATTCTGTGATTAGAAGAATATGTGTGTGTGTATATACATATATAATTTATCCCATTCTCTATTTAATGATATAGTATTATATAATTTACTAGAGACAATGGGATTATTTACTTGTGGCTATACAAACTACTTTACATAACAGCTTAAGAAAGTAAATATTTATTTTGGTTAATTCAAATCAAGAAACTATCTCCTTGCATGTGCCTTTTTAACGGACTGATAATTTATACTAACCACCTCAAACTCTCCACTTGTCAAGGTTCTTCAAAACCTATCACTTTTAAGTCATAATCCTCTGCTCCTAGTTTCTGTAAACTTAGGAACACAGTCCCACTTTGAAAGTCGCTGTAGAATTTACTAGATCCAACACTGTTCAACAGTATAAGTGCAGGTGTACTCTGGCTTCTGAAAGAGGGAATCTCTTCGCTGTGAGCTCCTTTAAAAGAATACACAAGTTACATTCTTACAGCACACGATGCTATAGAACAAGGATTACCATGCAAAGAGAAAGGAATGAAGCATGGCAAGGAACAGACTAAAGTGAGGGACGAAAACCCAGAAGAACAAACAGCAAATCCCGATTGTCCTTGCCGGCATCTGTCACTTGTGACTAAATCATCTAGTGTACAAAGGGCTAACTCAAATGATAATCCTGCACCACAGCCAGCCACTCCCTTAGGGCATGGATCTGTGTACGCAGCTTTCCTTGGTGTGTATCTCCCTGTCTTGTCATACCCTGTACTCTGGGATCTATCTCCCTTCCAGCAGAGGCCTTGCCCTGACATTCTCATGCTGTGGACACTCTGAGGGAACTGAGCCTGGTATAAACTCTCTGGCTCAGTGCATCTTTGAACTTGCTATGCTCCGGTCTATCATACCTATGAAGCCTGTTCCATGTGAACAACGATCCCAAGCTCAGTCAGTAACTTGAGACTGGTCTCTTAGAGTTTGATGGCACTGGCTTCTGTATCCCTTCCCAGATAACCCTTGGAAAACATTTTCTTAGGTGGTTGTTTTCAAGCAGAGTGGTGTTTTCAATTTAGGCTCTCTCAATTCATATGGATTTGGGGTTTCACTAGATAGAATACCTTATCTATTTTCAAAGTGAAGAGCCAGAGATTTCTCTGTAATGCTGCAAATATCTTTAACGAGTACAATTGATTTCTCAGTGTCAGCCTTGTCTGTGGCTTGAAATTCTTTTCTTTCCTTCCAAATGAACCACTCTTCTGTTTTTGTTCTTCCTGTGGTGCTTTCTCACATAGACCTGGATGAAAGAATGAGCAGTAAATGGGACAAACTGGATGTTGTCTGCCCTAAAATTTCATTCAATGATTTCATCCATTGCCTCTGAATCCAGCCCTCCTCACAGTTTCAGTGCATAGGCTAAATGCATCCAGATTCTTTGTCAAAATAAAACAGAAATAGCATCTTGCCAGCTTCCTTCGGGAGTTGGTAGTGCCCTCTGAAACCTTATGTGCCAAATCTCTACTCTCAGTGTGCTCCTTGGCATTCTGGTCTTCCAAATTCCCACAAGAATGACCTATTAAAATCTATTCGCAACATCCTGTGAATGTTCCAGCCCAAAGTTCCAAACTTTTTCAACTTCTTCCCACATACAACTTCCAAATATTTAGGAACACCATGAATTAGCACAACAATGGCCCCCCTTTCTTAGTATAAATTTCTGCTTTAGCTATTTTCATGTGCTTATTGTAAGTGTTATAGCTCAAATGGAAAGGTATCCTGGCAGTTGAGAAGGAAGGATTAAAACGAAGCAGCAGACGACTCATCAGAGACATGGTTTATAGAAGCTTTCTTGGGGCGAGGGTGTTTTCCAGGGTGGAGATTTCCAGTTGTGCATTGGTGTGATTTAAAGTCCAGAGATTTTGCGTTTTATTCTATACGTTAGAGTCTGGTTTCAGGATTAGGGCAGCTACTGTGTTCTTCAGGCAGAACATGGTCACTGAAGGTCCTCAAGGGAAGGGTCTGGCCACTCCTGTGCCTGACCACTTAAGAGCCACTTAAGAAAAAATAACTCACAAAAAAAGCAGCATAAATAAGGAATAATTTGTTTTGGCTCACAATTCACGGTAAGAAGTCATGGGAGCAGGAGTGTGAGGCAGCTGACCATACTGTACCTGTAATCAGGAAGCTGAGAGACATGGTAAGATCTTTTTCTCCTTTTATCTAATGGAAGATCCTAGCATGAAATACTGCTAACATCTTGGATAGGTCTTTATAAATCAGTGCAATATAGAATCTTTCCCACTGGCATGGCAAAACGTTTATCTGTTAGGTGATTCCATATCCTATTAAGTTGCTAATCAACATTAACTATAACTAGGTCATTTAGAGACAATTTAGATTCTTGTTCTTGTGTTTCATTTTATATCTCAATTTAAGATACTAAATACTATAATGCAGTAGTCATTTTATATTAACAACACAGAACCAAATATTTTTGAGTGTTCGATAAATATCCCATCATCCTCAAGATACTAAAATGAGGTAAAGAAAAATGTGATGCCCCTATAAAGAAAATGCCTGGAGAGGAGACAAAAATTACTTTTGTTTTCATATGAAAAAAACTTCAAAATAAATTATTTCTAATATCTATTTTTGCATCACTCTCTCTTTTGGTCTATCTTTCCTTCTCTCTGTCTCTTCCTCTCTGTTTCTCTGATGATCTCTCAAATTCTCTCTTTTTAAAAATGCTATATTATGAGATTTTCTTCCAAATCCTGGCATAATGTCATGAAAACAGTTTCATGGATAAAAATATTAGCATCAAACATCCTCACTGAGAAGTCATAATTCTCCAACATGAGAAGTCAATGTTCATGAGCATTCAATAAGTATTTTCTTCCTAAGATTCTTATATGATATCATTTCTTTCCTTCCCTGATTCTTTTATTTAAAAAAAGAGTAATTATTTACATTACCTTTAATAATTAATACTTATGATGAAAAAAACCCTGTGTGTTTCCAATGATTAGAACAGATATCAAGAGTAGAAATGCCATTTCTGTGGAATCATTCCATCAGGCACCCCTTGTAGTTCTTTTATAAGTTTGGTATGTGAATTCCATTAACATTTGGTTCTGATTTGCAGCTTTTGTATTTCAGGAGCCTGAAAAGGGACACACACACACACAAAAATCCATCTGAAATCTGTATGCTTTCCTGAGTAAGAATAGCTGTAATTCCATTTGTTCACAGCATGCAGTCGCTTACAATCAGATACAGAGCTGTATAACTCACTACTAAACCCACTAGGAATATTCAACTACATCCCTCACTCTGCCAACCTTCTGAATCTACACAATGCCAAGTTCAACAGTGTCTTCCAGACACAACAGGACTAAAACATATATCTGAACTCACCGTGACTGTGAGGGCATGCACAGATGTACAGACATGTACAAGTTTAACCAGACAAAATCCCAGCAGCAAAAAGTGAAAGTACACACAGAAGTCCCACCCTAACCAGGAAGCTATTTGCAATTGCTACCTTCTAGGAGAGTGACAATCAGTTTTGTCCAGTGGAGTGTCACTGGGTATATCAACCACACTGCAGGACATGTTCCATGCCCAGAAATAGCTGGCAAACACAACTAAGATTCCATGTCTTTTTGTGAACTTTTTGTTTTGTTTAATTTGTGGGGTTTTGTCTTATTGGTATTTATTTGTTTCAGTTTTAATTTGAGAAAGACAGAGAGACAGAGACACAAAGAACAGAGGTCATAGTTCAATTTTTTTGTACTCTCTTCACCATATTATTTTTGAGACAAAATTTCTTTAAAATTTCATCTGGTGTGTGTGTGTGTGTGTGTGTGTGTGTGTGTGCGCGCGCGCACGCGCGCGCGCATGCACATGTGCACGCGTGCATGCATGCACGTGCATAAAATGATCTACATGAGACCAGAGGAGTATTTTGCAGGGTCTGTTCTCTTATTCCTGTTTTTATATAGGACACAGAATCAAATTAAGGTACTTAGGCATGAAGAGTCAGCTCTGTTTACCTGTGTGATTCTCTACCCTAAGACAAGGTGTCTTACTGAAGATGGGCTGACTGATTTCAATAGAGGGCTTAGGCAGTGATCTCCAGGGATTTGCCTGTTTTTATGACCTCATAACTAGGGTCATTGCGTGGCAAGTATTTTAATGACAGATTCAACTATTTAATTCTGACCTTGACTTTTAAATTATCTAAAATCCATAGATCAACAGATGCTTCAAGCATTCCATATTATGATTATCTATAGTTTTGTGATTATCAAGGAGTAATCATATCTTCGAACAATTCTATCAGCAAGGGTCTTAGTCACTTTCTTTGAGCCTGAGTATGATGGAAAGAAACTGACGTCCCTGGAAACTACGTCAGTTACTATGTCATAAGCAAACAAACAAAGGAGCGAGCAAAAATGAAAGTGTAGCGTTGGAAAGTAGTCAACTTGCGATTGCTTTATTATGCATAGTTACTGGGATAGACATGTTTTTTGATGCATCCAGTGTGTTTAGAAATTGAATTAGCAAACAAATTCAAATTTGCATTTCATTAAAAGATCTAGTATCCATTTCTTTGGCCAGAAGATCCGTAGGCAGTGGGTCAACATTCTTTCATAGCAAAGTTCAGTTTCAGATGAGTAGATTTTCGCCTCTCTCAAGTTGACAGATTGTCAAGCTTCTAGGATTCCCCATTGCTCCTGCCACACATTTGTTTACATTTTCTGCCTGATCGCTGTTGCCAATCAAATTTGGATTTCTAAAATTACCAAATGAACTTCTTTCATATTTCAAAGTAATTTAAAGGAATAAAAATGCGAATGTCCTAATATATAGATGCATAAATTGAATACTAATAAGATGTAGTATTCACGCTAGCATGAGTACTTTATTTCTTCAGATAATTACATTTAAGAAGGGTGTGGGGGTTAAGTATGTTCATTTTCACATTCACAACAGTATGGCTCTTGTTAGTATAGCACCGTGGGAGAGCACTTGCCTGATAGACCTGAGGCCCTGAGTCAAATCCCCACTATTAAAATACAAAAAGATAAGACAAAGAACTAAGAACTAAACTGTATCATACAGAAGTTGCATGGAGGGCTGGAGAGACAGCTCAGTGGTTAAGAGAACTGACTGCTCTCCAGAGGTCCTGAGTTCAATTCCCAGCACCCACATGGTGGCTCACAACCATCTATAATAGGATCAGATACTCTCTTCTGGTGTGTCTGAAGACAGCGACCATGTACTCACATATATAAGGTAAATGAATAATTTTTAAAAAACATACAACAACAACAAAAAAGAAGTTGCATGGATAATGAATCTTCCAGAGTTTTTGTATACAATAAGTAGAATGTGTTTCTTTAATTCTTCCATTTGTCCTGGCTGCCGCTTTATTACCGGCTGCCCCTTCCTTGATTTCGGTGAGTATATATGATTATAAATAGTATCTAATCTAAACTATAACTAATAAATTAGTTTGCTCAATCTCACTGATTTCTTAAGTTTACCTTCACAGGATTTCCAGGTACATCTTTGTACATATTTATCTTGGAAAAGTTACTTTCTTGAACCACTCTGGGGCGATGTGTCAGGAACTGAAATCAGAGTAGTGTGAGCAACCACATGAGAAGAGTTTCCTAGAGAGAGGAGGAATGGGATGGGGACCAGGAAGTGCACTCCAGATGGTTGTTCCTTGCATATAATAGAACACTGACAAGACAGGAATGGTCCTGTAACCTCTGTCTGAAGAAATAAGCAACAAACAGATATTGGAGAATTCCTTGAGAGAATACCAGAAAGTGATGAATGATATTATTTGGTGTTTTCATCAGATTATAATTTTATGTGATATTTCTATGAGATCATAAATTATGTCTTATAATATTTTTATGTGGGGTAAATGTTTCTGGGAAATTTATACACCCAAATCTAGCAAATTCCTTTTTCTGAGCAGAACAATTGAAATACTCCCTCCTCTATGCTGAAATGTATACTAATTTACCAGTAGTAAATGACAAGAATGGAGTTTGCTAAGCTTGGATATTTCTGCACTATCTACCTGGCTTCACGGGGTCTGGATAATGAGGTAGACTGAAGCAAACATACAATTCAGGTTATCAGATTAGGTTGTGAGTAATCCTGGTGTTCATTTCTAATCCAGTTCTCTTGTGTCTTCTACCAGTGTGCATGAAGTTGACAAGTTGTTTTTGAGGTCTGTAATGCACAGAAGCAACACGCAAGAGTAAATGTAAGGAGGATAAATACCATTAAACATTGTACAAAACTCTCCAAGAACCAAGAAAATACATTTTTAAAATAATAATCCAGGATGCTGTTTTATTGGCAGATTTTTGTTGAGAATGCTAAAAATTTATTTTACTAAAAGAGGGAAAATACTTCTGGATAGCCAGATCTCTTTTAATATAGACATATTACCATGTGACTGTAAACTTCAGTCATTGACATCATATGAATCATTTCCCTGTCTCACTACTTCAGACACTGTGGGTAAGAAGCTATTTTCAAATCTTACCACAAAGATGGGATGGGAAAGTGTTATATCAGTGACACCAAGAGGGTCAGAAGGCTTTTTAGAAGTATCAAGAAAGTGTACTACTGCAAACACTGGTGAGCATCAGAAAACAAGGGTCTTTGACACTCAAGCACACAGCAGCATTTTGGTTCCCCGAAACAGCTTGAGATGAACTCCAGTGGTTGCAAAGTAGCCAAAGTGTGAATTTGTAGAACCACCCCAAGACTTTTTAATTAGTTTTATAGATGCCTACCAGAACATTCCTTTGTGATGGTGTACTGGTTAGTGTAGTGTCCCTTTTTGTCTGCGGAAAAACAAACCACTTGAATTCATTATATGACTGCTTTTTCATTCCTCCTTCTTAAAGGGTTTCCTTCTCTGTTTGGGGGAGAAGATGAAATCATGAGAGGAGTTTTAGAATTATTAAGTGGGATGTGCGCCTCTGCTTTTTCTAGACAAACAAACTCAGTCATAAAGTCTTGTCTTTTTTCCTTCCATAAAATGTATAAAGTCATAGTTGTAGTCTGGCTTTTCCCTTTACATTTGAGAAAGAAGAGAACTACTTCTGTTTTCAGAAGTTTCCATGGTCAATCAAAAATGGCTTTAAAAGTGGGTGTTCAAGACTGGATCATGTCTTCTTCCTACCCTATACCATAAAATTCCATGTGTTGAACTCCTGAACTTCAGGGTTTTTTTTATAGGCTGATTGGGTTTTTAGGAATTAATAAAGATTATAGCAGGCTGTAAGGGAGGAAATCTATTCCAACAAATTACTATTCTCATGTGAAGAAGAGATACAATAAACCACACATAGAGTTGGAAGCACATTTGAGTTCATAGAGAGAAGGCATCAATTCCCAACCTGGATCCCATTCTGTAGGTTTATTCGTTTTTCAATTCTTACCCTTCAGAAATGTCAGCAAATGAATTTATTCGGCATAGGCTGACCAGTCTGAGGTAGATGGATACAGCAGCCCTACAGACAGATGTGAGGGTCTCTCTATATTTTATCTATGACACTGCCTTTCATGATGATGGTCTAGACATCTTCAAATACAAAGGCATTCAAATCTACGAAAAAAGTCCTTCTGTTTTATATTTGAACTTTGCATGGGAAAGGATAAAAATAAACCGTGGACTTATTTTTTATTTTTGCAAGTTATTTTCTTTATTTGCTGCTGGATAATGAAATGATAAAAGTGCTCTGTACACTTTTAGTTGGTTATCAAGAGAAATCAATACTGCTTTGTGTTTCAAAAGGGAAAGGCATGCAAGGACGCTGAGGTATTAAACACAAGTGGATTGAATAGTTATTTGCGAGGGGTTGCTAACGATTGAATTACTATTTTATTTTAATGTCATAACATGGCAGCACTCAAGATTACCTTTCACTTCTAATCATACCATTTACATGGAAGTGGGAAAATGCTTCTGAAGTGGCCAAGCACTGTTTGCTGAATGGATCATGATAACACTAGAAATTACCCTGGAGGAAAAATAATCAGATTCCCTGCCAGGCTCTTGAGAAAGGTTAATGTCCCTTCATTGAAATAAAGGAAAGCAAAAACAAAATCCATAAAGCACACATTTATGAAGGTAGGAAAAGAAACGTTGGCCTTATATATTGGCCTTAGGGTCTGATCTTACTTCTTAACAGTTCAGAATTCAACACCCTGGTTTTGTTTGCTCTTGTTAATGGTGGCAGTTTTAGGATTTTGTTTGTTGTGTTGTGTTGTTTGTTTGTTTGCTGTGCTTTAACTATTAAGAATGTAGGTGAATATTGCCACCATAGGGGGGAAAATACTAAATCCAAACACATCCATTATCACTATGTTGCAATACTTCTGACATGTTTTGAGACTGATGTAATATCATCATTAGCACTTTACAGAAGAGAGTGCGGAAACAGGGCTTGCAAAATCTGCTCGTATCTGAGAAGGAGAAAAGCAAGAAAGAGTTCATGGATAAAGCCACCTAGTCCTCGAGGAAACCAATGTGGTACTATCATTTCAAACTCTATGCAACTCTGTCAGAGATGGTGCATCCCCATAGCATGGCCCAGGTATGTTCATGCAAGCAAAGGCTACTTTATTAGCACACAAATGTTAAGTCTTTGCGTAACTGAACAATACTTAGATGGGGAATCTGAAATTTAAATAATAAAACCACCCAGAATTTCGCAGGAATGCTCATTACTCTTTACTGACTTAAACATGAGGATGAAGCTAAGCCCCTGGGATCTCCTATGGCTGAACAGTCCAGGATATCAAATAAAATCAGCAACTCCTTCCATGTAGGAACACGCACACCACCACCACCACCACCGCCATCACCACCAACATCAACAGCAAGAAAAGCCTCTACTTTTCTTTGTAGATTATTTTCTTATAGCTCCTGGTATCCACAACACAAACACCTGTCCTTTACCCATGTTCTGCAACAGTGTTGCTTGTACCAAGTGTCTTATAAATGCACAGTTCTAATAAGTACTCACAGCATGGGTGGTGGGAACATTTGTCATGTAGGGGACTATCAGAAATACTCCTTGGTAGGCAGCATTTAAGGACAGATAATCTTGAACTTTTTATTGAAAACTGTAGCCAGAGGGGTTTAATTAGCTAACTGTATCCCTAGGCACATCAAAAGTAGACATGGTGACTCTCCAACACTAGCCTTCTCTATTGTAGGCATGCCTGAATATGAAGCAGGGATGGTAACTGTGTATTTTCTAATATTTGTTACCTTCTGGTAAATTTTATATAATAACCATAAAAATAAACATTTCAGTTATTTAACAATTCTTTCTAAAAAATCAGTTTTGTGGAAAAAATATTGGTTATCCAATATCAAATGATCAGCTCTGAAAAATGTACATAGTTGTAACATTATATGGATCAAATAAGTTGTGTGTCTATGTGTGTGTATATACATAAAACTTGTTCATTCTGTGTAATCTTGGGAATATATATGCATATAAATGTACAGAGGGTTATGTAAAAACAGTTAATGATGAAAAGAGAACACGAATTTGATAGAAAGCAGGGAAAATACATAGGAGGGCTTGGAGGAGGGAAACAGGAGAGAGGAATAATGCAGTAATTATTATAATCTGCAACAATCAAATAAAACCAAAGCACACCACATCCAAATATATATGTACATATGTGCATATGTACATACCCTCTGCCATATCCACTTGTATGTGACTATGTGTGAGTGTCTCTCTGTGTGTGAATCTGCACAGTTCATTTGAAGAATTATTAGGAATCATGGGTGCTACTACATTGGTAAGCTCTTAAAGTATATCTTATTATTTTACTTAAGCCAGGCACTGTGATTCATCCCTTCCACTCCACATATTTTTGAAAGGAAAATATTTCAGATCTGAAAGGAAAACATTTAATACAAAATATCAAACTAAAGTAGAAAAGTCTAAGGGCCATTGAATTAGATCAGGAATGAGGTCTGTTGCGATACAATAATGGGTTTTGAGCCAACTCATCTTAAAACTATTATTTTATCAAGCCATATGAAAACTATTTCAGCTTCAGCACAGATTTTTGTCTACTTCTAAAGACCACACAAAATAAATCTACATAGCTTTTTACTCCGAGCTGTATAACAGCATTGCGTGACTTCTGTGGATATCAATGCAAACTCACTCCTCAGAAGGCTGTTCCCCACCTGTGTCTTCTCAGCTATAGTTTGAAACTTAGGCACAGCCTTGGGTGTCTCTTTTCCAGGTTTAGCTCTATTGAGAGCACTGTGAGTGAATTTACGGCATTTTCTTATATGTAGATCTTTATAGGTGGTGTATAAGTCATGATGTGTATGACTTATGACTCAATAGAGAGTATGAGTGCCTTGCATTCTTAATGGAGTTGTGTCTTCTATCTATGAGAGAAACTGAGGCCCCTTAATTTGGATGCAACTTAATTTGAAAAAAATTGTATTTGTCATGTATTAGATTCCATAAAATTATTTTGCTTTATGATAATTATTTTAGATCTCTTGTAAAAGGACTAGAAAACCAAATAACACAACCCTCTTTCAGTCATCAAAGTGTTCTCATTTGCCCTTTTTTGATGTCTGCCATCCTTCCCCAACATTCATTCAACTTTGCAAATTGGCAAATTTGATATCTTCCCTCCCCTAGGTCATACTTGAGCCCTACTGTTTACAGTGACATTGCATGGATGCTATCCGTTGAATGATAACCATCAGTTGTGACAATGCAAATGCAAGTATTGCCTTTTGCTACTCAGCTTCATAACTCTATATAACCACTTCTGAGACTTATTTTATGCCCCACCATATCATCTGAGCATATACCACTGTTCTCTAACACAGCCAATGGACAGTGGGTTTCTTCTTGGCACTCATGCTGATTGATTCGGTTCCTGGCTTTGTCTATTACCTCGTAATTCTTTGAAGATTCATCAGAAGAGATATAAAATATTACTTTCTTTCATCAAATATTTATTGGTAACTGATGATGTGTGTTAAGCCTTAAGGGTATTTTAAAAGGCATAGATAAATAAAGCGCATTCCATTTTGTGCTAAAGAATATGTACATGCAGGAAAGTGTCATAATATTTCAAGTCTGTAAACACCCAGGATAAGGTAATATAGTAACACTGTAGTTAAAGTATTGATCTTCTTCATTTAGTGTGGCTGGCTAGAGGTGGGTACGTGTATAATAAAATATTCCTGAGAATCATCTGGCTGCTCTGAGGCCATGACATTTATTGTCTTTTCTTACAGTGCGGCTTCTTGATAAAATCTGTCATTACAACTTCATAAACCCATTGTAAAAACGATATGCACTCCACTCCAGACTCAGTCAGGCACTCCAAGTGGAATCTAGAGTTCTCTAATGCTTACATGGCAGATCTGTGTTTCTGCTTTCTCAGATCCAATCCTTTGTGTCTCTAAAAAGCCATAAATGTTAAGGATCAGGACACACCTAAGGTTAATCAGAGCTCACTTCTGGGTTTTCAGCACTATCTATTAGTTGACTTTTGTTCAAAATTGTCAAGGGTAACCGAAGTGTCATTAAGGTGTTTTAGTATCCCATGCCTGTGCTATTAGGACTTGTCTACTTGATGGAATTAAGAAACAAGTAGGATTGATGAAACACACACACACACACAACACACACACACTTTGTATGTCTGTGTGTCTGTGTGTCTCTGTGTGCCTGTGTCTGTATCTTCCTGACTGATGCATAGGAGTGACTGGTCATTATTAGAAGTGGCACCATGAACCTGACCAATAAAGATGCTGATACACACAGCCTAACATAAGACTGGGTGCATGGATTTTAATGGAGGAGTTACGGGAAAATTGAAGGAGCTGAAGGGGTTTGCAACCCCATAGGAAGAACAACAATATCAACCAACCAGACCCCCCCTAAAGCTCCCAGGGAAGACCCAGGGCTCCAGCTAGATATGTAGCAGAGGATTGTCTTACCTGACATCAGTGGGAGGGGAGCTGCTTGGTCTTGTGGCGGTTCAATGACCCAGCTCAGGGGAATGCTGGGGTCCTGATCAGGAGTGAGTTCATGAGTTGGGGACCACCCTCATAGAGGCAGGGGAAGGGAGGAGGAAATAGGGGTTTTGTGGAGGGGAACCTGGGAAGAGAGGTAACATTTGAAATGTCAATAAATAAAATAATGAATGAGAAAAAGAAGTGGCACCTTCTAAAGGGCAATCCAATGAAAGGAAGAAACAGAAATGCATCCATGATGCTTTTCCCTCTTTCCTGTTTGAGACAAAGTACGACAGTGACTGGGCTGGAATTTTCTGATGACATCAGATGCTGACTTCCTTAGTCTTTCAGGTTAAGTTGAAGAGCAGGACTCTCCAGGGAGTTCCCAGGATGTTAAACCTGCACTGCCACTATTGGATCACCGAGCTTCCTGTCTCTCTTGCACAGCTGACCACTGATAATCTACCCAGGCCTTTGTGTGCAATACCCTGAAAAGTTCTATTCGTTTCTATACATATGCATGTATGTCTTTAGATATATACAAATGCAAAACTTGGACCTTGGATATTATGACTCACCTTTTTCTTCCTCCCCTTCTCATTCTGAGGCAGGATCTCACTCTGTAAATAGCTGTACAGACCAAGCTGTCCTTATACTTGTGGCATTCTACTGCTTCACGTACACAAGCGCTAGGATCCCAAAAGTGCCTTATCACACTTGGATTACAGTTCATAATCTTGCCTATGTTGTAACCACACTGATTTAGTCTTATGCCTCATTGTATGAGACTAAACTAGAACTGATAGGGTATGAGCGCAAACCAGATTCTTTAAATGCTGAAACTTTAAACCAGTACACTAATGCTACTGTCCAACAGCATTAATAAGCAGGCAACTTGAAATTATTGGTTATATTATTATTATTGGCTTTTCAGCTTTGAATATGGATGTCTAAACTATAATTTGCTGGAGACTAAATAAAAATATATCTTAGACATTGTTATTAATGTTAATGTTTTTATATTTGCTTGATACGGCATGTGCCATAATTACTCAGTGTAATTAGGACTATTGCAAAATGTTAGTGTTTAATATGTTAATTGACACCCAAGACTTACTTAAAGGCTCATTTATCTCATGGTGAGTATTGAGTATTGAATTCTCTATTGAATATTTTGAATAATTCCATTTCTGTTTTCCCCTAATGATAAAGATCACATCACATATTGCTAATATATTTTAATTATCATTAAGTCTATTTTCTCGGCTAATGTGGAAATACTCCCAGAACTTCCAAAAACATTGAAAAACAATTTTTTCAGCTTGATTTAAATAGGATCTTACATAGCCAAAACCGCCTTCGAGCTGAATGTATTGTTCATGTTATCCTTGAATCCCTGCTCCAGCTGCCCTCCCTTCTATGTGCTACAATTACAGGAGTGTTCGAGCAATGCCTGCTTTGCCATTTTAAAACTTATTCTTTCTCACAGATTTGGTGTCAAGGTAAATATGAAGGACATTTTGTCATGTATTAGAAAGAGGAGGAAAAGGATGAATGGAAGGAAGAGAAGAAGGGGAAAGGGAGAGAGACAAGATAAGAGAACGGGAGCTGACATTTTAAAATGGTGAATTGTAACAATCTAACTCAGAGGCAAGCTGACTTACCTTCATGGGTCAGCTATCTTTTTCCTCTTAGGATTATTTCTGTCTAGAAATATTATTTAACAATTTATTTATCATTATGTATACCTAAAGGCTCCTGAACTCTCTAATATTGTAAAGTAACAGGGTAGCAACCCAGCTTCTGCCTGATGACTTTAATAAATGCAATCCAGGCAAAGTATCAGCAACCTGAGCCTTCTCTATCAAATTATAAATTGTTGGAGACTACTCTAAATAAAATGCAAAGATAATTTTACAGAGGTCGTTTTCCTAGAAAGGAGTTTCTAAGAATTATTGAGAAGCAAGCATCAACTAAGGCAACATAGGCGAATGCCAGCAGCAGTCCACTGAACTGAGAACGGGACTCTCGTTGAATGAATCAGAGAAAAGACTGGAAGAGCTTGAAGGGGCTCGAGACCCTATATGAACAACAATGCCAACTAACCAGAGCTTCCAGGGACTAAGTCACTACCCAAAGATTGTACATGGACACACCCTGGACTTCAACCTCATAGGTAACAATGAATAGCCTAGTAAGAGCACCAGTGGAAGGGGAAGCCCTTGGTCCTGCCAAGACTGTACCCCCAGTGAATGTGATTGTTGGGGGGAGGGCGGTAATGGGGGGAGGAGGGGGAGGGGAACAAAAAAATAAGAAGGGGGGGGGAGGGGTTAGGGGGATGTTGGCCCGGAAACCAAGAAAGGGAATAACAATCGAAATGTAAATAAGAAATACTCAAGTTAATAAAGAAAAAAAAAAAGAAAAAAAGTTATAAAAAAATAAACAGCAGTGATATTTACAACAACTAATGGAGACAACAACCAATCAAAACATAAAGTTGTGGATCCCAGTCCCTATAGATATATGTACGAAATGCCTGCATACCTAAGGTTCAGTGAACCTCGCCGAAAAGGGGGAGTAGAATAATTGTAAGAGTGAGATGACCAGGAAATTTGCTGTGAGGCTATCCCCTTGTGTTGTCAGAAGCTACATCCATTAAATCCCACCAACATGATCACTCACACATGAACTAAACTAGGATAACACCAGATAGAGGTGCCAAGTTGGACAGAAAAAGACGACCTATGAGGCTTCAATCCTATACGACGAACTATAGGCCACCGAGGAAATCTGGGAACAGAAGAGATGATATTTCCCATGGAAGAACACATTAAATGATTTTCCACTGCTAGATGGTCTGTCTTGAAACACATAAAGATAGCATTTTGTAGACTGAGAAGGTTATGTTCATGAATATGTGTGTGTAAAATAACAAGCAATGAAAGGAGGTCATTAATTTGAAGAAGAGTTGACGATTATCTAGGAATATTTAGATGGAAGAAATGGAAAGGAGAAATCTAAATGTAATACTTTTTTTTTTATGTAGCAGAGGATGGCATTGTCTGGCATCAGTAGAAGGAGAAGCCCTTGGGCCTGTGAAGGTTTGTCTCCCCAGTGTAGAGGAATGATAGTGTGTTGAGATGAGAGTGGGTGGGAGGGTGTGTGGGAGTGAGGGCATCTTAATAGAAGCAGGGAAAGGGGATAGGGAGTATGGGAGAGGGGGGAAAGGGGATAACATTTGAAATGTAAATACATACAATATTCAATAAAAAAAGAAAGACAGTTACATCATGCTAACTTGAGACCTTACCAACATAAAACTCCATTCACTTCAGGAAGCTGTAGAGAACAAACTACCCAGCCATTTTATCACAAATAACTCAGTATGCAGTGTTTGCTGTCTAGTGAGTGTCCAACGGGGGAACCTAATTGTGAGGAAGCAATACTTAGTCCTACCTCATGAGAACTGTAAAAGCAGTATGTCAGTGTATAGTACAAATATGACACCAGATTAGTACAAAAGACTTAAAATATAAGGTGGGCAAAAGAGGCTTTAGGGCGTCTGTGACTGAGATTTGGTCCATACATAACAATGAAGAGTTGAATAGATAGACCCTAGGTCATTAGTTAATATGTCTAGAGTCAGGCACTCAAGCCCCTGCCCATATACCCAATAGGAAAATGATTTCAGAAGATCATTATTACAGATGCACAGATGGGAGTTTATGAGAAAAAAGGCAGAGTTCTCTCACATCAGGTGATATGCACAGACATGTGATATTATGGGACTGACCTTCTAAGACCTGCTTTTTCTTGTTAATTATTTAATTTAACATTATTTTTCATATAATATATTTTAATTATATTTCTTTTTCTCCCTCAAATCCACCCAGATCCTCCACACATCCCTACCAACTGAGGGGATTTTTTTATTGGTTATTTTATGTATTTACATTTTAAATGTTATCACCTTTTCTGGTTCCCCCATCCCCTCCCCCTCCCTCTGCTTCTATGATGGTGCTCCTCCTCCACCCATCTACACACTCCCACCTCACCACCTTAGCATTTTCCTACACTGGGTAATTGAACCTTTGTAGGACCAAGTAACTCTCCTTGTATTGATGCCAGACAATATCATTTTCTGCTACATATGTGGCTGGAGCCATGGGTCCCTCCATGGCTAATGGTTTAGTCCTGGGGAGCTTTCTGGGGGAGGAGCCTGGTTGGTTGATATTGTTGCTCTTCCTATGGGGTTGTATCTTGGGTATTACAAGCTATGGGGGTAATATCCACTTATCACTTAGCGTATACCATGTGTGTTCTTTTGTGATTGAGTTACCACATTCTGGATGATATTTTCTAGTTCCATCCATTTGCCTATGAATTTCATAAAGTCTTTGTTTTTAATAGCTAAATACTATTCCATTGTGGAAATGTACCACATTCCATGTATTCATATTCCTCTGTTGAAGGATATCTGGGTTCTTTCCAGCTTCTGGCTATTATAAATAAAGTTATCATGAATATAGCAGAGAATGTGTCCTTGTTATATGTTGGAGTGTCTTTTGGGTATATGCCCAAAGTAGTACAATGCACAATTTTCTGAGGAAATGCCAGAATAATTTCCAGAGTGGTTGTACCAGTTTGCAGTCCCACCAACAATAGAGGAGTGTTCCATTTACTCCACATATTCGTTAGCATCTTCTGCTACCTGAGTTTTTGATCTTAGCCATTCTGACTGCTGTGATGTGGAATCTCAGAGTTGTTTTGATTTGCATTTCCCTGATGACGCTACATGTTGAATATTTCTTTAAATGCTTCTCAGACATTCGATATTCCTCAGTTGAGAATTCTTTGTTTAGCTCTGTGGCCAATTTTTTAAAAGGGTTATTTGATTTTCTGGAGACTAACTCCTTGAGTTCTTTGTATATATTTTATATTAGCCCTCTATTAAATGAAAGATTGGTAAAGATCTGTTCCCAATCTGTTCATTGCCATTTTGTCCTAATGACAGTGTCCTTTGACTTACAGAAGCTTTGCAATTTTATGAGGTTCCATTTGTCCATTCTTGATCTTAGAGCATAAGCCATTGGCATTCTGCTCATGAAATCTTCCCCTGTGCCTATGTGTTCCAGGCTCATGCCCACTTTCTCTTCCATAAGTTTCAGTGTTTCTGGTTTTATGTGGACTTAAGCTTTATACAAGAATGGATCAATTTGCATTCGTCTACATGCTGACCTCCAGTTGAACCAGCACCATTTGCTAAAAATGCTATCTTTTTTCCACTGGATGATTTTAGCTCCTTTGTCAAAGATCAAGTGACCTTAGGTGTGTGGGTTCATTTCTGGATCTTCAGTTCTATTCCATTGATCTACCTGCCTGTCTCTGTACCAATACCATAGAGTTTTTGTCACTACTGCTCTGTAATACTGCTGACAGTTATGGAAGTTCTTTTATTGTTGAGAACAGTTTTCGATATCCTGGGTTTTTGTTATTCCAAATGAATTTGCAAATTTGTCTTTCTAACTCTGTGAAGAATGGGATTGATATTTTGATGGGGATTGCATTGAATCTGTCCATTGCCTTTCACAAGATGGCCATTTTTACAACACTAATCCTGCCAATTAGCATGGGAGATCTTTCTATCCTCTGTTATCATTTTCAAATTCATTCCTTAGAGACTTGAAGTTGTTGTCATACAGATCTTTCACGTGCTTGGTTAGAGTCACACCAAGGTACTGGATGTTATTTAGGACTACTGTGAAGGATGTCATTTCCCTAATTTGATTCTCAGCTTATTTAATCCTTTAAATAGAGGAAGGCTACTGAGTTGATAGAGTTAATTTCATATCCAGCCACTTTGATAAGTTAGTTTATCAGGTTTAGCAGTTCTCTAGTGGAATTTTGGGGGACACTTATGTATACTATTATATTATCTGCAAATAGTGATATTTTGACTTTTTTTCTTTCCAATTTGTATCCATTTGACCTCCTTTTGTTGTCTGATTGCTTTGGTTAGGACTTTGAGTACTATATTGAATAAGTAGGGAGAGAGTGGGCAGCCTTGTTTAGTCCGATTTTAGTGGGATTGCTTCAAGTTTCTCTCCATTTAGTTTAATATTAGCTACTGGTTTGCTGTATATGGCTTTTCACTATGTTTAGGTATGGGCCTTGAATTCCTATTCTTTCCAGGACTTTTATCATGAAGGGGTGTTGAATTTTGTCAAATGCTTTCTCAGAATCTAATGAAATGATCATGTGGTTTTTTGCCTTGAGTTTATTTACCAAGTGGATTGCATTGATTGATTTCCGTATATTGAACCATCCCTGTATCCCTGGGATGATAACTACTTGATCATGATGGAGGATCGTTTTGATGTGTTCTTAGGTTTGGTTTGTGAGGATTTTATTGAGTATTTTGGCATTGATATTCATAAGGGAAATTGGTCTGAAGTTCTCTTTCTTTGTTGGGTCCTTTGTGGTTTAGTTATAACCATAGTTGTGCCTTCATAGATTGAATTGAGCAGTGTCCCTCCCATTTTTTATTTTGTGGAATAATTTGGAGAATATTTGTATTATTTCTTCTATGAAAGTCTGATAGAATTCAGCACTAAAGTCATCTGGTCCTGGGATTCTTTTGACTTGGGGAATTTTAATGACTGCTTCTATTTCTTTGGTGGTTATGGGACTGTTTATATGGGTTATCTGATCATGATTTAACATTGGGACCCGATATCTCTCTAGAAAATTGTTCATTTCCTCCAGATTTTCCAGTTTTGTTGAGTATAGGCTTTTGTAGTAGGATCTGATGATTTTTTGAATTTCCTCAGCTTTTGTTGTTATGTCTCTCTTTTCATTTCTGATTTTGTTAATTTGCATATTGTCTCTTTGCCTTCTAGTTAGGCTGGCTAAGGGTTTATCTATCTTGTTGATTTTTCTCAGAGAAACTGCTCCTTGTTTTGTTGTTTCTTTGTATAATTCTTTTGTTTGTGCTTAGTTGATTACAGCCCTGAGATTTATTTTCTGCTGTCTCCTCCTCTTGGGTGTATTTGCTTCTTTTTGTTCTACAGTTTTCAGGTGTGCTGTCAAGTTGCTAGTGTATGCTCTCTCCAGTTTCTTTTTCAGGCACTGAGAGCTATGAGTTTTCCTCTTAGCATTACTTTCATTGTGTCCCATAAGCTTGGGTATGTTGTGACTTCATTTTAATTAAATTCCAAGAAGTCTTTAATTTTTTTCTTTATTTCTTTCTTGACCAAGTTATCATTGAGTATAGCATTGTTCAACTTCCAGGTATATGTGAGCTTTATGTCCATTTTTGTTGTTATTAAAGACGAGCCTTAGGCCATGGTGGTCTGATAGGGGATGTTTCAATCTTCTTGTATCTATTGAGTCCTGTTTTGTGACCAAGTATATGGTCAATTTTTGAGAAATTACCATGAGGTACTGAGAAGAAGGTATGTTCTTTTGCTTTAGGATGAAATATAATATAGATATCTGTTAAATCCTTTTGGTTCATAACTTCTGTTAGTTTTACTGTGTCTCTGTTCGGTTTGTGTTTCCATGGTCTGTCCATTGATGAGAGTTGGTTGTTGAAGTCACCCACTATTATTTTCTGAAGTGCAATTTTTGCTTTGAGATTAAGTAAGTTTCTTTTATGAATGTAGGTATCATTTCATTTGGAGCACAGATATTCAGAATTGAGAGTTCATCTTGGTGGATTTTCCTTTGAGGAGTATGAAGTGTCCTGCCTTATCTTTTTAGTAAGTTTTGGTTGAAAATGAGCTTTATTTGATATTAGAATGGCTACTCTAGTTTGTTTCCTAGGACCATTTGCTTAGAAAATTTCCCCAGGCTTTTAATCTGAGGAAGTGTCAGTCTTTGTCAGTGAGGTGTGTTTCCTGTATTGAGCAAAATGCTAGGTCCTGTTTATGTATCCAGTCTCTTAGTGTACATATTTTTATTGGGGAATTAAGTCCATTGATGTTATATTAGGGACAAATGATTGTTGTTTCCTATTATTTTTGTTATTAGAGGTGGGATTATGTTTGTGTGACTATTTTTTTCTTGGGTTAGTTGAAAGAAGATTATTTTCTTCCTTTGTCTAGGGTGTACTTTCCTTCCTGTGTTGGAGTTTTCTATCTCTTATCTTTGTAGGGCTAGCTTTGTGGAAATATATTGTGTAAATTTGGTTTTTGTCATAGGATATCCTTTTTTTTCCATATATGGTAATTGGGAGTTTTGTGTCATATCAGCCCAGGATCTTCCAGCTTCCATAGTCTCTGTTGAGAAGTCTGGTGTAATTTTGATATGACTGCATGTATACATTACTTGACCTTTTTCCCTTAAAGCTTTTAATCTTTTTCTTTGTTTTGTGCATTTGGTGTTTTGACTATTATGTGACAGGAGGAATTTCTTTTCTGGTCCCATCTTTTTGGAGTTCAATAAGCTTCTTGTATGTTCATGGACATCTCTTTCTTTAGGTTAGGGAAGTTTTCTTCTACAGGTTTTTTTTTTGCAGATAGTTACTGGCCCTTTAAGTTGAGAATCTTTGTTCTCTTCTGTCCCTATTATCCTGATGTTTGATCTTCTCATTCTGTTCCTGGATGTTTTGTGTTAGGAACTTTTGCCATTTTGCATTTTCTTTGACTGTTGTGTCAATTTTTCTACCACTGAGATTCTCTCTTTTATCTCTTGTATTGTGTTTGTGATGCTTGCATCTAGGACTCCTGAATTCTTTCTTAGCTTTTCTATCTCAAAGGTTTGTCTTCCTTTGTGGTGTCTTTATTGTTTAAATTTCCATTTTAAATCCTGGATAATTTTTGTTCAATTCTTCACCCACCTGTTTGATTGTGTTTTTTACTGTAGTAAAGGATTTTTTAGATTCCTCTTTTTTTTTTTTATTAACTTGAATATTTCTTGGTATACATTTCGGAAAAGTTATTCCCTTTCCCCAGTTTCCGGGCAAACATCCCTTCCCTCCCCCTTCCCTATGGGTGTTCCCCTCCCCACCCTCCCCCATTGCTGCCCTCCCCCGACAGTCTAGTTCACTGGGGGGTCTCATTCTTAGCAGGACCCAGGGCTT